>NC_052055.2:46356345-46683428 GCF_903992535.2 Arvicola amphibius
GTGTCCAGGACATTGGTGGTGGAGTTGACACAGCATGTCTTCAAGTCTTTTCCAAACCAAGAGCCTACACCACACCAAATAGTTCACACTCCAAGCTATAGCAATCTGGACTATGGATCTCAGGGGATGTTGGCAGATCTCCAGGAGCCTGGCATGGCTGGGTTGATAGCAGTAGCTGTCTTTGCAGCATGCAGGGGATGCCTATGTGGATCCTGCACCCTGTACATCATCCTCAGGCAACAGAGAAACTAACCGGGAAGGGTTATGCCTTTGATGAGTCCTAGATCTGGAGAAAAAAAAAACACAGGCAGAAGTACTTGGGTGGCTGATGCCAAGAGAGTTGCCTAGTGTCCAGAAAAGAGGGTCCAGTGAGGGACCCAACCCTGGGGCAGGCCTTTCTTCTAAGGGCAGGATTAGAGCCAGTATGTAATGAGCTCCAACAGAGGACTAGCACAGACACATATCCCGAGGTCAAGGATGTGTGTGACAGTATGGAGCGGGCCTTGAGTGGTTCAGAAGGAGGCTGCTCTGGAGACAGGATAACAGTGGAGGATCTAGGGCCCCCACAGCTCTGTTCTTTGGGATTTACCCAAAGGGCTCGACTCTAGCTGCTAGAGGAACAAAGAATGTGTTAGAGAGAACTGTACCTACCCTCAGAGGGGGCTTGCACCTCCCACCCTGAAGTGCCTTCAATGTCATAACATCCCAAACACAGCAACTCAGGTTATTCCAGATAGCCCCCTTGGGGTTCTCTAAGGACCTTTGATTTCAGATAACCCCCTTGGGATTTTCTAAAGACCTTTGGCTTGCTGTCTCTTTTGTTCTTGCCCACTATCCATCCCAGCTCATGTCCTGGCAGCCATAATGTATCCCTCTGGCTTTCTGGCCTCAGAGTCCCCACCTGGGGCCAGCCCCTTCCATCTTTATGAACCTGCAGACAGACCTCTCTGAACCTCTGGAGGAGGACCTTGTCCACTCATTGGCAGATCCTACACGATGAAGTGATCCTGGCTTAGCTCACACACACACCCTACCCACACCTCTGCAGGTATCTGTTGTACCCTTTGGTACCCCGCCCTTCCCCATCTCTGCAAGCTGATACCTTCTCAGGTTCCCTACACCCAAAGAGGATGCTCTCCTCTGTCCCTGAGGACACTTTTCTTCCTGTACCACGGTCATCATGGATCTATAACAATCATATATTGAACATGGGAAGCAGGTTCGGGAAATATCCATGAGAACAGCAATGGCCTGAAGATGTTCCCTAATCATGAGTAGGCAGAAGCTGCAACTCCACCTTCTTCTTCCTGCTCTGAATGATGTGGTAGATTGTCCATAGAAGATGAACGATGCATACATTCTTGATTAAATTAAAGTAAACTGTGGGTCTTTATCCTGGACATTCTTGCATATATTTAACAAATGAAATATTGAAGTAACTGGTGCACCTAAGCGTCTACGTTGTGGGTTTTAGATCTTGCCACCTTCATGCTGTAGCCTTCCTGGTATTGGTTGTGCACTGGGGATGAGGATATGATGAGACCAGCAGTCCTGGAGGAAGGACAGTGGCCTAGAAGTCTTCCATCACATCTATGTGTTAGGCACTTGCCTCAAGCCCGAGAGTGAAATGGAAGACTGGTATGTGGGACAAGTATGTGAGGATGGAGATACGCGACTAGCATGCTACAAAGCCAGAATCTGGATATCTGGATACAGACTCTTTATCCCCTCCCCTGCTCCATTGCTTGGCTACATGTAAATAAGGCCTCTTTTGATCTGTGCTGGCCCATTTGGATCCGCAGGGATGAACAGGGGTCCCCCATGGGAATTGTCTGAGGCTTATGACACATTTGCCGTTGCTTCCACTCAGGTAAAGCTATCTCCCTCTGTCTTTTACCCAGCACCGATGGCCTCTGTGGTCTTTGTCAACCACCCCACAAACGCACACGGTCATTTTAATTGTCCCACTTTCTCTCTAGAACAGTCTCAATTTCACCCTCAGGACTGAGCCAGGTGCCTAACACACAGATGCCCTGGAAGCCTTCTAGGCCACCGCCCTTATTCCAGGTCTGCTGGTCTCATCACATCCTCATCCCCAGTGCACAACCTATACAAGAGGCGGTGCACCCTGCCTTTCCTGATGCTTTCTTGTTCCTTTTGGCCCTTGTTTGACTCCACTCTGTAGACAACCTATGTGTCAAAGGAAAATCTTTCCAGAAGTGGGCTCCACACAGAGACCTATCTGCTCTAATATCCGCCCAATGTCCTTTTCTGTGTCCTGTCTTTGTCCCGGCTATCTGCTCATCGCTTTCTGTACTTTTAATATCCTCTTTGTCTGTCCACTTCTGTGCATTCTTGCTGGCATGATCTCGTCCCCATGTGTGCTAATTTGGTCCTCATTAAGCACATTGGCTCTGGCTCAGATAAAGGCTCTGGGCATTGGACAATCACTGGCCTCTGGTGGAGATGGGAAGCCCAGCAGTGGCCACCTCCCAGGAACAGTCTTACTTGTCTCACATCCTCTCTGCTCTGTCCTTGCCTCTGGGCAGATACTCACTTCTGTGTCTAAGTCAGAGTTCTGTAGTGGAACTTCTGGGCAGAAACACTAGACAGCAATTCCTCGGAGAGGCTGAGAGACACCTCAGCATCTGAAGGTGGAATACAGCAGCCACTTTGTGCTCCTGACCTTCACACGCAGGTCAGTACCCCAGGGACATCTCAGAGTCCATGACCACCTGAGTTCACTGTCAAGGGAAAACTGAGTAACTCAGGACCAGGCTGACTGTACACTGTGATGGAACATTCAGGAAGGCCGAGGAACCAGATTCAGACTTAACACTAATGGAAAAAACATGGTCAACTGTGTTTTTGGTCCAGTGTTCAAGTGCTTTGATATATTCACGTGGTGAAGTACGTATGCAGGTCTACACATGTGGATATCCAGTCACGTGTACATGTTGACATGTGCTATGCACATGTGTCTATTCTCATCATGTTTATGTGCACACATTCATGTGCAGGCCCTCACATATATTTGTGCATTGACATTGACATATGTGGCCTAATATATTCATATTCATTCCCACCTACAAATGGGTGATCATACATGTATGTTTTTACATGCATGTTCCCATGAACACCAGCAGGTGTGCACACTTGCACTCATTGCACATGTTGATCAGCATCTAACAAGCTGCACTGGGCACTGGGATTGAGCGGTGAGCATATGGAGTGGGTGGTGCCCCTCTCCAGGTAGAACTTGTCATCTAGAGCAAGTAACAGATGGTGACAAGGGAACAGACACATGCAGATACAGTAGCGACAGGTGAGCAGGCACATGCAGATACAGTAGCAGTGATGGCCCTCAGAGGTAGAGTTTGCTGCTGTGGGATAGCCTGAATGCTGGTGCAGGAAGGTGGACACAAGGTTCTAGTCTGGAGAAAATAGAAGGCCTAGTGCCCCTGGGCTCCAGAGTTTAAAGCCAGAGGAAAGAAGGACTTGAAGAGTGTGGAGAAGTGGGAACCATCAGAGCGACCGAGAGAGAATCCTGTCGTTATACACACATGCACAGACAAGCACACCACAGTATGCAGGTATTATACATGGATACATGTGTTCACACATGCACAATACCCACATAATATGTGGACACACATACACTCATATACACAGTGACTGAATATTATATAAAGATACACACGCATTCACACATGCACAGACACATAGTGAGCAGGTATACATGGATGCACATGTGTTCACACATACACAAACCTGCACGGACATACAGACACGATGTACCTACATCTTCAGAGAGTATTAAACAAACAGCATAGATATTTTTATAGCACACACATGTATACACATATTTCTGTAGTGAAAGTGTTGTGTGAGGGTGCACTCAGAGGTATTCACACACTTAGGTAATGGAAAGGCTGTTCATGCAGATGTGAATACACACCAATACGCATGTGTGCAGATGCACACACACGCACACACAGAGGATAAAGTATGAGCTGGTGATTCTGACTTGGTCTCCACCCTGCACGGTGCCTGCAGTCCAGTCAACCTTCTGGTGGTGACAGCCAGCCCTCTTACCCGTATCCAAAGCATCACCAAAAGATCTATCTGATGTAAAAACAGATTCACATTTGACATTTTAGAAAACAAAACACTTCAGACCCAGAGAGAAGTTAATAATACAAAACAAGACACGCATTTCCTGACACTAAGGTTTAGTAATTTTTGAAATATTTGCTTTAAACATTTTCCTAAGGATCCTAGGGCACTCAGGAGCTGACAGGTCTTAGTCCTAGCTCCAGGGTGTCTTGTGTCCTCTGCCTGATGCCAGCTCTGTCCAACAGTTAACACATAGCCTTCTCCGTTCTGTTTTTAACTGATACAGGCATGTCTCCTGAGCTAGGTGGGATCACCGTGTGTGTTGTACAGAACAGACCAGTGGGGGATGAGGAAGTGATCACCCGGTGCAAGTGATGATGTACAAGCACAGGGATGTGAGACTGGATGCCAGCACCCATGCAAATATTCAGGCATTGGTTCGTGCTCTGTAATCCCAGTGCTGAGGACTCAGTGATGGAGACTCAAGGACGGCTGGCACTTGCTGAACCGGTCTAGCTCCAGATTCAGTGAAACTCCATCTCAAGAGATCAAGGCAGAAAGCACTGGATATTCTCCTCTGACCTCTGTGTACGTGCATTCATGTGTACACTACACACATGTGCACACTGACCATGGACACACACACATACACAACAACAACATTTGGTGGGTAGCTTCCTCCATATACCTCATCAGCATCTTCATTCTCCAAAGCCTTTGACCTTGACATGTATCTATCTACACGTGCACGAGGTTTATCCTTCTCAGCTTCCTGCCGGCTTTCTATTGGGGGAATAAAATGCAGCAAGGCGAGTTCCTGTTTGTGATTCTGCAGGGCATCCTGAGAGGTATATCATCGCATACACATGAGAGCAAGACACTGCTGGCTTCCTTTAAAGCCCTTGCACGCCCGATCCCAAGGACCCTAGGACTGCAGCCCCAAGTTCAGCCCGTGCCACCCATGCTTGGCTCAGTCGGCTGCGTGGTTCTTGCTAATCCTGGGGATAAGGTGTGGAGTATCCGCAGCATTTTAATTTTCTTGATTAATGATGAGACTGAGAAGATCTTGGGAGTATGTGAGCCAGCTCTTCACATTCCTCCTTCCTGCAACTCGTCCTTGTTCAGGATGCTGAAGAGCATACTTCTTGGTGATTTTTTTCAGGAATGATTTTCATGTTTTGAATAGCATCCCGTGTTTAGTAAAGTTTCACAGATACAGATAACTTCTTTCATCTCTGGCCTGTGTTTCCTTTTTCTGTTCTAGGTCACAAGACTGTTCTGTCTAAGGGGAGGGCATGCACTCACACATGCCCTCACAGAGGCCAGTGGTTGACACTGTGTTATTCTCTCTCCTTCATGTTGTGTTTGAAAGAGTTTCTCACTGAACCTAAGAATTGCCCACACGTTCCATGGATATACCTGTGCCTCCCCCTCCCAATTCTGTGGTTATGGGAGTACACAGCCAATGTCCACTTTTATGTGGGTATTGGGGTTCCACTTCAGGTCCCAGTGCTTGCCCAAATAAGCACTCTGATTACTAAGCCATCACTCTGGCCCTGAAGTTTTACTGTTTTTTTTTTAAAATTTAACTTCTTTATTGATTCTTTGGGAGTTTTATACCATGCACCTTAATTCTGCTCACCTTCTAATCCCCCCATATCATTCCCTCACCCCTGCAGTGTCCCCCAAAAGAAAAATTTAAAAAGTCAAAACAAAACAAAGCAAGAAAGAAAACAAACAAAAACAAGAACAAAACAAAACCTCTTTGCTTCTCCTTTCCAACACCTTTTCATTCATCCTAGGGGCATAGGAAACCCCGGTGTATCATGTATTATACATTTTTGTCCATTCAGCTGATTTTTTTCCAGTCAGCTTTCCTAGTTCATTGTTATGAATCAGTGATCTGATGTAGATGTGATTTTTCTCATTCCCGCCTACCCCACTTGACCTCTTTCTCTCCGCCCACCGGATCTCTGCAGCCACTTATGGAATAACCACTCTGAGGCTTAATATCAGTTACAATTGTTTGTCCAATGGCTTAGGCTTCTTACTGGCTAGCTCTTTCTTATAAATTAACCCATTTTTATTAATTTATATTTTACTAAGAGACTTGTGGCTTGTCACATCTTGCTTCCCAGGCAGCTAAATGGTGTGTCTCTGCCTCCTCCTTCTCTCTTTCTATCCTTGTTTCAATTTCCCACCTAGGCATATTCTACCTGGCCATTGGCTGAAACAGCTTTATTCAGCAACCAATAAGAGAAACACACAGTCACTGCATACAGAAGGACATCCTTCATCAGTCTGGTTCAAGGTCTCTGGTTTGAGGCACACCATCATCCCTGGATTCCCACCAGAACTCCTCTGGGATATTCCTTGACTGCCCCAAATCATGGAGATCCTGCAGGTACTGCTCTACAGGACCCATCCCTTCTCCAGCTCCAACAGATCCTAGAGGGGGTAGACATTAGCATGGGCCAACCCAAGACTGAGCTGTGGGCCTAAGTGATAGATGAGCTGGTTGGTCCAGGCCCCTGGGGCCACCCACCTCAGGGGAGAGGGCAGAGTCAACTCCCCTACACCTCTGCCCTTAGGATCAGTTCACCCTCACCTGTGGTGACAAGGTGGGGCCATCTCTCCAAAGTGCAGGGGCTAATTTTGCCCTTTAGTTAACCTCTGCACTTCCGGATAGTGTTTAGGGCCGCTTTCCATAGTCTTAGGTCATATGACCATTTCTGTGATAACTTTCTGAGAGAAAATAAAACTTAAAGGGAAATGTTCATTTTGTGTGGGTCTTGGCTTTGAAGGTTTCAGCCCATGGTGTGTGGACCTGGTGCCTTGGGCCTGTGTGAGGAGGAAGCGTGCATCATGTTGCCCTTCAGTTCAAGTCAATGACTTTGTAAGTAGTTCTCTCTGGTGGCTTTGGTCATTCTTAAGCCTTTACTCCAATTCCCAGCGCATCGTTGCTTTACATTCAAACTACCACACTTGTGTCAAACACGCTGCTTCAGTTTCTGTTCAGTCTGTGATATTGGCATGCTTATCTCTATAGCATGAGAGACCGTGACCAATAGGGAAAGAACCGAGGAGGGACAGAGACAGAGATGGAGGCACAGATGCAGAAAAACTGTAGAAGGCCCCAATGGAATATGTTGGATACTGTAGGGATCAGGACACAACTCTTACTAGGAAACACACATGCAATGGTACTGAAAATTTATTTTCAACTTCTGAGGATGAAGATGGCTTTTCGTTTATTTTATACTCTAGTCCTAATCCCTTCTTGAGTAACATGTGAAATCAGGTGGGTGAGGGGTGCAGGCCCCCCCCTCCCTGAAGAATTCTCCGCATGTCAGAAGAAATGTGCACACATGCATTCCTGTGAGCTGTGGAATTCCATGTGAATTCTATGGCATTCCATAAGCATCATCTGGGACCTTCATCAGTCTGTGTTTGTCTTGGAGCTAGAAGGATGCCATGCCCTTGGATCTTGCTTCCTTTCTGAGTGGCAAGAACTGTCCATGTGGCCACTTCCTTCAGTTCCTGGGACTGGTGGTCACAGTAAGGCTGGCTTCTGACTGTGAAGGAAGGATCAATCGCAAACCAAGGAGCAAGCACACAAATGACACAGAAAGAAGCAAAGGGTGGGGAGAGGTCACCTTGTATAGCTAGTGTGTTGGGGGATAGCTCTCAAGAGGGGTGACATTCAAGCAAAACAATGCAGACGTCTATGTTTTAGGGCAGGGTATGAGCTGTGGATGGCTGGGTCACTGTGTACCCACATTATTAAATACTAAGCTTTAAAAACATTATTTTAATTATGAAGTGTTAAAGCACACAGAATATATCAGGAAACAGTTGAACTGGACCTAAGTGTGCGCCTCAACAAATAGCCCATAAGAATACTGTGTGTTTGTTTAAAGCTGAAACACTTCCCTGTGTTTCACGGGCTGTGTTGTCTCCATGCTGATTTGTACTGCCCAGGGGCTTCTCTGCACTCGGCTTGCAAGGCGTTCTTCATTCTCTCTGGCTCGCCCATCACATGCTTGGCCCACATTCATCACCCAGGCACCATTTCCTTGATAGTTTTACAGTTCCCTTTTCTCATGTTCAGATGTGAATGCTTTCAGCTTTAGACATTGAGAACAACTTTAAACCCGAAGTCTGTGTTTTTTCCTTAGTATCTTCTGCTCATCATTAAAGCTTTTTAATTTAATAGCATTCAAACTGATCAAGCATTTCCTTTGTGGTTACTGCTCATTTCACCTTGTATAAGAAACTTATCCTACTCCAATGTCATAAAAATATTCTGAGATTGTTTTTCCAAACTGTCATTATGTTTTTATAAGCATTTAGTCATCCTGGATTCTGTATCTGTGCACTGTGTAAAGGGGGTGTGCCTTAGTTAGGGTTGCATTATGTGAGGAGACACCATGACCACAGTAACTTTTTTCTTCTTCTTTTTTATTAAGAATTTTTAAATACAATCTTTTCTTCTTTTACATAGCTATCCCTGTTCCCACTCCCTCCCCTTCTCCCTCTTCCTCCACCTCCCTCCCACTCCACCTCCCTCCCACTCCACCTCCCCATCCACTCCTCAGAAAGGGTAAGGCTTCCCATGGAGAGTCAAAAAAGTCTGATACTTCACTTTGAGGCAAGACCAAGGCCCTCCCCCCATATCTGGGCAGAGCAAGGTATCCCTCCAAAGAGAATATGCCAGTTCAAGAACTAGGGATAAATCCTGGTCCTGTTGCCAGTGGCTGCACAGACTGTCCAAGCCTCACAACTGTTCCCCAAATTCAGAGGGCCTAATTTGTACTGTGAAGATTTGTCTCAGTTCTGAGTCAGGGAGCTCTCACTATCTCAGGTCAGCTCTTTCTGTGGGTATCACCATCATGGTCTTGACCCCTTTGCTCCTATTATTGCTCCTCCCTCTCTTGGGCTGGTCTCAGGTAGCTCTGCCCAGTGCTTCACTGTAGATCTCTGTATCTGCTTCCATCAGTTGCTGGTTGAAGGTTCTATGATAACAGTTAAGGTAGTCATCAGTCTGATTACAGAAGAAGGCCAGTTTAGGCGTCCTCTCCACTGTTGCTTAGAGTCTTAGCTGGGATCATCCTTGAGGGTTCCTGGGAATTTCCCTAGTGCCATGTTTCTCATTAGCCCTTTAATGGCTCCCTCAATCAAGATATCTCTTTCCTTTCTCTCCCTCACTGTCCTTCCCCATTCCTGAGCATCCCATTCCCTCATGTTCTCCTCCTCCCTCTCCTTCTCCCTCTCCTTCCACCCTCTCTTCTCTGCCTAATTTTCTCAGGAGGCCTTGTCTGTTTCCCCTTCCCAGGGGGATCCATGTATGTCCCTGTTATGGTTCTCCTTGTTACCTAGATTCTCTGGGATCAGACCACAGCAACTCTTATAAACTCTTATAAACTCTTATAAAGGAAAGCAATTAATTGGGGCTGGCTTGCAGTTCAGAGGTTTAGTCCATTAACGTTATGGTGGAAAGCAAGGTGCAGACAGACATGGTGCTGAAGAAGGAGATGAGAGTTCTACCTCTGGATCCACAGGCAGCAGGTAGAAAATGAGCTGAGACCCCAGAACCCACCCCTAGTGACACCCTTCCTCCAACAATGCCACACCTGCTCCAGCAGCCACATTTCCCAGTAGTGTCAGTCCCTATGAGTCTATGGGGGCCATTTTCATTCAAACCACCACAGAGCTTAGCCGTACCAGCATCAGGGTGTCTGTGATTCTGTGTGCAAATAAAGAGCATGGCACGCTCTTACACGTTTATACATGGCATGCTGCACTTGTTCACAGCCATGACACAATAGCACGGGGAATGCCAGATTTTCAAAGTATTGGTTTTTTTAAACAAATTTTGGGGACTTTTAAAAGTTAAATTATATTTTACATTATAAAGTAAATGTAAGATTTAGGGAATGGTTGGTAGAAGGTTATTGCTTAAAGTGTTTGGACATCAAGTTGACAAATGGGGGATCTGTGATGATTAGTGTAATTGTTAGCTTGATATGTCAAGAATCATCACCTTAGGAGATAGAGAGATTGTCAGATCACATGACTTGTGGGCATGTCTGTGAGGGATTGTCTTAAGTGTCTTGACTGCTATCGGGAGACCCAGCTTGAAAGTAAGCAGCAGCATTCCGTGGTTTGGGGCCCTGGGCCATGGAGTAGAGAAAGCTTTCTGAGCAAGAAGCATGCGTGCTCTGGACTGTGGCTGTCATGTGACCATGTGACCATGTCATGTGGCTGCCTCACGTGTCTGTCAGCTTGTCTTGCCTGCAGTTATAGTCTAAAGCAAACCCTCCTGCCTACATTGCTTCTTCTTTGTGGTATTCTATCTCAGCAACAGAAACAAAACTAAAGCACACTTGGACTGGCACTACATGTTAACGTGTGGACTACCGTTGCATGTGTACAGTGTTATTTCACATGCATCATACCCCACACAGAAACTCCCTCCCTCTAAGCAGTTAATGGACATGACCCCTCCCTTCTGCAACAGCAAGGCTTCTACCTAGAATAAGCCTTGCCTTCTTCAGAGCACCCTGCTTTGTTCTGCTGGCTTATCCATCTCTTGTTTGTTAACCAGTTGGATCTACTCTATCAAATCTTCGTATCTACTCAGAATATTCATCCCCTGTATCTTCACTTTTCTAATTAAATTTAGCATCCATATTCCAAAGTTCATCAAAAAACTCCCTGAGACTTTTTGTCAGAATTAATGCGTACTTACAGATTCATTTTAAGAAGACATGTAATGCTTCGGGTATGAATTCATCTATTCCGTGAGCCATTCATTTAGGTTCATTTCTAATATTTTGTCCAGATTTCTGTGTTTCTTTTGTTGTGGGATGTATCAATAATGCAGAGATTTTTTTTTTTAAATGATAAATGGTACATGTTGAAAGCTCACTGTAGCTTTTCTAGATACCAATGATTTTTTTTCTTGGTTCTCTATATCTTGAACCCTACAGGGGTTGGCTAACACACTGTGATCACTCAATAGGAATGAGTTACCCTATTCCTCACTTGCTGCCTAGTCAGTCCATGTTCATAGAGTGTGACCGCATGTCAGGGACTAGTTAAATATATCAGAATCCTCTGTGAATAAATAGGAAGACCCATGGTTTCTCCCATCCCAGTGGCAAAGGCAAAGACCAATGAATACATTCATGTTTTTGACACCAATTTTTTTGTTTCTTTTATGTGGCTCATCAAATGTGGGGTAGTACCAAGGTAGCAGCTGTAAATGGCCTGCCTTCTCCCACCCTTCCTACTGACTGGCTCTTTGTTCTTACTGTCCTCGAAAACCAGATTCCCCACCCCAACTCAGTATGCTGTTACTTCTCAACCTTACAAGTTCGGCCTTCAGATCTGAACACACATCACACGTCTACTGGTAGACACAGCTTCCCCTAATGCCCCAACTGCATCTGAACAGTCTCAGGACACTTCCCCTTTTGCTTACTCTGTCATGCACACTCTGCCATGCTTTATAGCTATGTGGGATTGGACTACTGGTATACCACTGTTTATATAAATTACCCAGGGTTGCTGGACATGCTCAGGTATTCTGCTTTCTTCAAGGATGCAAATATCAATTAACACATGCCTTTAAGTTGTTCTGATGATCCCTTGGGATAAATGCCTTAGATGGAAGCGTCATTGTGTTGTCACTGGCAAAAGTGTCCTTGGTCAAAACAATAAGGATTCTAAAATTTGCCTGCCTGTCTTATTCATCAGGAAAGCTGGATTGAAGACTGTTATGAATTTATCATCATCATCATCCTCCTCCTCCTCATCATCATCATCCTGAAGTATACGTGTGTATAGTATATGTATGTGGTATCATGTGCGTATGTATCTGTATGCAAGGGTGCTTGTGGTCATGCATGTATGGAGGCCAGAAGGGATGCCTTGTGGTCTGCTCTATGACTCCCCATCTTACTCCCTTGAAGCAGGGTCTCTCACTGAACTAGAAATTTCCCTAGTGTAGCCCCTCTGGGAACATTCCCACTCACCCTCTAGGAAATCACAGGTGGAGTCTCTAACCTTCACCTGGGCAGAGTTACAGCCACAGTAGAAACTCAATAAACGTTCTCTAAGCCCATCTACAAGCACAGCAGGGAGCTCCATGAAAGGCAGAGCTTGCTTTCAGATGTTAATTGTGTGGTTTAATAATGATTTCCATTAATTACACTATTAATTTTCTGAACCTAAGCTCTGGGGCCATCTGGCTCTGACTTTTGTCCTCAGACAAAGCCAATGGCATTGACCTTTGAGGTTCTGGAGATAGAAGGCAGGCTGAGTCCCCTCTGGATTAAGTCACTCCAGGGCAGAGTTGGGTCAATAGCCATTAGGTTGGTCTGATCACCAGCCTGAGGATATTAACGGTTTTGTGTAAATTACTCCAGAACAAAAAACAAAACAAAACTTTAGTATTCCTCATCCTCCTCCCCCACAGCATTAATTAAAGATGTTTGAATAGTAGTAAAACTTGAAAGAGGGATTTGGTGCTTTGTTGTAATTAAGTTTAGCTTTTCTGTAAGGCCCTCATTATGCTGATTTCAGACTTTGTCTGTTTGCCTGCTCATGCTATGCATTAAGGAAGTTGAGTTAAAGACTCTTTTTCTCACACCTAAAGGAAGCAGTAGCAGCCAGGGAAATGGGCATGGGTAGAGGCTATCAGCAGGGTTCTTTTTAGGAGCCATCCCAGGGGGATAATTCTGGGAAAGAGAAAACGATGACCAGGTCACTTTGATCCATTTGAATGGGGGAATTCCCATGTCCTTTTCATCTCTACTCCAACTTAGAGATCCAAAATCTTCCAGTCACAGCAAAAAACCCATACTTAGAGTAGGCAGAGATAGAAAACAGAGTCCGAACAGGAGACCTCACTCACTCGGTTCACACTGAGAAATGCACAACCCATGTAGCCAGCAGGGAAGGAAACAGCACCTGGCAGTGTGGGAATCCATTCCAAGGACATGATGATGGGTCAGAAGGGCCCTCGCTTCCGGTTAACTGATGCCAAGCTTCCAAAAGCAGAGCAACCACCTCACCCTCTACTTAACCCAGTTTCTGACTGGAGATGTAAGGTTGCCTCAGCCCACAGGTTGTTGTGTGACTCTCTTCCTGGGGCAACATGACCAAACATCTATTTACCTCAGATAGGGAGCTGACAATAAACCAAAGTATGGATACCACCAAAGTGCAACTGGGTAAACCAAAGAGTTTTATGGGGGCTACCTACAGGAATATGAGTGAGGAGTTAATTCCAAGAACAAAAGTAACTCACGGAGTTGTATCACCAAACACCAGTCCTAGCACAGGTGACAGCACATGAAGTCTGTAAACCTGGAACACACTGCAGAGCCTTCAGGAGGCTCAGCAGGTTATCAAGTGTCTTTTCCAGATAGTTCAGCTGATCTTAGCCTCCTCCAGGCAGCTCCGCTGATCTGTGAGCCCCCACCTCAGCAGTTCTGGCTGCTTATGGAAGTGTGGGGAGTTGTGAATCTGGCAAGTTTCAGGGATTTCCTGAAGCTTTTGAGTTGTGTGCTTCCTGTGATTATGAAACTTCTCTGCAGGGTAAAACATTTCACCTCCTCTTAAAGCATCCTGTTGTTTCATCTCCTCTTTAACATCCTGCATCTGATCTAGCCTTCCTACAAGATGGAAGGTTTTAATCCCAGGGAATTTGCTATGTGCCTCAGATAGAGATAAGGGAGAGACCATGGGCAGCCCACAGATAGTTCTGGAAATGCTGTCTTCTCTCAAGGAGGCAGAGGTATATTTGATACAAATGTGATGACCCCCCAGATGCTTGCAGTAAAACCATAGGTGTCAGCAGGAAAGACAGAAGGAAGGTGTGTCAGTCACAGCCAGAAAACATGGAGTGTCCCTCCCGTGCAGGGCACTGGGGAAACATGGCAGTTCACATGGACTTCCTGCAGAATGGAGGGGATATGGATGAAGATAGTGACAGGTGGGTAGGAGTGTCATCCCTGCCACAGCTCCATTCAGGCTCAGGGATGGGGTCCTAGAGGGAGTCACAGCCCAGAGGTAAGAGGCTCAGCAAAAATGAGTGAGTAGCCACAGGTGGCCCAGCCTGAGGTCATGACACCCTGTCCCTCTAGTTCTTGTGACAGTGGGTCCCCGGGCTGGGATGTGGAGGGATGTGACAAATGTGACCCGAGCTCAGGGTGGCTGTGTGGAGGGTGGAGTGGAGTGGAGCAGGAGTCCTCCTACCAAGGCCCCATTCCTCCAGACTGTCCGGCCTGCCACAAGACACCCACAGCCACTGGGAAGGAAGCGCACTGCTGGCAAAATAGGCATCAGGATACAGTTGGAAGGCACAAGCTGGATAGCTTAGCTAATCTCAGAAGAGGAGGTGTCAGCTCACAGACAAACCCTGGGTTTCTGGTTGGGATAATGGGAGTGAGGTGATTACAGCAAAAACCAGGTAAAGGCAGTTAAATGTGAATGAATGACAGATGCCACAGAGGAGCTGAGGGAGATTACAGGACAGTGTGCAAACAGAGGGAAAAGATGGCATCCAAAAGCTGGCGACACACACTGGAAGCTAACAGAATATTCTAGAAGGAAAACTTACTCACAAGTTGTATTTGATTATAACATGGTCGGGAGGAGAAGGTGTTGGGGAACTCTGGTTGATGTAGATCCAAGAGACTTTAGCCTCCTTTCCAAAGAGACCTCCAAAAAAAAAAATAAAAGAGCGCTTGTTTGGTATCCTACAGGCTGTGGAACTCAGTTTCCTTCACCCTGCAGGGCAGAAGACAACTGCCACGTTCTCAGAAAAGGCTGCATTTTGTTTCTTGGACATGAGACCATTTGTTTTGTCACCAGTGTTCCCCACTTCAGTGCCTGCCCTCCCCTCCCACGCCCCACACAAAACAGAAGTCACCTGGTCAGTAGGAAGGCAAATGAATGCTTGATTTCCAGTAGTAACCATGGCAAAGAGAACAAAATCAAGGCAAAACAACAGTGCCTGGTTTAAATGGTCAAGAAGCAATGGCTGGGCTCCAGGAGACACAGCTGGCTGTCCTGGGGACTACTGCTAAGCCACAGCCCATCTGGGGACATATGCTGAGGCCCAGTCTAACCAGCTAGTCAGCCAACAGTGAGACAGTTTCAAGATGTGGAAGTAAAGAAGGAGGCAGAAATATCACAAGAGACTCCCATCCCCTTTCTTGCCTGGACTTGTCCATCCAGAGCCACAGGGCCCCAGAGGAGCCCAGGTGATTCCGGTGCATGGTGAGGGAACCTGGCAGGTTCCAGGGCAGGCTGCATTTTCTATCACAGGTGAGCTATCTGGGAGCCCAACACCTGCTCAAGCAGAATACATATGGCAGACACGAGACCAAACGGCTCTGTGAAGGGTGTTTGTAAAATGCAGCACCAATAAAACCAACCATAAGTTGGAAACTGAATGTCAAGAGATCAGCCTCAAGCACCATTAGTAATAAAGGATTGGGGGATACATATGAAATTCCCCCAATCCCTTGGCTTGAGTATAAATGCTGTGTAAACACTATTCTCTTTGTATGTATGTGCATGATGGAAACAGTGGTCATCATACAGATTCTAGAATTTAAACATAGCTTAGAGAGAAATAAGAAATGGTGTGTAAATAAAAGTCATAGCAGATGAACAAAGTAAACGCCTTCGATGTATACACTGAAGAAAGCAAACACACAGATGCCTAAGAGAGTTCAGCTGGACCATGAACCCCTCACTAAGAAATAGACCCCACAGGTCAATATCCAGCCTATTGCAGAGAATGCTGCAGATATTATCTAGCTGGAGAGATGATTCTGTGTTTAAGAACCCTGGCTGCTCTTCCAGAGAATCCTGGTTCGATTCCCAGTGCTCACATTGCAACATACAACCATCTAGTTACTCTGATTCAGGGGTCTGATGCCCTCTTTGGGCCTCTGTGTACACAGATGCAGGCAAAACACCCATGTATGTAAGATCAAAATAGATATTTACTAAAGAAAGGGTAAGGCTAAGAAAGTGAAAAGATGGGCCAAAGATACCTCTCAATTATGAAATAGGCTACCGTGAAAACTTCCTGGGTGTTGACATTGTGTGATGGTTTCCTTCACTGTGATTCTGTGATTCCACCTACACTACCATTTTAAGTATGGACGCATTATTAGTAAGAGGTGGATGCATTATTGATGAGAATTTATGTGAACTCTTGTGAACCACAAGCCCTAGGACAGCAGAACTTAAGACATAAATTTTAAGGTAGTATTTCCTTTCCAAGATGCAATAAAATTTAAACCACAAGCCAGAGACATTGGAAATAAAGGGAGAGTTATAATAACTTTAAATGGTAAAAGGAATTGCTATCCATCCCGCTGTAGAAGATGAGGATGCAAGAACATATACGGTGGTTTGTAGCCATAATAAAGATAGGTGGCCAGAACCAAATCAAGGATGAGGTAGTTTTCTCACGCAAGTGGAAGGGCGTGAAGAAACAAGCTAAAAGATCAACATACTGAGCTGGGAAATGGAAAATCTCTCAAAAGATTAGAAGCGTTCACTTTTATAAGTAAGACAAAATACACACAAACTAACTTCTCAGTCCACCTCAGTTCCAGGGAAAATAAAGGGACTTGGCAAGGTGAAATGGCCCTGAGGTTTCTGAAGCAGGAATGCTTGACCATTAGTGTCCCAGGATAAAATAGAGTCTTTAGCTAAATGACTGGTTGCTTAGATTATTTTTTTGTCTCTTCCCCTCTTTTCTATGTCTTGCCCTGCATGTGCACACACACAGAGACATACACACTCACACACGCACACACACTCACACCTGCATACACTCACATGTCTTCTGACCAGGCAGGTGAGAAGAAAGAAGAGAAGATGGGAATCCAGAATCAAGGCCTTGCCAACTTCTTAGCTTCTAAGCCTCAGAAAAGGCATCTGTGCCTGGGTGCAAGCGCATAGGACAGGGACCATATTGTATCTCCTGTAAACCAGCCCAGCACACCTCTAGGTTAAGACGAGAACATGAAGCAACACAGAAACCAGAACCCTCATTCTAAAATTCTGAGGGAAGGTTCTCGTGAAACTGAAGACAACTTCCTCAGTGTGTTTTGGATGCCCACCACCACCAATCACACCCTGGGCCAGAAAGAATACCTTTCCACCTCTAAAAGATACTCTTTCACGTAGTGAAAATGTCTCCCTCTTCAAAGATGTGTTCTGTGTTTGCTGGTTGATGGTGGCACGTCCCTTTAATCCCAGCACTTGTGAGGCAGAGGCAGGTGGATCTCTGAGTTTGAGGCTAGACTGAACTACAGAGCAAGTTCCAGGACAGACAGGACAGTTCCACAGAGAAATCCTGTCTCAACACACACACACACACACACACACACACACACACACACACATTCTGTGGGACAGTGATGAGGCAGTAAGTAACAGATGACATCCTGATGATGCTAAAACATGTTTTGGACAAATATGACCATTTTATTAATGTGTATTTTTAACATTCTCATTGATTGTTCTGCTTATTATAATAACCTTCTCTACCAACTCCAAGATCATCGAGGAGCTTTTATGCAGATGGGCGTTTTGTGCGTGGTGATTTGGATGAGAATGGCCCCCATGTGAGCATATGTTTGAATATTCAATTTCCAGTTGGCAAAACTATTGGGGAAGGATTAGGAGGTGGGGCTTTGTTGAAGGAGATGTGTTCTCTGTTGTGTGTGGGCTTTCAGGTTTCAAAAGTTCATACCAATCCCAGTGTGTTCTCCTTTCCCCTTCCCTCTTCCCTCCCTTGGCTCTGTGTCCTCTATGTGGCTTGAGATGTGAGCTCTCAACTGTTCCTGCTGCCCTACCTTTGCTCTGGCATCATGGACCCTGGCCCGCTGAAGCCATAAGCCCAATGAAAGATTATTGTACAAGTTACCTTGGTCCTGGTGGTTTTGCCATGGCAACAGAAAATAACTAAGACAGTGTGCACGCATATGTAGTACCGAGGTTATCTGAGTGTTCCCACAGTGCTAACATTGACTAGGTATCCTAACAGTGCTGGCATTAATGGGGTGTTTCAATAGTACTGGCATTAACTTAGAGCTCCAACACCACTGACATTAACTGAGTGTTCCAGTGTTTCTCACAGTAACTGAGTGTTACGATTGTATGGACATAAACTCCATGCTTCGAGAGTACCGATGTGATCTGGGTACTCTAACTATGTGCTCCAGCAGTGCTGACATGAGCTGAGTGCTCCCACACTAATTGGGTGCTCCAACAGTGCTGGCATGAGCTGAGTGCTTCCCACACTAACTGGGCGCTCCAGCAATGCTGATAGGAACTGAGTGCTCCACACTAACTGGGTGCTCCAACAGTGTTTACAGGGACTGAGTGCTCCCACGCTAACTGGGTGCTCCAGCAGTGCTGATATGAGCTGAGTGCTCCCACACTAACTGGGTGCTCCAACAGTGCTTACAGGGACTGAGTGCTCCCACGCTAACTCGGTGTTCCAGCAATGCTGATAGGAACTGAGTGCTCCCACGCCAACTGGGTGCTCCAGCAATGCTGATAGGAACTGAGTACTCCCACACTAACTGGGTGCTCCAGCAATGCTGACAGGGACTGAGTGCTCCCACGCTAACTGGGTGCTCCAGCAGTGATGTGTGGCTGCTTCTTCACTCCCTCTTCACCAGACACTCCACCTCCTAAAATTTCCTTCCACATAAATTCTCCCCAACAGCCTTCGCGTCATTTTTAGTTCATTTGCCTTTTCTTCCCTGGCTCCTCTGTGTTCTCCATAAGATGTATATTATCTTTGTAAACAGAAAAATTCAATAAAACCTGGCCATAAACAACATAGAAAGCAGCATTCCAATTTGAGGGGAGAAATGATGTATCGTCATAGAATGGAGCCTGAAAGAATTTAAGCCAGCTGCTAACCAGGCCTGCTTAATCACTATTGATCAGTGCTCATTCATGAACGCTCTTTGCTATCACCCCTTCTGGGTGAGGATTTATTCTTTCACAACTAGGAAGCCATCTAGGTCTTTTTGTCTTCAAGATTTTTAATAACTGTTTTTAATTATGTGTATGTGTGTGTCTGTGAGGGGTGTATGAATGCTGATACAGGCATCTGAGGATGCTAAAGTCCTTTGCTCCTCAATTGTGAGCCACCGGACATAGGTGAATTCAGGTTCTCCAGAAGATCAGCAAAGGCTCTTAACTACTGAGCCACCTTCCCAGCCAAAAGAGGTATCTAGGTGCTTTGAATCTCTCTCTCTCTCTCTCTCTCTCTCTCTCTCTCTCTCTGTGTGTGTGTGTGTGTGTGTGTGTGTGTGTGTGTGTGTGTGTGTGTGCTTTGCCTAAAGTTCAATTCAAGACCTTGAACATTCTAGTTGAGTGTTATTGCACTGAGATATCACCCAGCCCATCAGTTATTTCTTTAAACTGGAATTCCACAGCTATCTGCGCGAGTTGGAATCTTGTCTGGGAAGGGAACGGGATCCACAGCAGACTGAATAAATTCAGGTGAGATGTTATGGACCAGGGCCGCACTAGAGTGTGTTTGTACTGTGAGCGCTAGGAACTCTGAGGACTCCTGAGACTCCAGCATCCATGCAGGGACCATATATGGCGCTGTCTGATGGTCCCCCCCCCCCCACCTCAAGCTCATCTTGTCTCGTGAAGATCACTAGCATTTCTTCAGCAGGGTTTGCTTCTATGAGACCACAGCAGCGGGTATATCCCTGGGTCCTGACAGGTCCTCTGTGAGGTCTGTGAGATCAGGAGCCGCAGGTGAGCACAGCGCAGACACACCTGACACAAAATTAACACCTGACACACGGAAGAAGGTAAGACGTCCTGGGAAAGAAGGAAGCCTTGGCCTCTGGTTTGGGTCTTTTAGCTGCTTACTGAGACCATATGTGATCTGTAGACATTTCTGTGTCGGTCAGTTTTTTGTCAATTTGACACGAACTAGAGCCATCTGGGAAGGAGAAAACTTAACTGAGAAGCTAACTCCATAAGATGGACTATTTGGTAAGTCCGTGGGGGCATTAGATTAGTGACAGATCAAGGAGGGCTCAGGCCACTGTGGGTAGTGCTGTCCTTGGGCAGGTGGTCCTGGGTAGCCTGAGAAAGCAGGCCAAGCAAGCAAAGAAGAGAAAGCCAGTAAGCTGGGTATGTGCCGGTTCTTTGCTTGTTCCACTAAATGGTGCAGAAGCCCCTAACACTCTGAAGTTCACTTACGCAAGGTCCTCAGGACAAGCAAACTCATGAGACAGAAAGTAGAACCAGGCTGCTTGTCTGAGTGTGGGAGGCAGTGGGGAGTTACTAGAAAACACGTTTGGGGGCTGTTTAGGAGATGTAGAGGCTTGGCTTCTACAGTACTCATGGCTTCTGCTTCAGTTCCTGCCTCCAGGTTCCTGCCTAGATCTCTGTCCTGACTTCCTTACAGGGGATTGTAACCTATAAAGAAAACCTTTCTCTCTAAGTAACAGTTGTCATGGTGTTTAATCACATCAACAGAGACCTGATTAGGACAGTTGTCTTCAGAGGTGTCCCTTGCGCTGTGTGTTTCTCAGCTACCACCACCCTCTGCCTCTGCTTTCTGTTTCATGAGTTTGCTTGTCCTGAGGGCCTTTCATAGGTGAACTTCAGAGTGTAAGTGGTTTCTGCACCATTTAATGGAATAAGAATGTGTTTCAAGTACACCATAGAGACTGTTGTTGTACTTCATCCCACTTCATGTCCCGACAATATTCCACGGTGTGGTGGATGATGCGGGGGGAGGGGGGGTTGTGGTGTTTTCCACCCATGGGCACTTGGCTTGTTTCTACGATTTGGTGACCATCAGTAGTGTGTGGCATGGGATCCTTACTTGTTTGTTTTCTTTCTAGGGCATCTTCCCATGCTGTGTGCCAAGTTCTTCGCTTAGCTGTTTGAGGGGCTGCCATGCTGCAACCACCAGGGACATTCCCCCATCACTATCGGTGTCCCTGCATTTCTGTGTCCTTGCCAACATTTGTTACTGTTGACTTTGCTGCATGCGGCCATCCTCGTGGCTTGCAGTGGGGAGTCGCTTGGGGTCAGAAACTAGGTTTGCCTAGTGGGAGTGACACCAAGTCTCCTACCGAGCCCTCTGCCCACTTTTTAGCAGGATTCCTTTCCCCGTCAGGCTTTGTGAGAGTGGTATTTGTGCCGTTCCTTTGCTTTTAGTATAAATCATTTCACTCTAAGCTGGGGGTGATTTAACACCCTACAGTGGCTGAGCTCACAGCCAGCTCCCAGAATTCCTGGAACTTTGACAGAGCTTCTCAAGGGTCAAGATGACCCAGCTACTGTTCATCCCTGTTCATCCTCCCAGGATTGGCATTAGGATTAAAGAAGAAAGGGTTTGTGGCGGGGTTTTGAACAGTCTAAAGTGTTTTCCTAATCTGAGTAAATACTGTCATTATTTATGGCTGCTTTTTGACTCACATAAGCCCCTCAAGGCCCCTCGTGCTGGCCCATCTTTCCTCAGAGCAGAACTTGGGCAGGGAAGGAGATTGGAGCTGGGAGGGAAATGCCGGGCAGAATTATCTGTAAGCTGACAGGCTGCTGCCCCCATGCCCCCGACGGCTGATAAATAGGGAAAGCGAAGGCGGTTTCCCTCCCACAGCTTTTGAAGAGTCTCAGGGCATTTTAAACCCTTGCAAAGCACTTAGCCGATAAAAACTGTTCTAATGAACCACAGACAGGCCCTCGCAGAGCCTCGGCCCACTTAGACAGTGACAGGCAGGACTTGGCTCAGCCCAGGCTATCCCAGGAGACAAGCTCTGGGCAGAGAGCTCAGGAGCTCAAGACTCTGAGTCCTCCCTGCAGGATCCTCTTGGCTTCATATCTCTCCTGTCCCTTGTCCTTACTCTCGGTGGGAGACCAGGCAGGAACTCAAGGCAGAAGAGCTCAGGTCTGCCTTATTCCTGCCAACAGCAGGTGGTTCAGGCTGGCTCTTCCTCCCTTCCTCCTGCCCTCCCCCGTGTCTCCTTTTCCTTCGCTTTCTCTCTCTCTCTCCTATCTTTCCTTCTTCATTTCTTCCCTCCTGTCTTCCTTCCTCACTGACTTTCTTTATTTCTTTTCTTCTTTTATCCTATCCTTCCTGCCACCTTACCATCCTTTTCCCCCACTCCTGCCATCTGACGGCCCTTATTTCCCTCCCTTCTTTTATTCTTCCTCCTTTCCCCCTCCCCTTACCTACACTTCTTCCCTGTCTGTCTTTTATTTTCCTCCCCCAGCTACAGTGAGCACGGTGCATCATTTTGTGATGCACTTAGAACTCCGGAGCCCGTTTCCCTGTGACTGTCTGCCTGGTGTCTAAGAACATGGTCCCTCCCAGACTGTCCCTGGGCACCCGTGTGTACTGTAGGCCCTCCGGGCTCGTCTGCCTGAGTTCAGCACTCATTCTCCCCCTCTTTGGACTTCTAGTAGACATGTGCGCAAATGAACTGAATGCAAGCTTTAGATTTGCATTTTGAACTGTATGCGAGGCAGACACGCACACCAGCCCACTCTCTTGGTATGTCTACGCTGATAACCATCCTATGGTGTTGTCGTAAGTCATTTGTGTTGGTCCTTGTGTACCATCATGTCAGGAGCCAGTGTGTGAGGGCCTGTGGCTCAGCCTTACAAACAAAGCTTTATTAGAGCACAGTCGTGCTACCTCCATCATGAGTCCTCTGTGGCTGCTTTTGAATTCTAATGGCTGAGTTGTGTGGTCAGGCCAGGGTCCAGGAGACCTGCAAAGGCCCTTAGCCAAAGATGATGCGTGGTACCGCATGGCTGTTCTTGATCCAGTCAATACACAGGCAAGAGGTGGCTCGCATTGGTGTCTCCTAGCCCATCTTAGCCCATGGGTAAAGGCCGAGAAAGGCAGCCAGCAGTCACCGTGATGCTCATATATGTAAACAATGTTTCATGGGCGCCAAAGTCCATGACACACTGGGCTAAGTCTCCCCCATTCCCAGTGGTCCTGGCTTTCTGCTGATTGGCTGGAGTAGGCTGGACTCACTGTCAGGGAGCACAGTGGACTTTGCTTTGCTGCTCGCTCAGTCTTCAGGAGACAGGGCTGCAGCCCATGCTATCATAAGGAGGCTGCTTGCTTGCTCCCAGCTGCCCAGAACCAAAATAATCACACAGAAACTATATTAATTACAGCACTGCTTGCCCTATTAGCTTGTGTATATTTTTAGATAACACTTACATCTTGATTTAACCCATTTCCATTATTTTCTATTTTACCACGAGGTTGGTGGCCTACCGGCAAGATTCCAGATGGCAACTCAAGTCTTTTCCCTCCATAGTATCTCTCTGACTCTGCCTTCTCTCCCTCTCTCTCTCTCTCTCTCTCTCTCTCTCTCTCTCTCATACATATACATATATATATATATATATATATATATATATATATATATATATATGTTCCAGCCTGGCTATATTAAGCCATTGGCCAAAAGCAGCTTCTTTATTCATTAACTAAGAAAAGCAACACATATACAGAAGTGCTTCCCACACCACCACCATGCTGTGTGGCATGGGGCGTACCTGCAGGGGAACCTAAGAGGACCTTTTGAGGAGGCTTGGGTAAATGAGGTATTTGGAATCACCATGGTAAAGTAGGGTGGTATAGGTATCTGAAGCAGCTGTGGGACTCAGGTCTTGCGTGACGAGTGTGCACTAGGTATCAGGGCTCCTCTACAGTGTCCAGAGCATCAGGAAGGCATGTGTCTCTGTGTGGGCAGACATCCCACTGTACCTCCTCTTACTCAGTAGAGAAGAGTACCGGCATCTTGAAGAATGCAATCCACTGCCCAGGATGCTAATTGTCACCCATCATCTGCCAAAGGGGAGACTTAGACAGAGAGGGTAGCTCTACTCTCCAGACCTTAATCTGTGCCTTGGAGTCGACCACAACACTCCAGCCAGCAGTGGACCCATCGCACCCGGGCCAGGGAGTCCATTCACAAGACAGCTTGCTCAATGTGAGGAAGGGAGAAGACTTGGTCAGAGTTTGCATTAAGGAAACTGACTTTGGGGGACATGAGTCTGGCCATTGTTCAGTAAGAAGCACGGATGGGTCCTGAGATGTGGGTCTCTTGGGGGTCCTGATTGTACTGAGAATTCCTTGTTTGTACCACGTGTCCACATGGTGCAGGATCATGTGAAAGGAAAAAGGGCCTGCCAATGATGCCTTACTGTAACACACACACACACACACACACACACACACAAACACACACACCACCACCACCAACACCACCACCATCTTTTGTCTATTAGGTGGGTCTGATAATAATTTTTGAGTCAACATTTGGGGACTGGGAGTCCCTAAACAACTAGTGAGGTTTACCTGGGGATGTCTGGGGGTGTTTCTGAGAGACATCATTTTCAAGATTGATGGGTCTAGTCCTATTTTCTTTGAGGCCTGCACTAAACAAACAAGACCAAGAAAAAGAGATTTCCCATCTACCTGCAGTGCTTCCTGCCCTGGACTGCTCCTTACATGTCTCTCTCCCGTACTCAGGGCTGTGGGCTCCGGTGGAAGGGCTCCCTGGCTTTCCTAGAGTCTAGCTAGCTCCTGGCAGGTGATGGAGTTAGTGGGAGTTTGAGTGAGACGTGGCTCCCATAAGATCTGTGTTTGAATATTTAGCACCTGGTTGGTACTTGAGGAAGCTATGGAACATTTAGAAGCACTGAGGCTGGGAAATGTGTCAGGGTCAGGGCCTTTGTAAGGAGGTCTGGAGGGGTCATGACCCAGAGCTGTGATGAGGAAGCATGGGCTGTTGGGGATCTCCAAAGATTTTGGAGGGGGGGCATGAAGTATCTGCTCATGAGAACTGCGCAGAGAGAGTGGAGCCAGCCTGAGAGATGTCTGTTGTAGGCAGCAAGGCTGGAGGGGCAAGGCCATTTCCACCTTTGAAACTTACCAGGTGCTATAGAATTTGCTTTGATGGGTTTGGGTCTTGCTTTGGTCAGGTCTTTCCTTCTATGGGCTCATTCTTACCTTTTTAGACTAGGAATGTGCTTTTGTATATTGGAAATTTCTAAACTGATTTATTTTATAGGCCAACACAGTTGGGAGACTGCTTTGAGTCTCAGAAGATATTGAACTTTTGGTTAGTATTGAGACGTCTTTTGAGGTTGGAAAAATGTTGCGTCATGAGATGATCATTGGTCTATGGGGAAAACCGGGTGGGACTTGTGCTGGTTTGAATGAGAAATAGCTCCCATAGACGCTTGTATTTGAATACTTGGTCCCCAGTTAGTCTTGCTGTTTGGTAGGGCTCTAGAACCTTTATGAGGTGGAGCCTTGCTGGACAGGCTCTGAGATTCTTGGACCTACTTCTTGTTATCTCTGCTTCCTGTGTGTGGATGGAAATATGACCAACCAGTTTCCTGGTTCTTCCGCCACACATTTTCCTCCATGGTGGACTCTATCCCTTTGAACCACAAACCCAAATCAACCCTTTTGTTTTCTCTCAAGTGGTTTTGACAATGGTATTTTATTACATCAACAGAAAACCAACTAATCCAGGACTCTCCATTGCCCAGGGGCCAACTTCTTACAAGCGTTTCTCTTTATGTAGACCCAGTAAGTTCCATGTCTGTGGCCCCTTTGAGCACTAGATGGCCTGCCTTTCTTCGGATACGGTGGTGGAGCAGGTAAGGCGACAGAGAGAACACAGGCTAGGTCAAGAGTCACTCTCTACCCCACTCCCGCCACAGACAAAAGGAGAGGGTGAGCCTAAGAATCTTGGTCTCTCACTCTGTCCTCTATGTCCTGTCCCAACGTGGAGCTAGACTCCAATGAACTGGAACCATCCAGTGCTTTGCTTACAAACTGGGCACAGAACCCATATGAAACCTGGGTGCCCTGCATGTTGCAAAGCTTTCCTGGGAGCTGCGGGGCTAAATCGCTCCAGAGTTGCTTTCAGCCATGAACTCCTGTGACTCCCAATCAGAGCTGTTTGTCTGGAAAACAATAGCAGACAATTAGCAAGAGGAGAACGGAAGTTCCTTGCCACGGCTCGCTGCTTTTACCAACACCTCACCGCTGTCACCCAGAGCAGAATCTCCCCAGAGACACAAAAGAAACCTTGGAGCGCGGGGCACGCTCTCAGCCCTGCTAAGGTTTTTCTCTTGCCCCTTGAAGCTGCGGACAGTCAGAAGGTGCACGGACAGTCAGGAGGTGCACGTAACTTTGTCGATTGCAGGGACACGCAAGTGCATGCATGTGCACGCATTATGAATGTATGTGTGTCTCTTTATGTGAATGTGTGGACATGCATGCATGTGTATACATGCATGCATCCCTGTGCATCTCTGCTTGCATGTGCATGTGTACATTTGTGTGTGTTGCATGCATGCATGTGTGCATGTGTACATATGGATAATCTGCATGCAGAGAAAGCATGTGTTGCCGGTACCTTTCCCCATTCCCAGACCTTCACATGTGTACAGGAGGTGAGAGAGGCAATGGGAATGCTGAGGTCAGAAAATGGCCTTGGAGGAGACAGACATATCCAGTCTTTGTCTGAGCAGGCATTACCCACGTCCTGTCCAGGAGGGTCTTGAGGACAGTTCTGAGGACCTTGCCTCATTTTTACCCTCACAGACCATGCTTAGTTCTTCTCCATAATCCTCGTGTGTCTATGTACCGATGGGAAACTGAGTTACCAAGCAACCCGATGCGATCTAGAATCGCCTCAGGACAGGCCTCTGGACACGCCTTTGGGGCGTTGTCTTGATTAGGTTAAAGGAGGTGGGAACACTTGCTCACCGTGGGTAGCGCCATTTCACAGAGTGGGAAAAGGAGAAAGTGAGCTGAGCACCAGCCTCCGTGTCTGCCCTTCCTGATCCATTTGCAGTGCCATTGGCTGTCTTCAGCTCCTGTCACTGTGTCTTCTTTGTGGACTGTACCCTGTAACTGGGAGCCAAAAAGAGCCCCTCTCCCTGATTGAGGTGCAGTTGTCAGGGTGATTTACCATAGCAGCAGGAAAGCAGCTAAGGCAATACCAATCTGAGAAATGGGTGCATAAAGGTGACAAGCAGGAGGAGCAGGCTAGCTTAGAAAGACACACAGGAGACAAGAAGAACGAAAAGGATCCATGCAGAAAGTCAATTATGCTAAATATCTTGGCTATTGTTTCTACTACATTCTAGGCCTGAGGGTGGGGACAAACCTAATTTCTGTACCATTAATGGCTAAAATGACTGATAGTGGCATCGAGGCTGCTGGCAGCAAGAATTTAATTTCCAGAGATCTCTGTAATAGAGACAGGCATCTTGGTCATTCATTGGATGTGGCCTCCTTTCTTCTTTCCAAGGTCTCCGTGCCCTTGTCCCATGCTCGCTCTCAAATCAGGGTATGCCTGTATGTCCTGCCATTTTGCCCTAGAAGTTTCAGGGAAGATATTCCCGGCCTCCTCTCCTCAGCCCACAGGAAGACGGTGTGGAAATCAATCAGGACACCCCTCACCCTCGCAGAGGGTTGGCTGCTGTGGGCCTGGTGTCCTGCAGCCTCTGGAGTCAGCTGGAGTGACAGCCACGTCCCCGCTGCTGTCTGAGATACAATTATGTAGAGAATGCATTTAATGCTCCACTGGGCAACTTGGTATAAAACAGTTTAATTTTTCACTGAAATCTAAATTTGCTCCCAGACTGTATATTTTTCTATCACATTAGATGATCAATCTGAGCAGAAATCCAATTTTAACTCCGTACCCTCTCTGCCACCGCTCCTCCCCACTCCCCTTCCCTCAGATCTCCCAGCCTCACCCAGGAGAACCCCCACCTCTGGGCTCTTCTCAGTAGAGGATGAGGAGCCCCAGGTGGCCTCAAGATGCCTTTGAGCCCAAGTGGCCCAGGTCTCTCTCAGGCTAAAGACTGACAGTGGGTACCCTGAGCTGGGACCACTGATATGAAAAGGGTTGTCTGTGAACTGGGTGTATCTCAGATGGCAGAAGAACACGTGACCCAGGATGACCCAGGATGGCTTTTCAGCCTGCATGGACTAGGCTGCGGTGTGGGCTTGTTTAGCATAGCCCCAGGCAGGGAAGGGCACAAGCTGGACTCCCAGACTGTTAGGTGGGGCTGGTTCTCCAGCAGGAGTTGAACAGAAAGCCCTACTCTGGTCTGACAGGTCCTGATGGACATGCCTGGTGAGAAGACAGTTGCCCTCATGCCTTGAGATACTCCCCTCACATGGTGGCCTTGTCTGAGTGGCATCGGCGGGACATCTAGCCTTCCTTTGCTGGAACACATGGCTGGCTGGTTTGGGGGGCTTTGGGAAGGTAGGTAGGTTTGTCTTTCAGCAGAGTGTCATGGTACACAGTGCAACTAAAGGTGCCGTCCATTCATGGTCCCTTCCCATCTCCAGAACTACAGAAGAGCAGCTCCTGCCAGAGCCTTTCCTGTCTCCTAGGGAACTATAAGGTAGGTGGCCAGAGCGCACCTCTGTGTGGTACCCAGAGTCCACATGCCTCACTGTAAATCCTTTCTGCTTTTGCTTCTGGCTCCCCCCAGCAAATGCTGTTCATTCTCTCATGCCAGCAGGGCATGTGTGCTCGTGCCTTGAACTCTTGGGGTGAGAGCCTAGAACTCCATATGCAGAAAGAGTCTGCATTTTGCCCCAAGAGGAACATCAGCTCCTTGAGTGGATCCCTGTTTGCATTTAGCGCTGGACTGGCTGCAGCTATTTGGGCCTGGGGCTGGTCTGTAATGAAGAGAAGCTGCGCCCTTCTCTCTTCATGTTCTAATCTGCTGTCTGTCAGTGTTATGAACCACCACAACCAGGCACCCTGAGGAAGGTTGTTTCATGCTATGACTTACAGCCTGCCCAGAAGGGAAGTTGAGATAGGACACTAGAGATAGGAACTAAAGCAGAGGCTGTGAACACGGCTCACTAGCTTGTTCCCCTTGCTCAGTGTGCTCTCTTATACAAGTGTCCAGAGGTGGCACAGCCCACAGCAGACTGGGATCTCCTACATCAATCACGAGTCAGGAAAATGCCCCTACAGACTTGTCTACAGACCACTTTCTTAATTGAGAGTTCCTCTATCTAGTAAACCTTAGCTTGTGTTAAGCTGACAAGAAAAAATTAGCCAGAATACATCATCAAGGGCCGAAGAGGAGAAGAAACAGGAGTCAAGGGAGAGGCCACAGTGGAATCTCAGCCAGAAGCCATGGTGACGCCTTTCCAGTCTTCTGGGTGAGAGCCTGACAGTCCAAGGTGAGCTCTCATGCTTAGTATCCGAACTGTCAGCAGGATGCCGTTAACCCCTGCTTAGTTCTGGTCCCCATCCCACTCCCTACATTGTGCTGTCAGAGAGAGGACAACCATAGGCCAGAGATTCTCACATAAGAAGGTCCTGCCTGAGTGCCTTAGTTTCCCCACACTGGGCCTGGCTGTCTCTGCCTCGTATTTCTCCGAGAAGAGAAAACAGGTGCTATATTCATCATGGTGCATCTATGTGAAAGAGTGCTTGCGTACATGCCCAGAGCCAGTTGGGATGTGCGTATGATGTGGGGGGGGCACCTTTACAGGAAGTTGGACTCCGAATCTTCAAGTATGGAGTAAACAGAGCGGGGTGGGGAATCAAGGCAGCTGCATTAGGTCTATGCATCTCTAGCGCATATGTGGGGGAGCTGTGGGGGATCGATACCATGACAGGAGGAATGGCTCCACCTAGTGCAGGCTCTCACCCTCTAAGACCTTGCCCGCACACAGGGGTCTTCCTAGGTAAAGGGGATAGCAGAACAAGGAGCCCTACCCTGTTCACTCCTGTTCCCTTCGGTGGGGTATCCTGAGACGGCTGAAACCCAGCCTGCATTGCACATCTCAAGCCAGATCTGATGGAGTAGAGCCAGGCAGGGTTGCTGCCCCCACCCCAGAGTGCTACCCTTGGTCCAGCACACCCAGGAGAATTGCAGGAAGGTGGGAGAAGGCGGGCACTTGGATGGACGGGAAACGGCTTCGTGGTGGGTGCCATTAACCAGGAAACTGCATACACGAAGGACAGGGAGACAAGAAGAGAAAATGCTGCTGAGATTGGGGGAGGTGAGGACACAGCACTCAAGAGCAGCACATGCCCAAGGAGCCACCAGGGCACTGCAGAAAGGAACAAGGACACATGGTGAGCAGATATGATGAGACTTGTTGCTGCATATGAGTAGCTTTTCCAGACCTGAACTGAAACCATAATGTCACCAGCAACCCTGATCCCAGGGAGGGGAAGAAAATGCTGTGGTAAACATGCCCGAAAGAGACAGCAAGGAGGAAATGTCACTGTAAAGGAAAGAATCCAAATTAACACTTGAGATAAAGAGAAGAAAGAAAATGTTTCCAAGTCATGAGTGAAGGAACTGAGGTGGGGCTCAGTGTGTAGAGTCCCTGCCTGATGGACAGGAAGCCCCTGGGTTCTACACCTAGCACCGTGTAAATGTGGTGCTGTTGCATGCACCTGTGATCCCAGCATTCTGGAAACAGTGGCAGGAAGATCGGGAGTTCAAGTTTATACCCTCAGCTACACGAGTTCAAAGCCAGCCAGGGCTACATGAGACCCTGTCTCAGAAAGGAAAAAAAAAGTCACACAGAAAGCAAGATCAAAAGTCATGACAAACAGGGCTTGCAGGAGAGGGCCTGAGTGTGATGTCACAGGTGCTATCCGGACATAACTGGAAAATGAGAGACCTGGTGTTATGCTCAGAATATTACCACCATTCCCTGAAGGGCAGAACTCCGTGTTCGGAGGGGATTCTGGAGGAATTTTGACATCATGTGGACATTCAAAACTGACAACAGGTGTTTTGAGCTGTCTTCTAGAAACACAGCCACACAGTGCCAGAGCAAACCCTGTACGCAGTCGTGGCAGATGCTGTGCCAGCGTGCCTGTCCGGCAGACCACACCAGTGTCCACAGCAAGAGAAATGACAAGTCTGGCTTACAAGACTTGGATTTTAAATTAAACAGGGAGAGGGAGAGAGGGAAAAGGGAAGAAAGGAAGATTTTTCTTATAGAAAGAGGTATGGAAGACATTTCCAAATCATGAGCGGCCCATAGCAGTGCCTCCCAAGGAAGTAGACAGGAAGGGTGAGTGTGTGCAGTGTGTGTGGTATGTGGTGTGTGTACTCTGTGCATGGTATGTGGTGTGCATGGTATGTGGTGTGTATGTCATTTGTGTGGTTTCTGTAATATGCCTTGTGTGTGGTATATGAGGTGTGTGGTTTGTGTGTGGTACATACGTTGTATGACATAAGAGGTTTGTATGTTGTGTGTAGGGGGTTCATGCCTGTGTGTTTTATATGTGGCATGTGGAGTTTGTGATGTGTACAGTATGTGTGGTATGTTTCGTGTTTGGAGAAGATATACCCACAATCCTTAGCAGGAAGGGTGATGGGTGAACTTGCACAGACGACAACAAGGCAGGCTCATAGAAAGAAGAGCAAGCACAACAGAGTTCTGGAGTCTGGGGACCTCATCACACGCCCACCACAGCACCCCCACGCACACTGCTCATTGCTCCTCCAAGGCTCACACTGCTGGATTTCTGTTTGCAGGTACCTGGCACCAAATACTGACATTCTGCTGAGACTGTCTTCTGCCCCTGCAGTGACATCAGCCAGGGCCCCGTTCCAAGTGTATCTCTTATATTTTGTACATTTGCGTGGACATCCTTAAAGTTTGCCAGTGCAGTTTCCCTGAGGTCCCCTTCATAGATTCAAAGCTCATACTCTTCCTGCAGCTGCCAACCCCACCCAGGCTCTTAGCTGGCAAGATCCAGGTTGTAATAAATACGGAGAACAGAATGGGGATCCAAAGAGCATGACACCTGATACCTTCAGAAGGTTCTTGTGGATTATGGGTCGTGAGTAGAGGAAGAACATTTCCAGAGTGGTGAAGTTTTCTATTCTGATACTGTTGTGTGTCTTTGACCACCTTACAAAAGGGGGCTTCCACTTGTTGAACCCCTTGTTGTGATGTCCCCTGCCTCCACCCACAGCTGTAGCCCCAAGGCCATGATGTCCTCCTTGATGTTCTGGGAGCACCAGAAACTACGAAAAGCACTTGAGAATGAAATAAAGAAGAAACGTACAAGGAAAAATATTTGAAAGGCAGTTCATAGGAACTCAAAAATAGACAGGAAGGAGGCTCTTGGGGAGCTTCTGCTTAGCTCTGAGTCTGCAGCTGTCTGTCATGAGCCATGCAAGCATTCCTTTAAGCCTCTGGAAAATAAGAGCCCAGCTGTGCCTTCAGCCACCCTCTGCCTATGGGGGCACCATGCACCTTCAGTCACTGGAGGAAGGATTTGGGGCTCAGCATGCTTCACTTACAAAGGCAACCCAGAGAACTAGAGTTGATGAGAAAAAGAAATACGGATGCTAAGGGAATCAGGGTCTATCAGGATCTAGAGGGTAGCCCTGTCTAACATCACAGTACGGCTGGCAGGAGGGGACAGCCCCATGAGCCTGGGCCTTGAGCATTGCAATGATTGGGGGAAAGGTGAGAGTTAAGAATGCTGAGAGCAGAACCAGGCAGTGGTGGCACACACCTGTAATCCAAGCACTAGAAAGGCAGAGGCAGGCTGATCTCTGTGAGTTTGATGCCAGCCTGATCTACAAAGCAAATTTCAGGGCAGCCAGAGCTATTACACAGAGAAACTCTGTCTTGGAAAAAAAAAAAACGTTGAGAGCAGACCTCCTGCTGAGGAGAGCAAATGCTGGCCCAGCACACACACACACACACACACACACACACACACACACAGAGAGAGAGAGAGAGAGAGAGAGAGAGAGAGAGAGAGAGAGAGAGAGAGAGAGAGAGAGAGAGAATACTTGATAAAAGTAAAATATGTAACTTACAGATAAATAAAAGCTCAGAAAATTCAAACAGAACTTGCCCTACCCTCCACTGGAAATGGATCAAGACCCAGAGCAAGCCGTTGGGGATTGCCAGGCACACCCAGCCAGCTTGTGCTTGATGCGACTGCCCCAGTGCTGGTTATTTTCCCACTGCTGTGACCAAATGCCTAACAAGAAATCAATTAAGGGGGAGGAGTTGGTTCTGACTCAAGTTTGGTACACCAGGGAAAGCAGCCTCTACTGAGTCCGTACTTCCCTGTTTCACAGAGCAGGATGCAGAGAGCATAGAATGTTAGCTTCCATCCTCCTCTCTCTCCTCCTCCTCCTCCTCCTCTTCTCCCTCATTCCCTTCTCCCGGCTCCTCCCTCTTGTCCTCCCCCGCTCCTCCTCCTCCTTTCCCTGTTCTTCATCCTCTCTCATTCTCCCACTTCTCCCCCTCCTCCCTCTCCTCCTCTTCTCTCTCCTCTCACCTCCCTCTTTTCCTCCCCCTTCTCTTCTCTCTCCTCCCCCTCTTCCTCCTCCCCCTCCTCTTCCCCTGCTCTTCTCCATCTTTCTCCTCCTCTCTCAAACCCCCTCCTCCTCTCCTCCTCTTCTTCCTCCTCCCTTTTCATCCCCTTCTAAGTCAGTCTGGGACCTCAGTCAGTAGGATGATGCTTCCCACAGTCAGGGTGGGTCTTCCCTCCTCACTTAATCCTCTATGGAAATGTGTGTCCCCATGGTGATTCTATAGCCAGTCAAGTTAAGGTTAACATCTCATCACCCAAGGGCGTGTCCTTGTTTTAATCTACATGATATTCTCTATCCTGTGCCCCATTCAGGTGACTCACCGGTTGGAATTGTCCCAGAGTCACCTCCTGTCTGGGAATGTCATAGTTCTATTTTCTTGGACCTGGTGAGGAAAACCTAGACCATACACTCAGGTCCTTCCTGAGTCCAGAGTGTGGTTCTTTAGAGTGGGGCATTGCCTCAATTCTCGTTCTAACCATCAATGTGGTTCTATCTGATCTGGAAGCACCTTCTTATGAGCCTGATGTCTTCTTGAAAATGCATATCGAAATATCAATAAGCCAGCTGGTGTCTTCATCAACCCACAGAGGCTTCTGAGCTTTCCTACAGGGCTGTTAGTATCAACTCAACACCTAATCATGGCCTTCACCTCCTGATTCTACAGGCCTGCATTACTCCCAAGCCCTCCCCTAAATCCTCCCAAACACATCCCTGCATCCTTCTGGCTCCAACAGGGTCTTTGTTTCCTGCAGGAAGCAGGAAATTCGGCACCTCCCCATCCCATCTCCACTATCACTGCTGTCCCCACAGCTGTCACAGAAGCCACAAAGAACATTAGATCAAGCAGTGTCAGGCTGTCACTCTGGCCCTTCCTCATTATGGATCCAACACTCTGACCCTTTCTCCAAGTGTCCCCCAAGCTGTCAGAGTGTGGGATCTTTCATATCTTTGTAGACGTGATCTTTTTCTACCTTAGAGTCTTGACATAAGTCACACACAAGTCTTATAGGCTCTCAGGGGTCACATCTGTATGACAGAACAGCTTGTATGTCTTGTTTGTCCCCCTGAACCCCTGTTCTGCTTTGCTTGTCACATGGCAAACCAAGACAGACATGGGTGTATGCTGATAGCCCTGTAAGAAAGGACCCCAAGAGGTTAGCACCCCACTTCTTTTTCCTGTGCTCTATTCTGCCAGGCTTGGAGTTTTTCTAATAAAAATCCCAGGAGTGATTGAAAGTGTGAGTCAGCAAAGCCCTCTGTGCGCCAACCATAGTCCAGCCCATGTCATTTATTTGTGAGTCTTTTTCTACCTTTCATCACCTGGTGACAATTTAGAGCTTGCCGGTTCATAGCAAGAACCTTCCCTGACTTTCTGGGACCTTTACTTCTAGCCCAGAGGAGCAGTGGGAGATAGCCTGGAAGTTCCAGCTGAGGCTCAGGCAGTCCCTGGAGCAACTTCTCCATCTCTGCACTCTCCCTGATCCCTGCAGACCTTCGCAGAGTCCCCTTCTATCTGCAGGCCTGAAACTAGTTCACTGGGCATCATGGCCAGAAGGCCAAACCCAGTTCTGCCAACCCAATTCTCTTCCATGCTGTCCCCCGCCCCTGCCCCTCAAGACTGCTTCTAAGCAGGTGCCACTCTTGGCTCTTTTGGCTGTAGTTCTCCAGGCCCAGGAGGGTTTAACCAAGACCTATCAGCCCAGACTTCTTTTAGCAAACCCTACTCAGATCAGTCTAGGCCGCTGAGAACTCTCTATCTGTCCATCAACAGACTGATTCTTTTGTAGAAGCTCTGGAACTTCCAGGTCTCCCCTCTGCCCTCTGAGTACTCCCACTTCAAGGAATATTTGAATTTTAAATAAATATTTGCATGCACAGGACAGCTGCCTTTGAGGAAAACCTGTGTGTCCTCTTGCAAGACAGATTCCTTGGCTTCTCCACAAGATGAATAATGTCCCCTAAACGTATCTGCCGTGTAGATCCTGATTTTCATACATCATCCTCCCCCAGAGCGTGGCTTTACGATAAGTAGACACTCCTTATGTCTCCTTGCAGATAGTGTTTGGGGAAAGAAATGCATCTTCTGAGAATGAGAACAATTCATAATGACTGGGACAAACACTCCGAATGCTTCTCCCAGCTTACCTCACCCACAGCCTGGAGCAGACCTTCCAGGACAGAGTTCATTGGCTGGGATCTAGGGTTCCTCAGTACAGGAGAGAGATGGTTATTTCCTGAACCTCATGGGCACCCCAGAGTGCTTCCTTCATCTGGACAAGCAGAATGTCATGAGACCTCAGAGCGGTGATTTCATCGGACAGACACAGGGGGAGCAGGGATAACCCCAAATGTCCAGATAAGGCTGGATTCCATGTCTCTGTAAAGAGTCCTCCGCCCTCCTGATGGGAACCCACACAGAGAATACCTGGAAATGTCCCATGCAAGGCAAGTCTCAAATACAAGAAGTTTCCTGGAGCTGTGACTCAGTTTCCCCACCTGTAAGAGGAAGAAGGGTTTCTGTTTGAAGAAAGGGTCTCATATGGCTCAGGCTACTCTTAAACTCAGTGTGAGCTTAAGCCAAGGATGACTTCAAAGTCCTGATCCTCTTGCCTCTACCTCCCAAGTGCTGGGATTACAGCCAGGAACCACCAAATGCAGCTCAAATAGTATCAAGAATTCAACCCATGGGTTTGTGTAGGCTAGGCTAGTCCTCTACCACCTGAGTCACGCCCCTAGCCTAAGACACAATTCTAATAACATTTGCCTTCTTCCAAAGAAAAGCAGCCCACACTCTTTTATTGTTATCCAGGGCACCAAGGGAACCCTGCTATTTTAAACCTGAAAAAAAAAGTCAGGAGCAGGCCTATCAGGGGAGGGCTGGGTAGGCCAGTTAACAAGGCCAGGAGTCTTAGTCCAAAGGACAGCCATGATGGCTTGCAATCCAGGGACCATGTAAGTCCCCCACCAGGTGTGCATGGCCCATAGCCCAGTGAGCTCCTTTCCCACTGTAGCCAGCAGCATTGAGCTTTCCATCTGAAGCAGGCGCCTGCATATGCTGATCTCAGAATCCACAGTATGAACCCACTTGACATTGGGATGCTTGTGTTGAAAAGATTCTTTTCTCAGGGAGAGACTCCATGCAGGCCTGCCCTCGCAACTTCCCCATGACAGATGGGACCCCTGGAAAGAAAGCTGCATCTCCCCACCCAAGGGCTGTGTGGTAATTAATAACCAGCTGAGGAAACTTGATTGCTGTTCGTGGGTCTGAAAATGGATAAACAACCATCATTGCCAGAAAGGCCGGGCTGTATTCATCACCATTACAGAGAGTAATTCGGCTTGTGCGCGTTAATCAATCACTGCTCTCACTGGGGCTTGGGCCGGGCCAGTCCCTGAGAGTGGACAGCCGTCACCAGCTCGCAGGCCGGAGTCCAAGCATGATGGATTGCAGCTGCCGCGGCTCCAATCTGGATGGGATTGTTGGGGAGCAGGCTGGCTGCACCAAGCTGATATCCCAGCACAAATTATGCAAATGAAGGTGCCCTGCATTGTGCATCTCACAGGAAAGGAGAACAAAATTAGCATGCTGACAAAGTGGGAAGGGAGACCTCCCTCAGATGCCCAGGTGTGGCAGGAGAGGGCTGGACAGCGGGGGCAAATGTCACCAATGAAGCTTCTATTTAAGGATGTGTGCCAGTCTCCATAGTAACTAAGACCTAGAGAATATGTTTTCTTTGCTTTTGTTTAAATATTTATTTTTACTTTTTATTTATGCACACTTGTGTGTGCTGTGTTCATCTGTCTCTCAGTGTGTATGATACATGTGTGTGTGTGCATGTGCATGCGTGCGGCTTTGGGGGCAGAAGAGAGCATGGATGCCCTGCAGCTGGACTTACAGGCAGCTGTGAACTGCCCAATGTGGGTATAAAAAAACCAAACTCAGATCTTCTGTAATAACAGCAAATGCTCTTAACTCCTGAGCCATCTCTCTAGCCTTGGTATATTCTTAATTAAAATAATGACATATCCCATGGACAGGAGAACGCCTTCAGCATGGAGAGGTGCAGATCTCTGGGACAGATGGTATTCTTTTAGCAAGGTAGAAGGCAGGTGAGGAGAGCCAGGCCCAGGGCACCTACAGGATTTTAGAGTTTGGAAATAAGGAACATGAGCTTAGGACAGTGTAACCTGTCACCTCTGGTTTCTTTCCAGTGACCTCACCTGTGTCTTAATGTCCTGTGCCATAAATATCATACCTTTCTCAACACCCTAAGGGCGATGGGGCTGGATATCTGTGTCAGCATGACACAGCTTCCCTTCATCTTCTCAGTCAGAACATCCCCCTGCAGTGGCCTGACACTCCAAACTGCCTGTCAGTAGATAGTCCCACGATAACATGCTTCTACATCAGGGACTAAGACCCCACACCCTGAATCTGCCTCTGTGAGTCACACTCTTGTCTCTGCCTGCCCTTGGGTCTTTATAGGGAGATCAACACGCAGGAAGAAAATACCACAGCCAGCTATGGCAGACTCGCCTTAGCTGCAGCCCCTTAAGCCAGTGTCAGTGTCCCAACCTGGCTCTGACACCCATCTGGACAACGGCACGTGTGCTCTGGAGCCCCTCTATCCAGTGTCTACAGAACCGCCCTGCATCTCCCATTTTCTGCTTAGACTCACCAGACTCTTCTCGCCCCTTCCCTCTGGACCAGAAACCCCTGTAGGGAGGAAATCCCATGAATCTCTTAGAGCCCTGATGTTCTGTCCCAGGTGCTGATCCCAGTGTTGCTTGGCTCTGGTCAGGCCCCAGGAGCCCTTTCTTAACCTCCCCATTAGGATGCATCCACTGTTGCTGGGTGATGCTGAGGACTCCGCAGTCATGTGATGGGGGAACAAGATAGAGAGACTCAGACATGGGATTTAGCCTTCCACTTAACTAAAACCCTCGTGTCTCTCCTGAGTCCCATCATTAAGATATAACTTCTCCAGGGCCTAGAGTATAAGACAACAATCGTGGGAAATAATCATGTCCAGAAAGAAGAAGGGAAACAAAGGCAATGCGGTCTGGCTTGTGCTCAGAGAAAAATGATTTGAAAGGAGAAAGAAGAGCCTGGGAGCCATAGGAGACACAGGCACGGGAGACGTAGATACGAGACAGGAAAGTGCATGGGAGGCAGGGGTAGAGTCTAGGGCCTCAGCACTGAATCGGAGTCAACAGATCTGATATGAGAACCTGAGCCCTGGAAGGGTGGAGCTCAAGAGGCTGGGCCTCCATTCCTGATCTCTGAGGCTGGAACTCATTGGCCAGTTTTACTTGTTGGTGGCAGAGACTACGGGAAAGACTGCGTCTTCAGCCGCCTGGGCCCTCTTGAAGTTTCCTGAAGAATTCAGACCGGTATTTTACGAGGAGCATCTCTCTAGAGTGAGAGTCCCTGGAGAGGGGTGCAGCTGGGGCTAGGGAGATGAGCTGAAGCCAGATCAAGGTCTCTTCTAGCCAACAACTCACTGGCCTATATCGTGACCAAGGAGCCATGCAGATGCGGGCATACGCAAGTGACGGTTGCTTAGGGGAGACTTGTAGGGGTAGGAGTAGGTGTAACACAAACCCAGTGCCTCCTAGGCCAAGCTTGTGGTGCGCCTGTCAGAGAGCTATTGTCACTATGTGTTTCAGAGGAAGCCTGTGCATTCAAACTACAGGCACGGACTGGCCTGGCAGAGAGCTGAACATCAAAACGAACCAGCTGCATCCATGGTGTCCCGGTCAAGCCATCAGCTCCTCACGTTCTGTCCTGTGTCTCCCTGGGGTAGACAGTCCATACCCCAGAATCCTGGCAGGGATGACAGACACCAAACATTATTATTCACTCTGCAAGCTTCCTCCTTAATCCCCATATGCGCCCTTAAATGCTCCCTTCTAGCTGAACCGATACCCTGGTGTGCCCCCTGCATTACCCTGTTCAGTACACAGTTGCTACCAGGGCACAGGGCTGGCCCCTCCTCACCACCCCCAGCAGTTCAATCACCAGCTTTCACACAGTTCTGTGTGGACAGATGGGATTTTAGAAGTGCCCCCTTGGAGCCCATGGATCAGGCTCTGGATTGAATATGACTGCAGGCAGAGCAAACATCTCTATCAAGGTCACAAAGGCTGCTGGGCCCGAGCACACTGGCTCATGAAGAGCCACCACATAGTCCTGGAGGTCCACAAAAGGTCCAGGCAGGTCCAGGCTGCCTGCCAGGCCAGGCTGCTGGAGTCTGAGACACCTGGTGGTCATCAGCATATCCCTTGTCCTGTGTTCTCACCCCCCCCCATGTGACTGTCATTCTGGCATCTTTCAGCTTGGCAAAGCCCTGCTCATCAGGGTGGCTCCTGCTCAGCCTCGGCCTGTCCAAGAAGACTCTCCAGCCACAGATACATCCATCCTATGAGCTGATGAGCCTGGCCCTGAAGGGGCTGCAGGTGTCATGTCCTTGGGAGTAAAGTACCTCATTTAGGAGCACAGGTGGTTCACACTCCCCTGGCCCACATGACTAAACCCATTCACACATACAAGTACCATGCAGATGTGTTATCTTGCCCTCTAGTGTAGGTTCTGCCTGGAAGCAACAGCACCAGGGGAGTCTCCTGGGCCTACACACAGTCTTAAAGCCTTAGGCTCTCGCTACCCATCTTCCCTCCCCCAGCCCTCCCTGAAATAGTCTGGGGGTAGAGGAAGAGAGGGTCCTAGAATTTGTTCAACACTTGCATCTCGCATCTGATAGTAGCAACAGCGAGGACCTTAACAATAAGAGCATCGCTGCCTGCTGTTTGGGCATCTCTGGAGCCCAGGGGATGTGTAGTGAGCGGGAATGACAACTCGGAGAGAGGGTATCATTTGCATCTATCTATGCTTGTGTATCATTTGCATCTACCTATACTTCCATGCAGAGTGCTGAAGATGCTCAGAGAGTGTGGAATGTGATAAGAGGATGGAGCCCTTTACTGGGGGAAATGGGAGCCTCATCAACTCTATACTACAAAGCCATGTAGACACCAAGTAGAACTTACATAAAGCTGGCACCCAGTGATCTCTCTGCGATCTGGGCAGAAAACAAGCTAGTACCCAATGGCCCCTTTGTGCTCTGAGTAGAATGGCTGTGGGTGACATACTGGGAGAAGTGGTACTCAGTCTGTCACTACCCATGGCAGAAATAACCCTCAGACACTTTGGGACTGGAGCGATTTGTCTGTAAACCAAAGACACTGGAGCCACCAGGAGTTTGGAGGTGCAGGAAATATTTTCCCCTTGGAGTTGCTGGAGGGAGCACAGTCCACTCTTAGTCTCAAACCCAGGCAGACAGTGAGAGACAAATTCTGTGATGTCCACAATCGCGTGATTCTTCTGGGGTCCTCACAGTCAGGAAGGAAGAGACAATGAGAGGCGTGGAAGTTCCGGCCAGAGGTGTTAAGAAAGGCTAAGGTGTGAGCACTCTGTGAATTTGAAGGTTCATTAGTCATGAAGCTGATTCTCAGACAGAGGAAGAGTAGACACAGCCGGACCCTACATGCTGTTGTGAAGCATCTTTTGGTGTGACCACAACAGAGGAAGACTCCTATGCCTAGTGACCTGCTGGGGTCAGGCAAGTCTGGACGAGTCAAGGTTTCCTGTCACTGTCAGTGGATCCACACAGGATATGACTGGTGCCTGAGCCTTGATTTCCTGGTCTATAAAAAGACTGGACTCCCGCGTGGTCTGTGAGTTGCGAGACTGTGACATGAGGAGGCTGGCGAAGACCCCGGTTCATCTCTGCATCTTGGTAGCTTTGACTTTGTCAACTTCATTGGGTTAATTAACACCCAGAGAATTAACTGAGCACAACTCCAGGCATATCTGCGAGGGCCTTTCCAGAGTGAGGTCTGCCATGAGAGCTCTCTGTCTGGAAGCTTTGATTAATTCTTTTTTTTTTTTTTTTGGTTTTTTTTTGTTTGTTTTTTGGTTTTTTTTTTGTTTTTTTTTTTTTTTTTGTTTTTCGAGACAGGGTTTCTCTGTGGCTTTGGAGCCTGTCCTGGAGCTAGCTCTTGTAGACCAGGCTGGTCTCGAACTCACAGAGATCCGCCTGCCTCTGCCTCCCAAGTGCTGGGATTAAAGGCGTGCGCCACCACCGCCCGGCTCATTGATTAATTCTTAATGGGTCATGGTGGCAGTAGAGAGAGATGGTGAAATGCAGAAGACGGGGCCTAATTAGAGGAAGTGAGCCACTGAGGACTTTGTCCTTTGCAGGATTTCTCCTGTGAGCGCACTTTCAACAGCTTTCTGTTCCCATGAAGAACCTCTTCTGGGGTTCCGTGTACTGAAAAGTCAAGATAACAAGGGCAGACCATGCTTGGGTGACAGAAAGAGACGAAATCAAACAGGAACCGCCAAAGAGGCAATAGAGACTGGAGAGCCCTGGGAAACGGAAAGGGCATTTATACCAAAGTGGGAAGCTGCCTCCAGCCACAGGCCTGGCTCTCCAGGACCAGAGAGAGCTTAATCACAACCAGAAAGTGATCCTGGTGGCAGCGACTGGCAGTCCTGGCCACCAGATCACAAACAGCTCTGGGGGCATTTGATATGACAGTGCCTCTGGGTGATAAAACCAGGAACCGTTTTAAAAGTGAGAACACTCTTAGGGACTGAGCAAGTCTGAAGCCCTCAAAACAAAGAGCCATTGAAAGCCAGACAGACTGGGAACACCAAGCTGCCATGCTGGGATTGGATGCACACATAAGAAACCATTGGGGAGATGGGCAGATCAAACAGACTCATGGGGAAGGGTAAACAGCAGAAAGCTTGGGTGTGAAAGATGCAGAGGGTCTTGGTCTCTGTAGAGAAGAGCAAACCTTATCACTTGAAGGGTGCCATGAAAGCTGAGAGCCTTGAGTTCACAGATCACAGCTTTCTTGGTTTCTGAAGCTATCTCCCCACTTCTGGGACTAAGAGACCAATCCCTTTTGCTTCCCCCATTCCCAGTGTACTTGAAGGGTATGCGTTGACTTAAGTATTTGTCTCTCCTTAATAAATAAGCAGGTGACCTCTAGAGCAAATGCCTAAAAGCTGTGAAGTCCAGTGCATGGTTTGCAAAGACTGGAATACTCTCACATGAACACAGATCCAGAGCTGACAATGGACCTCTGACCATACTAGCCTCAGCCCACATACAACATTGGCCTGAAAGTTTTCTGTGCTGTTATCATTCTCGTGGTTTGTTTTCCCTGTTCTGACTGGTCATGGAGATTGAAGTCTTGGAGAGGATGATCACTAAGAAAAACCCAAAATCAAAATGTCAGAGACATCCTAACATGCACAAATCACAACTTAGAAACACAAAGATGGTTTTTACAAAAATGTGATAGAGAGCATCCAAAATTCACAATTCTTCAATAATCAAATCCTAAGATGCAAAAGTTGTTGAAATGCTATAAAAATATTTCAGAAGTCCATGACCTCAAAGAGAATTCAAAAGAGAAGATGAATGAAATAAGGTAGTTAATTCAGAACCCCAGCAAGCCTGAAGCATACATGATAAATTCATCAAGCAAATGTAAATTCTAGGGGAATTAAGCAGAAGTAAAAGAAAACAGAAATGTTAGAAATAAAACTCAATATATTGAATTTTTGCAAAGCATCACCAATAGAATATATCAAGTAGAACCACCCATTTTCCTGCAAATTACAAAATTTTATTATTACAGATAAATAAAATCCCATTGTGCTTATATACCATATTTTAAAAATTCAGCCAGTGTTGGGTATCTGGGTTACTACTGTATCTTGTCTGTTGTGAGGACTGGCACCAAACATAAACAGGAAATAATGTTGATGCATGCTGCTGACTTAGATGGCACATATTCATAATCATCTCCTCTTGGTAGGATATCCCTTTAGGTATATGGCTAGAACTGGTAGGAGGCAGAATGTCAGGCATGGAAAATGAGTTAAAGGAAATAATTTCAATAAAGCGCAGAGGAAACATGAAGAGCACAAGCTACAAGAAATCTGGGGTAAAGATCAAGAGACCAAACCTAAGAATCTTTGCAATAAAAGGAGATGAGATATAAACTAAAAGCATAGAAAACCTGTTCAATAGAACTATAACAAAACCTTTCCCGTTAAGGAAAAATACAGACATCCAAGAGGAGAAAGCATTTATAACTCCAAATAGACATGGCTGTCTCTGGTACATCATTGTAGTTACAATTCTAAGACAAAAGGAGAAAAAAACAGATGTTATAATCTGAAAGAGAGAAATTCAAACTCGCTGGGAAAAAAAGCAAAGACAGAAGTATAGTCTGACCCCATAACAGAATCCTAAAGTCTGGGTAAACATGCAATGTTTTTTTTTTCCAATTTTCTCTGAATTGAGAAAATATAACCTGGAGGGAAGGGGGAGGCTCCTGAGATTCAAGAAGTAAAACAATTCAAAAGGCTCAGAAAATTCCCGAAACTGACCAGGTTCACAAACTCCTCCTCAGGGTTATATAAGTAACTGATGGATCGCAGAGACTACTGACCTATAGAGTTGTCTGCAAGTCAAGCTGAGAGTTCACTGGCTCACCAAGAAGAATTCTGGAGGAATCATCACTTTGGTCTGCTCTTGACTTGCTGTCTACAGACATTTTTTCACTTCTCCCAAGGAAAAGTCACACAGCAGAATGAGGTTTTGTGATTTCAAAGTGAATACCTGGCAGCTCCTATTATCAGCCTGCAAAGTTATTTCTTAAATTAATGGATAAACAAAAGCCTTTCAAGGTAAACACAAATTAAAACAGCTTGTGACCATTAAGACACAATTTCCCATGATACTTAAATGAATCACTCAAGAGGAAAGATAATCACATAAGGTTCAGGAAACAATGGATAAATAAACAAGGACTAAGAAAGAATAAAGAATGTCCAATCCTGTAAACCAGAAAATACCTAAAATAAATAGGGTAATAAGGAAAAACATTATTCAAACCAACCAGGAGTAAGGCCAACAAAATTACAGGAATCAGTAAATAGTTCTCAGTAATAGCCCTAAACATAAGCAGTCTGAACTCTCCAATCAAAAGACACAGAATAGCTGATTTAAAAAAAGATATTGTTGTTTGAAAGAAGCATAACTAATTGACAAAAATCACACCCTGATTAAATAAGAGCATAGAGAACAATATTCCAAGGGACTCAAATCTAGGACCAAATAGGAGTAGCTATGCTCATGTACTATCAAGCAGGCTTCACGCCAATGTTTAGCAGAAGTGTAGAAGTCACTTTTTATCAATAAAGGGATATCCTACCAAGAGGAGATAATGGTTATGAATATGTGACAGTATATAAACACATTGGTTAGTCCCATGTCATAAAACAAACATAACTAGTTATACTCAGACAGACAGGTCTAAGTGCAATACTATGTTCTTATTAACAGATCATCAGCCAAAATTTTGACACAGAAACTTCAGAGTGAAACTGGACCCTGGGTAAATGGACTTCAAAGACTTCTGCTGAATATTTTATCCAATGGCTGTGGGAAGCACATACTTCTCAGAGGCCCACTGAACTTTATCCAAAATGAATTCCAATTTAGATCATAAATTAAGTCTTAATTATAAAAAATTCAAAATAGCTTCTCATATCTTGTCAGATCATAATTGTATAAAACTAAAAATTGGTATCAAGAATAACCACAGAAACGACAAATCATGTGGCGATCAGATAATACACTCTTGAGAGATCAATGAACAATGAAAAACTAGGGAAGAAACTGGAAAAAACTGTTAGAATCAAATTAAAATGGAAACAAAAACTCACCAAAACCTTTGGGATATGAAAAGGTAATTCCAGGAGGGAGGCTCATAGGTGTGAGTGCTTGGATCAAACAAATCCAGGTGCATCCCAAGGTCTCATAAAAAGAAGAACCAGCCAAACTGAAAGTTAGCAGAAATAAACAGTAAAACTCATGGAGATAATTAGTTTAAGTGCAGACCAGAAAAACAATGCAAAGAATCTATAAGTAGTGTTAACTCTTTGAACAGATAAACAAAATTAACAAATCTTTAGCCAAACTTACAAAAAAAGAGGGAAAAGAAACAAAGTAGCAAAATTAGAAAGAAAAAAAGTGTCATCAAACAGATGCCAATAAAATCTTGAGGATTATTCAGAAGTAATTTATATTCCAATAATTAAGAAAATCTAGAAAAAAAATGACAAATTTCTAGACATACATGAACAGCTAAGTTTAAGCGAGGAGACTGTAAACAGCTGATCCTGATTCCTCACTGTTCCTGAGCAGTGGTAGTCTTCGGTAGTCTTCAGAGTGATGCTTGGGGCTGCATGTATTCACTGCCAAATTCTGCCAGATTTTAAACGCAGCAGCAACAATGCTCTTTAAACAATTTCACTAAGACAGAAATGGGAAGAACAGTCAAGTCAATCTACAAAGCCAGGTAAAGGCTCTACCAGGAAACTCCCGAACTTCATAAACACTTCCATCCAATCAAGGATCCAAAGTCAACATTCAAAGACCAGAAACGTTTGATATACTAATGGCAAACACATTGAGAAAGAATTCAAAAAAGCAAACCAGACTGCAACCTCTAAAAATCAGTCTACCTATGAAGGTAAAATATTCCTGCTATGGAAACTCAAAAATATGGAAGAAATTACAGAGGACACTAGAAGATGGAAAGATATCTCATGTTTACATATCAAGGCACTAAGCTTGTGAAACTGGCTATATTACTCCAAACAAGACAGATCTTCATTGCAATAGCCACCCAATTCTAATGACACTCTTCACAGAAAAAGAAAAAAAGCAATCCTAAATTTCATAGGCCAAAACAATTCTGATTTATCAGAAACAGCAGTATAAAGGGTATCATACTTGACTTCAATTATACTACCAAGCTACTATAACAAAAACAGTATGGCAGGGAGGAGACAGACAGATCTCTATGACTTTGAGGCCAGCTTGCTCTACACAGCGAGTCCCACGTCAGTCATTGCTACACAGTGAGACTCTACCTCAAAAACAAAATAAAAACAACAGTATAGTATTGGTACAAAGACAGACACACAAACCAATGGTGGAAAAATAGAGGATACAAAATTAAATCTACATAGCTCTAGGGATCTGGTTTTAAAAATATTTTAATTTTATGGAAAAATACACAACTGACAGCAATTTTTATGAAGTTGTTTTTAAAAATAATTTATAATTAATGCCCTGAGGCATCAGTCAACACTTAGATACTTGTAGACATTAAACTTTCATATCCCAAGTCAAAAAGATGTGCAGCTCTAACGTTTACTAAAAGAGTTTATCTGACTTTATATTCCTGAAAATAAGAGTAATAGCATATATTTTTAAAGAATATAAATTGAAAAAACTGTTTTGTTATTGTCTACCCAATTGTCTCAATATCTTTAAAAATGAACTTGAACAGAAAAATGTAAAACGTATATGAGGTCTGCCTATACAATTTTACCTTTATCCCTATGATCTTACCAATAAGTAAAATAATAATTAACAATAACAATAATAAGATGTTTTAGTCAAACTTTAAAAATTCTCCTAACCTGTTTATCATCTGGTAGCCGAGTGTAGTGATGATTGAGACCACTGCCATCAGACAAAGGCAGATCGGGATTTTAGAGCCTTTGTGCACCCTTTGACACGGACTGTTAGTGCATTTTCTCTATACATTGACGCTAGTAATTCCCACCAGCTCACATATAACATAGAAATATGCTCTCTGTCTCTGTCTCATTTTTGACAATGGCATGGAAAAAAAACAGACAGGAGTAACTTGACACCAAAAGACAGACCAGCATGGGCTGGGGAAAGCGGGTATACCCTCACACAAAAGGGTGAAGGATCTCTCATCCTGAACAAAACTCAGCCCAAACAGATCGATGACTCAGGGTAAGGCCTGAAGCTTTGAAACAGCCAAAGGAAAACATACGAGAAACACTTAAAAACAGAGGCCAGAGGCAAAGGCCAGGCCTTTCTGAAGAGGCCTCTAGCAGCAAGAGTCCACAAGGAAGGATCATATGGGATCTAAAAGATTCTACAGAAGAAGGCACACTATCAGCAGAGTGGAGAGACAGCTCCTGGAGCGGAGAAAATGTGGGCTAGTCGTGTGCCTGCAAGATAGCCACATCCAATGTGTGAGAGCTCAAAATATGAAACATTCCCAGAAAGTCCAGACAATGACCAGAATTTCTCTCTCTCTCTCTCTCTCTCTCTCTCTCTCTCTCTCTCTCACTCTCTCTCTCCCCCTCTCTCTCTCCTCTTTTTTCTCTCTCTCTCTTTATCTCTTGCACACACACACACACACCCCTTCCTCGGCCATCAGGGAAAGGCAAATTAAAACTATATTATGATTCCTCATCGCTCAAATCAAAATGCCTACAGTCAGTAAAAGAATACAAAGCAAGAGGGACTCTTATCTACTTCTGGCAGAATGATGTACACCTGTGAGGCCACTGTGGACATCAGTAGGGAGGTTCCTTAAAGTTTAAAAACAGAATTACCGAAGCGCCAACTATACCCCTCCTGGGAATATACTCCCGCAGGAACATTAAGTCGGCATACCCTAGAGATACCTGTACACCTGTGTTTATCAAGGCGCTGTTCATAATAGCCAAGTTATGAAACCCACCCAGGAGTCTGTCAACAGACGGATGGATGAAGAAAATGTTGAACGTATACAGAGCTGAATTTTATTCAGCCCTTAAAAACAACAACGTATCTATAATGCAATCCTTACACCAAAGGCTCAGGGAATATTGTGGAAGAGTGGAATGCAAAAGTCCAAAAGTCAGAGGATTGGGACATCTGTTGTGAGACAGTGTCATCTGTATATGACAGAGGAGCTGCGCCCGTAAAATCCCAACGGTACAGCTGCCCAAACAAGACCTGCAAAATGGCCATACCAGTCAACAACCAACGTGCACGAGGGAAATCTCACAAGGTTCCACCTCCAGCTGAGGAACTACCAGCAGCTAATGGCACTGAGAGGAAAATCAGTTTCTCCAGGAATGAGCCACCAAGTAGGTTAAACAATGCCTATTTAGTCATCGCCCTTAAATACACACCAACAAGCAACATGAAGGGAACTCAATAGATTGCAATTATACATAGGTGTGTGTGTGTGTGTGTGTGTGTGTGTGTGTGTGTGTGTGACAGGAATAAAGAAGGACCATGATTCTGAGTTGGAATGTAGGGGTGTGGGAAGAGTTGCAGGGTGAAAGAAGGGTGGAAAAGATGTAACAGCTCTCATGATTGAAATTCTCAAAAATAAAAAATTCAAATTAAAGTAATTTAACTTAAAAAGAATGAGATTATGTCATTGTCCTGGCTAGTCTTATATCAACTTGACACAATCTAGTTATCTGAAAGAGGAAATCCTCAACTGAGACAATGCCTCCAGAAGATCCAGTTATAGGGTATTTTCTTAGTGATTGGTGGCGGAGGGCCCAGACCAATGTGCATGGTACCATCCCTGGCCTGGCGGTCCTGGGTTCTACAAGAAAGTAGGTTGAGCAAGCCGTGAGGAATGTCAGTAAGTAGGACCCACCCACATAGTCTCCGCACTAGCTCCTGCCTCCAGGTTCCTGCCCTGTTTGGGTTCCAGTCCTGACTTCCTTCAGTGAGGGGTTATGATGTGGAAGTGTAAGCCAAGGAAACCGTTTCCTCCCTAATTTGCTTTTGGTCATGGTGTTTCATCACAGCAATAGAAGCCCCGACTAAGACAGACAAACACAGGAAAATGGATGGAACCAGAGCTCATCACGTTTAGAAAAATAAGCTGAACTCAGAAAGACAGCATCACATATCATACTCAGAGTTCAGAGTATATAAACACTTCACAAGACATGAAAATAAAGGGGGACCACTAAGATGGAGGGGAGCAATAGGAGTAAGAGATATCTGGGGTTGAACATGATCCAAGTTCACAATATCCGTGTGTGAAGCTATAATGAGCCACCACTTTGTACAGTGAACAATAAGTGGTAATTTCTAGGAGGGAGTGGATGTCATTCACCACAAGCTCCACCACCACGTTCTGTCTCAGGAGATGGTGACAAGTGACCATGGCTGAAACCAGGATGCAAAATAACTCCTATCTGTAAGCTATTCCTGTGAGATGCTTGGGCATATGGTGGTTGTGTCCACTGGGGACCCGAAGCAGCCACATCCCTCGGCCCTTTCTTCTCTGCAGTGCTTGCTTTCCCAGTGTTCAGGGACGATGTGATTGGAGAGCATGTGTCTCCCATTCCACCTGATGGTGTGTTAGTATAGGTGGAGCCTCACTGGGCTCCTGCTTCCCGCCTTCAGCTTCTCACGGTAGCGTGTTCCAGCTCCCCAGGAGGGAGATGCAGAACTGCACTGTTTTACAGATCCCTGTGTGGCTCAGAGGATGAGGGCTGGCCAAGGTACTTGGGCTATCTTATTTCTGATGGATTAGCAGTTTTGGAGTGTTCTGTTTGAAGGAGCAGATGCCTGAAGAGCTAGTTCCTGGAGCATGTAGAGCCTAGCCTTACTCATGCTCCCGTCAATCTTGAAACATGCTCTTCTTGTGCTCACAGAGACCTTCATGCCTCCACTAAACTCAGTCTTGTCCCGAGAACTTTGCCTTTTCTGCTGAATAACAAAGAAAGGTGGAATTCTCATTCCACAGAGTGGAAGGGATATTTCAAATGCTATACTCCTGACAAGGTAGGATTTCCCCAGAAGGTAAATGCAGCACAAATTGAAGAAGGGGAAGGAAGAATAGAGGGATGGGGTAAGGAGAAAAGAGAGAGAGGAGAGAGGGAATGAGAAGAAAGGGAGAGGGGGGAATGACAGAGAAAGGAAGGAGAGAGGAAGGCTAGATGAAGAGGATGGAGGGATGAAAGAGAAAGAAGAGAAGTGAGATGAGGAGGAGAGAGGGAAGGGGAGCGGTAGAAGATGGAGGGGCGGTATGGAGAGAGGGAAGACAGATGGAGCAGAGGGGGCTGGTTGTCTGCTTGTGGGGTATTCCATGCCCTCCTGAGCCACAGGACACACCAAACCCCATTGCACACTGGGCTGTGAGACACCTGCCCACGGAGTTGGAGAAGGTCTATGTTAGATTAGATGCGAGGCATGGAGTGTGGAGCTATGCCTGATGGCTGCTCGGGGACCCTTGCTGTGCCTGGCATGAGTCATTCTCCCAGACCTGGGAGACGTTAATCACAGATTTCAATATTTGTATGGGAGGAAATGTACCGGGGCACCCCTCGGTCATCCCTGATTAAATTACCGAGGGAGGGCTATTCTGCAGTTGCTGTAAATGAATACATTTTCAACATTTTTTTCTCTTGAAGGTAATTTTCATGGCTGGTTTAACTTGTAAGGATGATAGAAAATATTAATAAAACATTTGATGTCTAAGTTTGGGCAGAAGTTTAATAAATGAGATGGGCATATTTCAGTTCTGATCACATGGCTGAAATCGTTTGAATGGAGATTGTTGGAGGAGGAGGTCTTTTCTATGGTGGTTCTGGTGTCCTTCAACATGTCAGCATTTAGTTGCATGTGGAGAGTGGAGGCGTCAATCATAGAGGTGATCCAGACAAGGGACACACCTGGGTGTTGTCCTCACCAGAAGGGGCCATAGTAATTGGAAAGCATGCAATGCATGCTTGATGAAGCACACTGGCATGTACATGCATCTTTCCACACATATACACACATGCACACACACCCCATATACACAGGTGCACACACACATGTATGCACACACAGGCATGCAACATGCATATAGTTCCTCTCATGTTTTGTCCACACATGGCAATCTGTGACTCAAGTTCAGATACAGTGAGCATGGCTGTGGTGCTCTTGGTCAGACTGTCCGTAGCCTGAGGCAGTTCCAGTCTGGCCAAGGGTCTCCTTCCTAGCTGACTAGCTGTGCAGTACATGGCTGGCTGGGCCTCATATTACCCCACGGCAGACCTGGAGGGCTTACTGATTTTTAAGCAAGGGACCCTTTAAAAATTCAGTTACCCCTGCTGCTGTGGATGCAAGCAGAAAGGACAATTTTCTACTCCACATGCTGATACTTGGGAATCCCAGGCCCTCCTCATTTACTCTTGGATCGGGTGGGTCTCTGCAGGAGAAGGACAGTTTGGGCATGTCTAGTCCACAGACTGCAAGGTGAGAGGTTGTTCTTTCTTCTCCACACAAATGATGGTGTCGTAACAGCCTGCTAGCTGCATGTAGCTCTGACACACTGAGTTGATTTCCCAGGACAGTTTCCTTTGTTTGAAAAGTGCCTGGCCGTCCTCTGAATGTGAGTTGCAGTACGTTCAGGCTCCATATTTAAATAATCAGATTTTGGAGTGCAATATTGGAATGTCACAATTTACAAAACACTTTTAATTTTCTGAAAAAACATTGCGTGATGGTGGGTATGTTTTCATAACTGAAACTCATTCCCATGGAAATGTGCTGAGACTCACTGAGGACCTCCCTTTTTCTGCCTGTATATTTTGTCTACCAAGCCGGCATTCCATTCACGGAGTTCCTTGGCAGGTACTGCGGTAAAGTCTGTCTTCCTCCCCAGCCCCTTGAAAACAACCTGCTTCCTTCAGCAAGGATTCCTCCCACTCCCACCCCTGCTGAGGGCTGTGGGATGTGGCCTGCTGCTCTGCAGGTGGACGATGTCTAACTAACTTGTCTGACAAACTCGGTGCTAAGTGCCTGCCTGCGCTGAGGAAACACCTCCTAGGTGCACTCCTGATGCTGGCCCCAGCAGCTCATGCCCAGGATGCCAGAAGTCCAGAAAACTTTCCACTACAAACTTTCTCTGCATCCATGAGACCCTGAGATGAGCCTGGGTGGATTTGCTGGTACACCCCATCCATACCTGATCTACACAGCAATCCTTCTCCTCAGAGACCTGCTTCCCAACCTCAGATTCTGGGTGACCCAATGTGCCCTGAAATATCAATAGAGGGGGTAGAAGATAGCCATCATAGCCACAAGTAGATTCCTGCTTTGTGGTCCCTCAAGGTCGGTGTCCATACAAGGGGTCTCCCACTTCCACTGTCATACTGAGACATGCAGCCTGTGGTTCCCTTACAGGCAGTGACCATCAGATTCACCCTTCCCATGTGCAAGGTAAAAGACAGAGCATATGTGTTCTAATCCTCTGTGGGTGGGTGTGAGACACAGGACCGAAGGGCAGGAGAACTGGAGGGAGCAGAAACTGGTGACAGCATTGGTAGAGAGGGGCGTGAGTGTTCAGAATGGACACAGTCGTCTGACCCTCCTTGCACAGGGTTGAGTCCTCCAGACTGGGTTGCTGAGTGGTGCAATTAAAAAAGTGGGGTGTCTGAAGCAAGAAGAGGTGTTTGCCTATCAATTAAGTAATCAATCATAGGCTCTGCAATAATGAAATCTGTTATGTAGGCAAAAAAAAATTAGGGCAAATAGTTAGAAGATTAATATCCCGATTACTTCAGTGTATCCTTAGATCCCTTGAGCGAAGCTTTGGGTGCATGAATGCCTGCACTGGTGCATGTACAGTGAATGCATGCATGCACAAGTGCACGAATGAATGAATGTGTGAGTGAATTAATGGGCACATGATTGCCTGCTATGCATTGTATTAGCTGTGGTCACGAAGATCCAGGTTGGGATCAGAGAAACAGAGGATCAGAGGGATCTTATGCATATGACTCTGTGTCCTTGCACCCCACTGGCTTTCTTGGGGATACCCAGAAAGTTCCCACTAGTTGTTTTCAAGGGGATGTCAGATACAGGAGTCTCCCGCTGCCCAGTGAATCAGAGCTAGGGAGCTCTGAGTCTTGAAGCCCATTAGTTTTGGGGTCAGGTGGATGGTACCAGAAGCCCCTGCTTCTAACATGTGGGGATTTGGAGAGCACCTAAGGGTAAAAGTCCTAGGTTGTTCCTATACAAGAAGGCAGATTTGGACCCAAACACTGAGATGTGGAATCCTATCATGTTCTGTTGAAGGTGACAGGAATGGCCACCACCAGCACGTCTATGTCCCCATACTCCACAAGCTCCCTGGAAGTCAGCATGGGGACCATCTCAAAAAAAGTCATCTATTTACAGCTTATAGGGTTCCCCAGAGTGGAGAATCCATGCCACACATGGGGGTGTGGCTACCCAAGGACTTACTGTCTTCCATCTGTGTTAAGAGAATCAGGGGTTGGAGGCAATCACAGCCCACTGCAACCCAAGACTTCCCAGGAAAGGAGTTGAGCAGAGATGCAGTGACGGCAGCCTCCCCAATCCTGCTGTCACCCGTGGGGAGGCAGGGTCAAAGGCAGCCCACTGAGGGGTGGGACTACATGCTTGCCCTGAAAATAACTCACTTTGTTGCTGCCTGATTCTAAGAAAGAGACTTAATTTGACTTTTTTGTTTTGCTTTGTCAATTATTTCTGCATTTAATTCATACAGTAGTTTGGCTTAATGGTTGCAGAAAAGCTATAAACCCAGGGGATTTATACCTAATTAAGTAATATGATAATGAGAAATATTGAGGTCAACCACTATTTCCAGCAATGACAGCTTCCTGTGTGGGATCCGAGGCTGCATGGGGCCAGAAGCCTGGGGCGGCCTGCTGAGTGGACCATTCCTCAGGGTGGAACAAAACGGTATTGTTTTGGGGATTACTGGAAGGGTAGGGCAGGCTCTCCCCTCACATATGGTCCAAATTCTAGAAACATTCTATTCTTATTTGCTGCTGCTCCTCCATTCCCTGGGTGACTAGTGCTGTGGGGACCTTCAGGGAGGAGGCCCAGGGGAGGAAGCAGACACCTGGGGATCAGCAGCCTGCTTCCTTCTTCTTTCTCACCTCTTCCCTCCCCATCCAGAGCCTCAGGGAGCTGAGCCCAGGCACTCTCCAAAAGCTTGGGGGGATATTCATTTAAATCAGCTGATTGCTGGTGAAAGGTCTCATCAAAGATTAAATAAGCATAATTTAACTGAGGGAATGATAATAGATTTAGTTAAGAAGAGAAAAAAAAGGAAAATTGAATTAGAATGCATATTTGAGGGAAAATTGGAGTTTAATATAATTACACTTAGAGATGAGACAGATCACAATTATGCTTCAGAGGTGGAATTTTTAATTGTATTATTTAAAACCAAGCCCGGGTCACTGCCTAGTACCAGGTCGGGAGAAGGGCTGGGCCAGGAGAGGTACAGTCCCTTGCTGCTTTCCTACATGGAGTCATAGTATTAACTTCTGTCCCCAGTTCACTCTGCAAGTCTACAATCCCCAGGCCAAGCATCTGTACCCACAGGGGAGCAGCGCAGGCCTGTCTGTGGCTCAGACATTGAGGGCTCTGCAGCTTGGGCAGGAGGACAGATCGCTGGCTGACATACATTCTCCTAGATTCGATTATCTTCAGGGCTGATGCGATCACGTGGGCAGAAATGAACTTACTGCAGCCCAAACCTCAATTCTATCAAATCAAGTTTCCCAGATGGTGTGTCCACCTTCCAGGCTGCCTGGCCTGGCTCAGGAATTAGCCACGTGCTCTCTACAGGGCAGAGACAGGCCAAGGTGTCTGTGAGTGCAGACACAGAGCACTGTGGGCCCTGTGAGGCCATATAAACACACAAAGGAAGTGCACACGGGGATCTTGGGTTGCACAGGGTCATCCTGGCTTTCCCTGGTACACCACCACTTCGGAAAGTGTAGGTGGAATCTGCGTACCTAAAATGCCCTTCTCAGTCATTGCTTAGTTGAACTGTTCACCCCAATCTATGTGCTGGAGTTGTGTGTCTCAACCTGTACTCTTACCTGTGGATGGTGTCTCCACAGAGGCCAATAAGTAAAGCAGTTACCAGGGCGGCCCTGGCACACTGTGACTCCTGTCCTTATACAAATTACACATCCAGATACAGGGACACGCTGGGTGCAGGGAGAAAAGAGCCGAAGACCCCAGGAGAGAGCAGCCTCCAGAAAACAAAGACTAGGGCAGTACCCCCCCCCCCACTCACTGCAAAGCCCTGGGGAAGAGCACCCCCAGCACTGATTCAGTCTTGACTCCCCAAAGAGCAGGGGAAGAATTTCTCCTTTGTTTTAGCTAGCAGGACTATGAAGTTGGCTATGGCAACCCAGACTACTAAGAGAGTCAGGACATATGTGTGTGTGTTCATGTGTGTGTGCATTTGCATGTGTGTGTATGTGTGTTTGCATGTATATGTACATACATGTACAGGCCAGAGGCCTACCTTGGGTACTATTCCTCAGAAGCAACTGCCTGGGTTTTTGCTGTTGTTTTGTTTTTGGTTTGATTGTTTCCTTGTTTGTTTTGAGACGGGGTCTCCCATTAGCCATGTGCTCTCTGATAAGTCTAAGAAACCCCATGCATCCTCCTTGCCTCCCTAGAGCTGAGACCACAGCATGTGTTACTATGTATAGCTTCCTTGCAGAATTTCCCTACTCCCACCCCAGCCTGCAGCAACCTAAGCTTTCTCAGGGGTCTCAGGGGTCTTGAAGTCTGGCCTATGGACAGAGTTTCTAGGGATTCCAGGGAAGCAGGGCCTCTATTTCTTCCTTCTGTAGCTCTGCATTGCCCTGGATCATGCTCTGCACCATGGTCTGTGAGCCACAGGGTCCTCTAGCTAGTTCCCAGGGTCTGCTCCATTGAGGCGCGTCAAGCCAACTCAGTTGTCTGCACAGGAAAGCACAGAAGACCACCTCGCTTGTCAGAGACCCACCCTCTGCCGAGGCTACTGTTCTTCCTAGTATGACATGTCTCTGGGTGGATAGATCCATTCATGGGCAGTGTTGGAAAAAGCACAGGAATAGTTGGGGGTGGAAGATGATAATAAAAAAGCCTCTGGACATCACTTAATTAATAATACAGTTTCTTCTGGTCACTTCCTACCCCAAAGGCTTCAAGGTATCACCAGCTCCACCTCTCGGATAGGAAGCAGATTGGGTACCCCAAGGAAAATGTCTAAATTTGTTGTATCAAATGCTGCTTAAGGATCTGTGCATCCCTGCTATGTTGCAAGTGTCTCTCTCCTACCCTGCCCACAAAGGAAGTGCTTGCTTCGATAAAATGCAGCCATGTGATATACTGGGTTATCCCCCGTCTGGGAGCAACAGGCTCAAGCCCTGGGGAAACATTCAGCCCTGCCGGGCCTGCACCCAAACACTGGATACTACAATGGTGCTAGGCCATGCTCCATTTCCTGAGGGCGAGAGGACACACATCCCAAGCTGAGCATCAGGCCAGACCAGCTGTCCGCTTCATTCAGCCTCTCTCAGGTGAGCGTAAAGTGGTTAGGGACTGCAGGCCTGTGCCAATGACTGAACTCTGGGCACAGGCTTTCTTTGGCTAATTAGTCTATGTTTTTTAGAGTGCAGAATAGAAGTCCTGGTCTCAGGAGAGCTGCCGAAGCTTCAGGCCCTCATGTCAGGCCACTGTAAATCTTCAGGGAAATTCTTGAATGTAATTTTCTTCTCATGATTTTATTCCTGAGACTGACTTGGTGTATTAATAAGTTGGCTCAGAAGGAATAACCATAAATAGCAGTTGGTCCTAATACCATAGGGACTTGTTCCAGCTTGGGAATAGAAGGACATTTTGATGACAGAGAGTCAAGCAGTGGGCAGTCCTGGGAGCTGGACTTTCAACAGAAATGATCCCACTTCCCACCAATAAGTGCCGACGATGACCAGAAAGAGCAACGCAGAGATGGGGCATGCAAGCCCATCTTTCTGAGTACTGGGAAAAGCCAGAATTCTTAATTAACATAGGGCAGCACCCCTCTTTCTAAGCCAGCCATGCTACCCAGCCCTCCTGAACTCAGTCTGATTGCCCAGACAGTGTGGATGACGTTAGGTTATTCTGTGAACCCCATCCCACTGACCGGCCAAAGCTTACAACCTTAGCCACCATCCTAGTGTGCTTTCTAGTATGGTGATAAACACTATAACTAAAAGCAGCTTGGGGAGGGAAGAGTTTATTTCCCGTTACAACCCCTAACCACACAGTCTTTCACTAAAGGAAGCCATGGCAAGAACCTGGAGGCAGGAACTGAAGGAGAGATCATGGGGAGTGCTGCTTACTGGCTTGCCTCCCACAGCTTGCTCAGCCTGTCTTCTTATACAACCTGGGACCACCTGCCCAAGGATGGCATTGTCCCAGATGCGGTGGGACCTTCCATCTCAATCATTGATCAGGAAAAGGTGCCACAAACAAACCCACGAGCCACTCTGAAGGAGGCACTTCCTCGGCTGGGCTTCCCTCTTCTCAGATGGTTCTAGCTTGTATCAAGTCGACAAAAACCACCAGCACTTCACAATCCCCTTCTTGTTCCTTTCGTAGTGGTGACCCCAGCTACCCTTCCTCTTCCAGGTCCGGAACCTGTAGCCGCTATCTGCTCCCTACAATCCTGGTGGATTTAACAGCGTTGTTTAAACTTTACCACTTATTTTTCTTATCCTATTCCTCTCTCTGGGATCTTTTGAATTTGACAATAAGGTCAGATTCAAGGGGCTTTTAGGAAGCTCCATGTTCTTCTCTGTCCAACTAAAAATGGCATTCACAGTCTCGTCTTTAGCTGCCATATCCGTAAGGAGTCTTGGATTAACACCAAGTATGTTAAGTGTTACCATGTCTGTGCTGAATTATAACATAGGCTTAACTCCATATACAGAGAAAATGGGCAGCTTTGGTGTCTTAATCATTGTGGGACATCAAATAAATCATTTTTAATTATCACAATCATGCTCAGTCATTCCTTTGAGCTGTATTTACCTTGACTTTTTTCAAGTTGTATTCATGTCTTCTTGTATCTGGGTTTCAAAGAGTTAATAAGTCTTCTTCATTTCACTTGGCCCTATGTATTAATTATTTTTAAGATATGTTTTCAGTTTAAATAGAATTGCAACATTTCTCTCCTTCCATTCCTTACTCTGCCCAGAAGCCTCCTCATATTCCTCCGCTCTCAAGTCAATAGCCTCTTTTTCTTTGAGCATCATTAATACATGTATATATGTGTATATATACATATGCATGCCTGTATCTCTATGTAAGCACAGATACATCCACACACACACACACACAGCTTGCTGAGTCCTTTTGCTGTTGTTGTTTATGTGTGAATAATTCAAAGCTGACCACCCTGTAACAGACAATCAATAATGGAGAAGCTAATTCTCCCTCTAGCGGCAGCCATTAGTTTCCTGTAGTTCCTTGTCTATGGATGGAGCGACACGCAAACTTCCCCCTTCCGTGTTAGCACGCCCACTGATACTGCCATTATTCCAAGTGCTGCTTCTATAGCCAATTCTGGGAAAGACTGCTTCACAGCAAACTTCCTGTTATTTTGACCTTTGCAACCTTTCGGCCTCCACTGTTCCCTGAGCCACAGCTGTAGCCACTGTGATGAAGATACGTCCATTCGCTTTTCCAGTTAACTAGTGCAGCTCTCTTAATCTCTTATTAGTCTGTTTATTTTAATTTAAATGTGCATGCAATAAGCCTCATATTGGCTGCAGGGGAGTTTACCAGTTCACACTCTTGCCTTCAGTGGAGTTGTTTTAACTGCATCTTAGAGACAAGCACCTGTGTCCCTTTACTAAGCTCCTGTGAGGCTGTGAGCTGCTTTGTGTGTGAGTTTTGGGATAGTGGACTCCTCCTCTCTTGCCTTTCAGTTGCAACTGCCAACACCTATCTCAACAACGTGACTTGTTCTGGGAACTGTCATTAGAAAAAATTATCCTTGTGGGGCCATCATCCCCTGCTCTTGCCTATATCTAGATAACATATGTCCCTCTCTGTCCTCGTCTGTGTGGTTGCATCTACTGCCACCTTCCTTTCCTTCAAGAAGGTCTCCCTTCTTTCTGCAGCTTTCAGGATCACCCTGCTTCTTCTCCTGGCTATGTACTGTGATGCTCGTGTGTGAGGGATAAACCAGTTTCTATGGATTTTCCCTGTGTGTGCAGCAAGCTCTGTTTTGGGAGCTGTCTATCTGCACTCCTTTTCTTCTCCATCACTGGCTCCACACACAACTCCTCCATCAGCTTCACGTTTTTTTTTTTCTGTGCTGTTGTCAGTCTCTGCACACAGATGCTAAAGATCTAATCTCCACTTTCCCAGAGACCTTACACTAAAAAGTGACAGGCGTGGAGCAATCACAAGGTAGAGATGCTAGGCACACACCCGACCCAAGATGTGCCTGGCAGTAGTGACAAAGTGCTCAAGGGAAGATGAGCAGGACAGAGTCCAGAGCCTTGTTAGTGCCGGGTATCATGCCGCTAGCGGGCAAAGCTAGTGATCTCAGCAAAGTCACCCACAGCACTGTGACCATCTCTCAAGAACATGGATCCTCTTTGGTTCCATCACAGAAGGCTGCAAAGAGTCCTGCTTGGAGGGCTCATATACAGAGCTGGAAAGATGGAGTCAAGAGAGCACACAGCATATGCAGAAGACCTGAGCACCCCAGTTAGGTGGCTCATAATCACTTGTAATTCCAGTTCCAAGGGAACCAGTGTCCTCTTTTGGCCTCTATAAATACTACACTCATGTACACACATGCATGTGCATGTGTGCACATGCACACACACGAACTTTTAAAAAAGAAATAATTGAAAAGAAATGGAGTGCAGACTTAGAGAACTCTCAACAGATGAATCTAAAATGGCTAAAAGACGCAAAAGAAAATCAGAGAAATGAAAATCAAAACAACTCTGAGATTCCATCTTACACCTGTAATAATTGCCAAGATCGAAAACACTGATGACAACTTACGCTGGAGAGGTTGTGGGGTAAAGAGAACACTCCTCCATTTCTGGTAGGAGTGCAAACTGGTACAGCTGCTTTGGATATCAGTATGACAAATTCTCAGAAAATTAGAAAACAACCTACCTCAAGACCCAGCAATACCATTTTTGAGGATATATCCAAAGGATACGCAATCATACCACAAGAACACTTGCTCAACTGTGTTCAAAGCAGCATTATTTGTCCTAGCCATAACCTGGAAACAAACCAAATGCCCCTTGACCAAAGAATGAATAAAGAAAATGTGGTACATTTACACAATAAAGTATTACACAGTGGAAAAAATAATGACATCTTTTTTGCAGGCAAATGGATGGATCTAGAAAACATCATATTGAGTGAGGTAACCCAGACCCGAAAGACAAATATCATATGTACTCACTCATAATTGGCTTTTAGATATAAAGCAAAAAAGCATATAATTCACAACCCCAGAAAACCTAGACAACAAAGAGGACCTAAGAGAGAAATACATGGATCTAATCTACATGAGAAATAGAAAAAGACAAGATCTCCTGAGTAAATTAGGTTGGGAGCATAGGGATCATAGAAGAGGGTAGAAGGGGAGGGGGAGGAAGAAAGGGGAGCAGAGAAAAACATATAGCTCAATAAAAATGATAAGAAAAAGAAATGAGCAGCTATAAATGTGGGCTCTGTTGCAGGCACTCTGCCTTGCATCTTGAGCTTGTCTCTATGGCTCTGTTCCCCCCCCACACACACACAGGACGTACAGGCAGTACCAGATTCCTGAGAGTTTGACAGTTGGCCAGCCATTTGCCAATGCACCTGACTAGCAATATAAACTTAAACTTTAGTAGAGAGCCCAAGTTCTTTTTTGTGTAGAATACTTCATAGGAAAGCAATTTTGGATAAGTATCCCATAGTGACGCTATGAATGTCTCAAACCAGAGTCTTTTGTTTGGTTACCTTTGTACAAAGCTGAGCAAAGTAACTTAAAACCACAATGAATGTATACCATGTATAGATTAGATACATTATCCATCTATAGTATATGTAATCTTTATGTTTTCATAGACACACTGAAATTACTTTTGGCAGTATTCATGGGAAATTTCTAATATTGTGGGCTCATTGGGATTCTAAATCAAACTGTGAACACCAACTTTTTTAATTAAATGATTTATTTTAAGGTAATTGTATGTCTACTTACAGTTGTCAGCAACAACACAGAGGAGCCTTTGAGCTTCTTACTGGCCCCCTCCAACATAATCTCCTGTTAATTGCATACAAACACAACCAAAGCTTCAGCAGTCATACAGTCTGGGGATCTTTTTGACTTTTCCAGACTGATTGGTATTTCTAAGTGAAGGTGTGGGTGTGTGTGTGTGTGAGCACTGGTGATTTTGTAAACGTCGGAGTGAGTGTTTATGGGTGTGTGTCTGAGTGTGGGAACTGTGGATGTGTGGGCACACCGCTCTCAGCCCATGTTGAGAATGAGACTGAGGCCACACTAGAGTTCTGCTGAATGTCTCAGGTAGAGTCTGAGGGAAGCCTGGCTGTCCTGCAGGGCTCCCAGCCAGCAAAACAGCACTTTTGTTCTGCATGAATATTACTAGGACATGATTATGAAAAAAAATAAAAAAAACAAACTCGTTTAACCTGGGCTAATGACAGCAGGAAAATCATCTAAATCTGGATTAATGGAAGAGAAATGGTGGTGAGCGCCACAGTAATTACGCGGGGGTTAAAAGCTTTCGAAGCAGCCTTTCAATAACTGACTTTCTCAAAGACCTCGGGGACAGAAACAAACTCCCGATATTTATTCAGACAGAGATTCCGACTCTCATTTAGACTGCTAAATTAATAAGCTTGGAGACCTCTCCCCTTCCCCGGCTGCACTCTGCCTTTCATTTATCCCATAGAGGTGCGTTAACATAACGTAATGCCATCCATTATTGGGGATTATTAATTCATCAGTTACTCAGGTGAAGAATCTGATGAGTCAATACAGTGAGTCATTGGGAAAGCACAGGACCCTTGTGAAAAATTAGCAGATCACTCAGGATACCATGGTCAAGGAGCAGTGATTAACAAAGAAACTCTTTACAAAAATATTGAGCAGATAAAAATCTCCCTAGGATGCCCCAGGGTCCTAACTCAGCTCCCAGGATGTTAATGTGAACCGTGGTACCCCATGGTTTATCCTCTGCACTCAGGCACAGGGTCTCAGCTTCCTGCATGGCAGCCTGGTAATGGGGAGGAGGCTGAAGCACTCCGGGGGAAAGGGCAGGCGAGCTGGCTGACTCCACATGCACAATCATAAAGATTCATTTTACATCTTCCTCCACCCTCATGCCTAGAGAAGGGCAGGAGAGCTGGGTGATGTTTTCCATGCCAAAAGACGCAGGACACTGAACCTCAGTCTGCACCCTGCTTCTTCCCCAGAAACACAGAGCAGTTGCCCCATGCATTTAAAGGATATTTGCTGCAGATGGAGCTGAGCTCTGGCAGCCCAGAGGCTGATGACTGATTGTGGTTGCCTTAATGGGGAGGCAGTGCCTTGGTCATCCTTTAACCCTGTGATTAGTTGGGTGTCTGCAGAGAGACACTTAATTAAGGCTTGTTAAGCCGTACAAAGCAATATCTCTAATATTTATACACCACCACTTGGCACTTCCTCAGCCCCTATTTCTGTATCTATGATCCAGTGATGAACCAACCTTCTGAAACCTTCTGTCCTTCGTGGATTAGCTGATGCCCTCCTCTCTCCCAGGGCCTGCATGCTTCCTGCTTAATGCTATCTCCCCATGACTCTGTACAATGGCTCAAGTACATGCCAGAGACCCCAGGAGGCTCCAAGCCTGTGTGACCCTGACATCTAAGTATCAAGCCATCTATGTCCAGACCTGCATTCACATGCTTCTGCTGCTGCTGAGAGGCCATGCATATTGCACACTGTGGAGAGTCAGAGCTTGATACCCAGAACTGCATGAAAGGCAGGGATACCACCTCGCAGCCATCCCAGAAGGTCTTGCTTCCTTGAGGGCAAGCTTTGTTTTTGCCTTGGATACCCAAGCCTTAGACTCCATCTGTATCAATGGACCAAGGGCTAAATTCACTAAATAAGAAACTTGCTGAGGGGATGGGACATAATCAGCTAGAGAAATTTATCAGGATCACACTACCCAGACTTTGCAAAGGTGATCCCGGGCACCAGCTATAATCCAAATAAAAAATGTGGGCTGGAGTAGAGAATCCTAAGCAGGACAAGCAGCTATAGGATCCTAATGGGCCACAGAGCTCCAAGTCCTGCACATGCAGGAGAAAGCCCTCCTGCTCATGATGCCCTCTAAAAGATGGGAGCCTGCTATTCAGGCCCCAGGGCAGCACGCTTGATGAAGTTTGAACATGAAGCACTCCACTTCCTTCTACCAGCATAGTGGTCTTTCCCTCCTGAATCAGTTACAGGGTTCTCAGGCTCTTAGAGAATATTGGACAATGGCAACCTATGCTCAACCTGAAAAGATGGCCTGCCAGAGCCCATGCTGTCAGGATCCTGTTGTCATCACTCTGGTTTGGCACCAAATATGGTCCAAAGATGGTCCTGTGTCTGTGCCAAAGACCCCAAATACACAAATACATGCTGACCACAGTGTGACCTTTCTCCTTCCCCATCATTCTAGATAAACACTCCATCAGAGTAGATGAGAAACCATCACTTGGTCCCACAGAACATCCAAGACCCTGAAGTTGTGGTGTTGTCCATGGTGCTGAATCCCAGGCATGCTTTGGGGTGGCAGTCATCCAGTTTTGTGGCACGAAGTGGTTGCAGCACCCACAAGAGCCCTCGGGGAACCGAAACCCAGTGTAGGGCACAATTAGTGGTCATGGGTCTCTGCATGGAAGTCTAGCTTCAGAAGAAACTTGCAAGCCCAGACCGGATATTCCTGCCTTCTCAGTTATCCTTGAGGTGTGGGTCAGCAGCAGCTCGAGGCAACCCCAGGTGTCTTCCCCACAATCTATTACCCTCACAGCGTAGCATCCTCATGCTAGCAGAGGCTGAGACAGCAGAGCTGTGGCAGGTCATCATCAAGCTAGTGTCTGCTAATGAATGACCATTCCCTGCAGCTGGGTCACACCTGGAATCCTGGTGGTTAAGGTGCAGCTTGCCCTTGGGAGCATCTGTCCTGCTTTGGGGGTAGAGAGTACATGATCACAGGTCATGGGGTCCTGTGATGGAAAGGACAGGCTGGAGAGCAGGGAAGACAGCAGCTTCTATGGGTACACAGATATCCAAGGAGGGGCATCCAGGGTAGAGAAGAGCAGGGGTCCCACAAGGTTGTGAGGAGAAAGAGGCACAGGGCATGTAGCTGTACCAGAAGTTAAATGTGAGACATGTCAGGCACTTGCTTATTTATTGCTTCATTACTTTATAGTGTGCACATTTCTATAAATGAGAGAAAAAAGATGGAGATAGAGGAGGGAGAGAAGTAAAAAAGGAGAGAGAGAGAGAGAGAGAGAGAGAGAGAGAGAGAGAGAGAGAGAGAGAGAGAGAGAGAGACTGGAAAGTGTTCCCATGGAAAGAAAAGAAACTGGTTGGAAGAACCTGGACACCCCAGGAGGTCTGGAGGAAGTCAATGAGGGCAAAGAGGAACCCACAAAGACAATGAGGGATGGTTATAGTGAGTCCTATATACTTCAGTCATCCTACCTGAAGGCTTTGGAAGGGGTCTGGAAGGCATAGAGGACTGCCGTCCCTCCAGCCCCCTGGCCATAGACTGTTCCAAAGAGGAACATGCAGTAAAGACTGTCTGGTCTCCCAGCATCATACATCCTGACATCAGATAACAATGCCAGGCACCATTCATGCAGGGGGCAGACTGACTGATAGGGCCTGTGTGGATGACACTGGGACTGGCAATGCTACCTGGTGGCCCCCTTTCCTCTTCTACTCTTGCCCATCCAGTCTGAACATGTTCCCATTGAAGCACCAACTGGTTCATCATCTGGCACGGGGAGCCAGGGGCCTCTGCCAAGTTCACCCCACACTCCAAGCAGGAGGCCGAACAACGCATTCAGGTTGCCTTGAATACCAGGATGAGATGTGTGTGCCCTGGGTGGTGGGGAGGTAGGGGACAGGTGCTGAATTGCCACTGCCTGACATGATGGATGTGCCCTTGGGCACACATGGTGACCAATTCAGGGACTCCTGGATGAGGAATGTGGATGGCACATGCTTGGAGGAACAAATGCACCGAGGACTTGTACTAGGCTGAAAGGACAAGGCTGTGTGTGACGACAGAGCTGGCAGCTCCCTCAGGCTGCTGGGAGACAGCCGCACCCTATGCCTCTGATCTGTTTTGTGGCCAGCCAGTACTTCAGCATGTGAAAGAGTCTCTAGGAATTGATGTCTTTTGTGGTCTAGAATATTGTGATTAACAGGGAGAAGGCAGCCCTCTGGAACCAAGCCTGGGCCCTATTCTGGTCATCTCATAGGAAGTGGCTGGGCCAACTGTGAGGAGATCACTAGGAGGTTGAATCACAAAGGTAGCTGAGAGAGTGAGGAAGCAATTAGCAGCATCTAGGGCCCCCAGCAGCAGCGAGAGGGGCAGGATGAAGGCTGACGTCTACACTCACTGTGGGGTATGTTGGCATCCTCTAAGAGTTCCTAAGAGTGTAATATAAATGACTCATTTTGTTTTAGAGGGCAGCCTCAAGATTTGGTACAAGATAACTTCCAGATACAAGACTGGTACTACGTTCCATGTTGTGTCCTAGAGCCAGACAAAAGCAGGGACCTGTGGCAGCAGCCCTGGGTGTCAACGATGGTAATGACAATGAATATCCCAAAGTAAGTAGACAAGACTCCAATTTGCCTGGGTCTCCTTAGGCAGAGGGGAGACCTTCCATGAGTATTGGGGAAAATGTGCAGAGGGTGTGTGGGGTGTGTCTCTACTGAACTGGACTTGAGTTTGAGACCTGAATGCTTATCTATCTTCAAAGAATCAGATGACTAAGGAGCCATCAGGTACAGTGTGACAGACAGCAGACAGGGACATTCCTTGGAACTCTTTACCTCACTTAGGAACTGTGCCAACTTCTTTTTTCAGTTCAGGACATGATCCTAAAACACTTCCTGCTTGCCAAAGTCTCAAGCGCAACAAAGTGCCTTCGTATCGTGACTCACGTTCATCCTTCATCCAGGAGCACGCAATGCCTGTGATTCTGACTGAGGGTGTCAGTACTGCATCCCAGCCCCTCGGTAAAGCCGTCTTTGTCCCACAAGGGACCTGCTCTCACCATGAAAGTTCTGAAATATATAGCTTTGCTTTCTGGGAAAAAAAAAAAACAACAACTTTTTCAGTCCCAGCCCTACCATTTGAGCAACTTAGTTGGATTTGATTTCAAAGTCATTCTAAATCTGACCACTACGCTGTCCCAGCCCTCCCTGCCTCTAGCTGGCCAAGTTCCTTGCCCCAGGAAGCCTCCCAAAGCAACACAGAGGATGCTCGGCTCTGTTGTCCCTCAGGGGACCAGAATAGCATGTTGGTTCTATACAGGCCAGGTTGGCTATAGCTTGCTCTCCACAGTGGGCACAGATTCCTTCACCTATGTGAGCTCTGCTCTGACTCCAGCTGCCCAAAGAGCTACCTCATATCCACTGTTCCTTCAGACCGTACCCTGCAGCACCAGACCACACTCACTCTGTCTTGTCCCCACTACTGGAATGCAGTTGTACCTTGATCTAACACTTTGCTCCTGCCCAACACTTGGAGCCAAGGTTGGTCCATGCTGGCCTCAACAAAGAGTTGGACCAAGGATGGATGAATAGTGAAAGAAATAAAAAAGAGAAAGACTCCCCCAAAGAATGGGACTTGCCCAGAGAGCTAGGGATGGTTGAAGGTATAACTTCCTTGGTCTCCACCATTTGGGAATCACTGAGCGACCCTGGGCAGAGGGGTTTTCACTTTTCCTCTACCTCCCTCTCCACCCCATTCTCTTACTCACCTAGAAGAGTGGTGACTATCATCCATGTTCCAGGAGAGTCAGCTCCTCCCACTTGAGGCTACCAGATGCCCCTCTGAACTGACAGGCCTCAGGCCCACCAAGAGGCTTGTCTAAGGTCTGACCTGCCTCACTCAGCGCATCCCATTTCTCGATGGCCTGAGGACCATAAGCGGAGATTGTGAAGTCCTGTATGCATGCTGCCTGCCTCTGTTTGGATGATGGGATCACCCTCCAGCTGCTCTGCTGTGTCCCACCCCCTCTGTGTGTCTTACATAGTGGCAAATGTGTGAGTTCACCTTTTTTTCCGCGACTAACCTCCACAAGGCCTCCGTCCCTCCTGGATGATGGGCACAGTAACTGTGAGCATGCCTTTACTTTGGGTTGCCCTGTGCACCGCTGGAGCCTCTGGAGGAGTCCAGAGAGAGGCTGGTCCCTGCTCCCTAGCAGCCAAAGCCGAGGTTCTGCTCAAGAAAGCTGTGTGTATGTTCTCATAGGAGTGAGAGTCACAAGGGAGAGGCAGGTTCCTGAGTTAGGTAAGTCACCAGAATGCCCCTAGGGAGTCATCTGTTTAAAGGCCCCATGTCTAGGAAAAGAGAGTGACTGGGAACAAAACTCTCCTTTCACCCAAGGGAGGGTGTGAGCATCAGAACGCCTCTTCTTGCAAGCTGCCGTGCACTGAAGAAGGGTATGTCAAACCTTCTGCCCACCAGCCCTTGCTTCAGGCCTCAACATAAACACCATCCCATTCCCCTCAGGGCTCAAAGAGTGTGTGCACAGCCGTGAACATGGAAGGTGTCTTTGTGTGAAGGTCACCATGGAAGGATTAGACAGGCGGGTCACGAGTTGGGGGAGGCTGTTTGTAAGATCTAAGATGAATAAGCAATCGATAATTGGAGCAGCAAGAAGGCTTACCGAATTAGGAGCTCAAGTGGAGAACGGGACACGATGCAGGGAGGCAGGTTAAGAAAGAGGAGACCCACAGTGGCAAGAGTACTGATTGCTAGAGAGAAGGAGGCAAAGGCGTGAGCCTGCTAGCCAGACAGGTGCCAAGATGCTATGCGGGATTTACTGGAGCCCAGGATCTGAACTACCAGAAGGATCTGTGATACTCGGAACTGAGGGACAGCATCATCCCTGCCAATCACAGTGGGCAGTAGGGCACTGGCGGGTTCATCTCCTCCAAGCAGATAGGAAAGTGGGGAGCATGTCTCTTCTGCTTAAAAGACTCCACAAAGAGATTTCTTGAAGACATTGTTGCAAGAAGATTTAAGTTACTGCATACAACACAGGAGTATGGTGCGTATGTGTGTGTGTGAAGGGGCGTGGTTTTTCAGCAGTTATGATTCACCAGACTACCTTTAATATATATATATATATATATATATATATATATATATATATATATATATATATATATAAAATTCAGCTTTAATAAAGGAAAGAAAAGGGAACTTACAAATCCAAGGTTCCAGCGAGGAGCGCAGGAAAACAAAGAGCAGGTGGGCCACAGGCCCGCAAGATTTTATAAATCAATATTAGCCTAAGGGGGACATGCCTTTAGCCGAAGGGGGGCACGCCTTACAAAACAAGGTGATTGGCTAGGCTTCCCCTTCATGTGTATGTGTGTGTGTGTGTGTGTGTGTGTGTGTGTGTGTGTGTGTGTGTGTGCGTGCATGTGTATACTTCAGACTTTTTTCTGAGACAAGGTCTCACTGGTCTGGAGGTTAACAATTAGTCTGGGCTAGTTGGCGTCCCAGCTTGAGGGATCCTCCTGTCTTTGCCTCCCCATTGCTAGTGATATGCATGAAAGTGTACCACTCTGCCTGGAATTTTTTTTTAATGCATGAAAGTGTACCACTCTGCCTGGAATTTTTTTTTAATGTGGGCTCTGGGATTGAACTCAGGTCCCTGTGCTTTGCAAAGCCAGAACTTTACCAACTGAACCATCTCACAAGCTCCCGAAACACACATTTCATCAAGAGCCTTAAAAAAACCAGAAAGGAGCTGGAAGGGGTTCACAAGCCCTCACTCCTAAATGAGTTGTTGTGGATAGTGAATGGCTTCTGAGGAGGGGAAGTCCATTTTCTTTCAGGGTGCTGCTCCTGATTGGCTGACCAGGCTCCAGTAGATGGCTCCACACCCAGAAGTATAAGGGAAGCATGAAGTGGAGTCAAAGGGTGATTAGCTAATAAAAAAGAAAAAAAGAGGAGAAAATGTTGGATGGAAGAGATGGATGTGGATCTAGGAGTTAAAAAAAAAGAACTGGGGTAAATATAACCAAAATACATTGCATGAAATTATCAAACAATCAATAAAATACTTTTATTTTATTTTATTTTATTTTTCAGACAGGGTTTCCCTGTAGTTTCTAGAGCCTGTCCTGGAACTAGCTCTTGTAGACCAGGCTGGCCTCGAACTCAGAGATCCACCTGCCTCTGCCTCCCGAGTGCTGGGATTAAAGGCGTGCGCCACCACGGCCCGGCTCTAAAATACTTTTATAAATAAAATAAAAAGACCTGAAAGATGTGGTGTGAAATCATAGAAAAACTTGTTTTTTGCCGAGATTGCAAGGTTTGAAGATAAGCCGGGCCAGCTAAAGGATTACAGACAGCAGTGAGGTGCGTGTGTCCACATGAGAATGAGGCCCTCGTGCTGGGCAAATTATGAACCCTTCAACACCCCACTCCATTTTTTTCTGGCAGTTCCAGAGAATGCAACCGACAAACAAAAACATCCAAGCCACAACAGTCTTTTTTTTTTTGGTTTTCCAAGACAGGGTTTCTCTGTCGCTTTGGGGCCTGTCCTGGAACTAGCTTTTGTAGACCAGGCTGGCCTCACCTCGAACTCACAGAGATCCACCTGCCTCTGCCTCCCAAGTGCTGGGATTAAAGGCATGTGCCACCACTGCCCGGCGCCACAACAGTCTTGAGAGACACAGGGGGAAAGGGAAGATGTGAGCCCCAAGGCTGGTTCCGTGTCCCAGGACACCACCAGAGACATTCATACCAACTTGCTACACTATGAAGGGACCATCAGTACATTGTGAGGACCCTTGGCTTTTTAACTGATGAAAAAAAAAAATCTTAATACAAGCCTGGCAAAACTATCAAAGAAGGTAATAAAACAAGCAAAGTAAAGAACTTCAGGCTCAGTTTGATCTAGCAGCTCATTGTAAGGTATTTGGTGTCTCTCCTTTCTCAGGACCATGGAATAGTTCTTTATCACACTCCATGATGGTATGGATTGGGGTACCAGGCAGACAAGTCTGCCCACACAACTTGGCTGACCACAGAGGAGAAGAGGCTGGACAGTAGAGCTGTCTGTACGTCCATAATAGTTTGGCATTTGAGTCCAGGTCCCAATGACTCTTGTTACAATTCCTGAGTTTTTGCAGGTGGTACTAAGACTTGTTTCATGGCCAGAGTGAGCTCACTATGGGTGGGGCTGGCCTGTCTTCCCTGCATCCCCATTCTTCAGCAGCAAACATGGGATCTGCATGGGATCTGCATGGGATCTGCATTCATCAGCTTAGTGATTCGGTAGTGAACTCAAGCCACCTAGGCAATGTCAGGTATATAGAGGAGCTGAAGAACATTCTTGAACACAGAGGTGAAGCCAACAGGAACACCCTTGTCTCTGGCTCTTCTAGCCTTCTTCTGACCTCTTGGGTGGATAAAGGAGGACACGTGGCCTGGTGTTTGGGATCCTCTGTGATTGTTAATCAACAAAACCAGCCAGTGATGCTGGCCAGTCCTTCATAGCCTGCCCTTGCTTGTGCCTGTGTGCATTGTGTTCTTGACGGGGGACCAGAGTGGACTCAAAGCGACTGGCTGGACTCCCACACAATCATCCCTAGTGTTAAGCACAACTGACAGCCGCTAATTTCACTCTTGTTTATCAGAGTCGGCCGTGGTTGAGGTTAACTGCTTTCTGAGATTTTGGAGAAGACAGCACTTAACATTTCCCACCAGTTCCATTTAGGAGCATGCTAACACTCTGTGATTAAAACTCACTGCTCAAGCCAAGGGGAAAAATGCCAGGCACCTTAGCACAGAGCCTCCCACCCTGAGCAGCAACCATCTCCTTGGCCTGAGAAGCTCTTGAGAGAAACTAGCAATGGAGATGAGTGTTGTATTCAGTGTTGTTTTGGAAATATGGGAGGTGCTGGTGGCTTTAGATGGGAAAAGGCATTCCTCATGTCTCTGGAGCTGAGTTACCAATGGCGAAGGGAAGGAGAGCTCAGATGGCTCCACAGCCAGGATGATGGCTCAGTGCATTTGGGAACCAACCATGCATATCTGGCCAGTCTGAGCTTTCCATTGCTCTGTGCTATGCTGGCCAGCAGTGTGGAGCAGACCACAGTCTGGACTACTGGGAAAACAGGAAGAACACACCTTAAGCCGATCTCAGGTACAGAGCATTCCAGTGTTTCCCCATGATGGCAGAAAGACAGAGCCAAGGTGGGGCTTTCTATGATTGATGGAGTGAGGGGAAGGTGTGTGCCTTCTAGGGCCTGAGGGGAAAAGGAGGCAGCCAATACAGCAAAGGGAGCCTTGAAAAAGTGTTGCCCAGTGGGGTCAGGGTCTCTAAGAAGGCTGACTGGGGAGGACCAAAGGGAATGGAAGAGAAAGAAAAGGAAGAGGAAAGGGAAGAAAGAGGAAGATTTAAGTCTGTAGAACTCCAAACAGCAAGGCTGGGGATGGCTGAGAGCTGATCAGACTGTCTGACATCACTGTGCCTTGCAATGGGTGAACAAGAAAGCTTGGGCGGCTGCAGAGCAGAAGAGTTAATGGAGTTGCTGTGGAACAGTCTTTGTACACCATTAATATGCACTGCTCTCATTGGTTGACAAAGAACTGGCTGGACTGAAGATACCGGGTGAGTGAGCCAGACTAGGAGGACGCTGGGAAGAAGACAGGTGGAGTCTGAGGAGCTACTGGTGAGACCCAGATAAAGCAGATGTACCTGTCATACTGAGATCAGGTATGGAGCCACATGGTAAAACGCAAATAAAAAAATATGGGTTAATTTAAATTGTAAGAGGTATTTAGTAACAAGCCTAAGCTATTGGCTGAACATTTATAATTAATATTAAGTCTCTATGTGGTTATTAGGGAGCCAGTTGACAGGACAGAACTGGCTGGTGGTTCCAACAAAAGATTCCACCTACAGTGGAGCTGATGAAGGGGCTTCAGATGCCCCCCTCCACCTGGTGTTGCAATACTGGGAATGATAATGACCTTTCCTGAATGTTCCTTTTGCCTACTGTGACATCTTTTACAGGTACATCAGTCTCAGCTTGCTGCAAGACCAGACAAGATACTGAGGCTTCTAGTCTTAGTGCCAAGGCAATGGTAGAACAACCAGGATGCAGCTCAAGATGAAGAAAGAGGATAGTGAGGGACCTTAAAAAAAAAAGGATGCGAAATGATCAAACAAACAAAAAGGCCTATTGGCAAAGACTAGGAATAACCTCACACCTACTGACAGGTAGCAGACAGAACCTGTGCAGGAAGCCTGTGCAATACAAATGAGCCAGACAAGCCCCAGTCCTTAGCGTGGAATTTGAACTTCTAGACTGTCTCCCTTCCCACTCTGTTGGAAGTGAATTCCTTCTTAATAAAGTCTCTTGCTTTGCTTGCCTCTGCAATTCAAAGTCTCCATCAAATTGCTTGTTCTGGTACCAAGACCTGGGAAGTCCTTATTGGTACCTATCAAATCCCCAAATCTACTGATATCAAAGAGTTCTGAAGACTCACTGAAAAGCAAGAACCTTGCTATGCGAAACTCTGAGCTGTCATCCAAGGAGACAGATGCAGCGTTCCAGAGGGACCAAGGGCAGAGAGGAAGACTAAGAACAGCACAAGGATGGAGAAGCAGGGAGGCTGGAAGAGCTGGAGGCGGAGCCCAAACTATAAAGATTACAGCCCTAAGTCATGAGACAGTTCCAGTGAGCTGCCAGGGATTAAGGGGCCAAGGGTCACAGCACACAGAGCTCAGGGTCTGTAGCTCCAGCTGCTGGATGTTGGTGGTCTAAGCCTCGAGCAATAAGCCTCTGCTTTTGAAAGCTTGAAACCTTAAGCCTTCAGTTCCCAAGGCTCGGAGCTAGAAGAATCAGCTTGGAAGCCCTGCTCAAGAGAGTCTGGAACTCAAGGCCACCAACACTGAGACGGTTGTGCCTTGACTGTGTGAGGTACCTATGCAGAGAGAGCAAAAGAGCCAGCATCTGCGATGACACCATCCAGGGAAGAGGCAGGAGGCAGGGAGGATGGTCAGATCTTCCCTGTTCCCCAGGGATGGATACCCCAAGTTCAGTGGTTGCTGGTGACTATGGAAGGCAGGGCAGGGAGGAGATGAGATGAGGGGCCCGCAATTTTAAATCTCGGATCAGGGGTCAGGACACAGGTCCCACTTTGGAGCAGATCACAGCTACCCTGTTCTGCCAGTGACGTCGGGTCCTAGACATAGTAAGGTCAGGCCTCCCAGAGGCATCCACACGTGGGGTGAATGGACACAATCTTAAAAGAACTGACTTTTAGGGTAAATGCTCCGAGTGCCTGTAAAAAGTGACTGCAGAATCGAAGAGATCCGAATATTGTTCTCATGTCTGATGGTGTCGCATTGACTGTCTGAGACATTCCATTTCTGACAGGATTAAAATGTGCTTATGTCTGGGTATCAGCTCAATGTCTTACAGGGAGAAGCCGGCAAGTGGAGGGTGAGAAGTGAGGCCCCTGCCTGCCTCTAAGAAGCTGACCATCCTCTGCCCAGCCGAGCCTCCTCCGATAGACAGGCAGTCCTGTTCCGGGCAGATGAAAGCGGACTAACTCTCACAGTCATTTCTAAGTCATAAACTCCTGGGAAAGGCCAGGGCGAGTCTATTAATTTGCCAGTCAAGGGGTAGAATGATCTCCATTGATTGAAGGCTCTGGAGCAAGCCAGCATTGTGGAGCTAAAACATTTCATTAGCTGCGGGATCACCGGGCGCAGTTGGGGCCCAGATGGAGCAAAGTTTTGTCTCCCTTTGGAAATTGCTTCTGTTTCAGAGCCCTGGGTAACTGGGGGGAAGGTCAAATCATCAGCAGCATGGTTAAGGGTGCTGCTGCTGCATGGAGTAGGTGGGATTAACTCCCCTCCCCCACAGGAAACCTGCAGACAAGGCAGGAAGGCTCTCACAGCCTAGATCCTGGCCCTGGGGTCACTCACATTTTCTTGGATCTCAGAAGAGCAGCTGCAGATGGCACAGTTCTGTGCATAAACACACAGGGGACTTCCCAGCTCCTGGAGCCCGCTGGAGATTTTCTCAAGCAGGGTGTGGGGGGAAGGGTTGTGCCATCTCCAGGAAGAGGAGGATGCCACCCAAGCGTCCCTCCTTCTGGATGATGCTTTTAATCCATAAATCAAAAAAAAAAAAAGGTTGAGAAAATCCCATTTCTCATAACATGGCTGCTGGGTACCTTGCTACCCCCTCCCCACCTGCTCACTGCCTTTCTACAGAAAGTAGATCTGGTTCCCATCCGTGAGTCACAGAAGCTCAGGGGTAGGAAATCCCAACCCCCTGGGACAGGAATGTGGTAACCCACCCTGAGGTGCCCTTTGACCTGACCCTCTGGCTAGGACTGATTGGAAGAAATTAGACTGCCCTTATTTGCATAACCCTGATTTACAGGGTCCCCCTCTCGAAATTGCACATACAAGCAGAGCTGAACTATTCTCCTTCATTTGGTGTGAATTATATGCCAGGAAATGCACACAAAAACTCACCTGATTGCACACATGCTTGCCCCAGATGGAAAGCCTACAGCCCACTCCTGCTCTCTGCTGCTGCTGCTGCTGCGGTTCTAGTTACTGCCCAGCTTGCTGTCCCATCGCTGTCTGCTCAGCAAATTATTCTCTAATCCTGGTCTAAAGGGTAGAATCATTTGCCACCTGCCAGTCCCTTCTTTGTCACCACAGCGCAGTGAGTGAGCTACACCCATGAGCTGTAGCTGGCACCTGCACCCAAAGAGTGGCTTCACCTTGACTGGCTTCAAGCTGCAGAAGTCCTAAGTGGCTGCAGCCCTGATGTTATGTCTGGGGACATATTTTGACTTATGTAGAAAATATAAATCCTAAAAGGCTCCAAGCAAGCATTTCCTCTGTGTCAACTGCAGCCGTCCGGAGCTGCTCTGGCGGCCACTCTTCCAACCCCAGACCAAGAACTGTATCTGATCTCGACAGCAGCAGGCAAGTTTAAGCCTTCAACTGACCAGATAAGTAAAAGAGAAATTGCCTGTACTGGGGCACCATGCTCACCAGTGTGGACAATGGCCAAGCCATAGGCATGTGTCACCTACAGAAACATGGGCCTTATTCTCTCAGATGGTGTGGGCCTGGGATTACAGCCCCCATATCAGGGAGTGCAGGCAACAGAGTTGAGCTTCCTGGTTCCATCATCCACATGGAGACAGACAGCTCTTTCTGGCCCAGCCAGCTAAGACACTTGCTGGTAACCTGAGAAAGAGCCTACATCCGCATTCTCTCCTATCTGCAGTTCTTGGGATCTGTGCTAAAGAGAAAGAGCCAGTGAAATGCCTTTGGGAAAGGCCTGCAGATGTATGGTACTCCCTGCCAAAAAGGCCTTGCAGGCTGACTCCACGCCAGCTGCATTCCTCGAGGCCGGTTCCCACCACAATGCATTCCTCCCCTCTCTCATCTCCAAGGGCTCCATTTTCTAAGCAAGGGCCAGGTAATTTGACTGATTACAGCCTGGGGTGCACTCCAGAGTACTTGCTGCCCTAGGGCTCTGTCCAGCCACTGTTCCCACCATCTACCATTCCGAGGGCTTTCTTTGCACCCACGGAATCCTGAACCTGTCCCGTCTTGACTGTGCCAGACCCCAGAGGAACTTCAGAATCCTAGAGATACAGTCTCACAGGGCGATGCTCCAGAACTCTGCTTTGAGGCTTTGGTTAGTAAATAAGGAGTGTTCTTTGGGGCCCTGGCATTCGGACCCTATCTGTCCCACAAGTACCTGCCTGGCACCATGCCCACAGGATGAGAAGAGGCCTCCAGGTAATGATTCTAAATGACAGCAACACACTCATGGAGACTATCCGGAGCAATCAGAACTGGTCCTCACGGGCTCTTTGATCTCCTAATCAGCTCCTCGGAGCGTCCCACATGGCTCCCTCTGCTTTTCATAATACAATTTAATTTTTATGTACAGATTTTCCTGAAGGGCATAAATGCATTTTCACTTTATGCCCCAGTAATTCAGTTTTAAACCAAGCATAAAAACTCAATAAACAGCAAAGAGCTAACTGCGTGTGCTGGGCCCGTGACCTTTCACTGTTATTTTTGAATAAATAAGAAAGTGGGTAGGAGTCACACGCAAAGTCCACAGAAGCTTTTCCATTGTCTGTTAGAAAATCAGCCGGAATTGACAATAATTTGATAGTTCATGCTTGAGAGAGCACCCGATTGGGACGGTGAGGCCTGGAGATTGGCTTGCAGGGTGAGCACTGAGAGACAGGCAGCTGTCCTGACCTTGAAAGTGAGCCCCACCAGAAAGGCATAATGAGCAAGGCGTCTCTGCGCGCAGCCCTCAATGCCACCAAGCGCAGGCAAAAAATAAAAGAGTCGTGGAGGTGCCGCATACATCGAGTTTTCAATTGCTTTCTCAAATACGGCTTAAGCGGAGGGAAGCTGTGGGTGGGTGCCAGCCGGGGATATGCTGTGAGGGAGACTGGAGAACCAGGAGCTGTGAAAACTGGTTCTCTCTGGAAGCTGTGGTAGAGCTTTGTGGGGTGACTCGAACTAGAGCGTTCTCGTTCCCAACTCAGGGCAGCCTTCAGAACCTGGGGTCCCCTTTCACAGTGGGAGAAGATGGCCTCCATGCCTTTGGATCATACAGTGTGGGCAAGAAGCACTAACTGTTGAAAACTGCTTCTGGTGCTGGTTTGGGAGACTGAGGCAGGGGGCTTGGAGGCTTTGTTGAGTTCCGGGACAGCATGGGCTACTGACCCAAAAGAAGGAAGGGTGGGAGGAGAGGAAGGAGAGAATAGAGAAAGGGAGAGAGGAAGGGAAGGAGGAGGGGGAAAGGAAGGAAGAGAGATGGGAAGGGAGGGAAAAGACGGTATTAGGGAAGGGAGCTCACAACTCACTTGGCCTCTTACTAGCAAGAAGCTAGCAGCTCTATGACATCTGTAGACATCTGTACCCTGTTCCCCTGCCCCAGCCAGTCCTGCCTTGTCGATCCACTCTGAGGCCACCATTTCCACACTTGGTGGCCCCAAGGACCCCTACCCAGCTCAGGATCTTCCTTCCACTGTAAAGGGAAAGCGACAAGTGGTCCTGGGTGTTTGTGCCTGCTGTGCTTGTGCATGCGTTTGTGCATGTATGCCTACATGCTATGGAGGTAGGTGGGCACATGGGAGAGGGTTGGGACTCGGGGCATCAGCCGAGCGTAACACCTGTGGCAGGCAGTTTATTTTCTATGTCCTGGGCTGGGATTTCTGGAGAGCCAGCCTGGGACCCCTTCCATTGTACCCTCTATTCAAGCCGGGCAGATTATTATCAGAAACTGGCAACTTTTTTTTTTTTTTCTTACTTTGGATGCCTTCAGCGCCTGCAGGTGAAACCCAGATGAGGGCAAACCTTCTAATCTCAGCCCTTTCGATTAAACCTCAAAGTGACTACACATGCTTCTATCATTCCCAGGGTGATTGGGGAACCTGCCCAAGAGGAGAAGCAGGACACACCCTGGAGGTTCCTGGACAGGCTCTAAGATGGGCAGAGCCCCTGCCCAGCTGATAGCCTGGGAGTCAGAGGAAGAAATGCTGCAGATAGCTGGACTTCGGGGCAGCAGTAGGGGTGGGGGCAAAGTGGTTCCATGGTTCATGGAAATGTGGGGATGAATGGGGACCCAGGCAATTGAGAACCATAAAGGCCAGTGTGGCAAAGGGAATATCAGATTGACAGGTGTGGAGGTTCAGAATGGAATCCTGCAGATATGAGTCACAAAGTGAAGGGCTCAATACCATACCAGACAAGCCCCATTCCCTGGATCTGCTCCCAGAGGTGGGAGAGGTCCATAAAGAGCTCAAGGGTAGAGTTTGCACCGTAAATGCTTTTGAGTTGGTGGGGCCAAGGACAAACTGGCAGCACCCTACACGCATGCTCCATTGACATGTGGTGCTGAGCCCTAGGACACAAGTTCCCTTCATTCAGAGGTCAAGTTCTCCAGAATCAGGGAGCTCACTGCCATGTCTGACGCTTGCCTCCCACTGCGAGTGCTGTGGGCGCAGGCAAACACTTCTGCCTTAGAGAGGACTTCCCTGGTGCTCAGTCGGGGCTTAAGCAAAGTTATGTTGATGTCTGCAGGGTAAGTCTCCCTTTTCCTGGTGTCCATTAAGCTCAGCTTCCTTTAGGGCATTTGGTCTTATGGTCACTAAGCTACAGGTGCCAATAGACAGGAAAACGGAGGTCGTGATGCCCCTACGCATGGCAGGGTTGGTGGGGAAACCCCGTGCTGGGCACTGTGCTTTCTAAAACCTATCCAGCCAGAAGGCTGTGTGGGATATAGATTAGGCACTGCTCTGAGCTGCCAGGTAGAGAAGTAGACATGCCAACCTTCCCTAGGAGCTTTTGCTTTGAGAGAAGACTGACAAGAAGCTGTTAAACAGGTCAGAGGAGGCACCTGTGTCTGATGATGGCCTGAGTCACAGGGCAAGCAGGAAGGTGGCCCATACCCCAAAAGACCTGTGGGAAGAGGGTTTGTACTTTCAGGAGGAAAGATGACCCTGCATGCCCCTCCCCCCTCACAGGAACAGCCTCTCCCGTTATCAATATCCTTACTCGTTACAGTGAGTGCATGGACTTCCACCCCACATCACCATCACCCAGAGCCTGTTGCGTGCACCATTCACTGATGAACACTGTGATTGTGACTGCACATTCTTGAACACACTGGGACCAGACAGCTTTCAGGTTCAGATAATGGTACCCACCTACCACGGTAGAGCCATGCTGAGTGGACTCTCCATCCCAAGAATTAGAACCCGGTCTGTTTGTCCCTGCTTGTCTCCAGCCCCTGGAAATCACTGATCTTTCTCCTGTCTCCATAATTGGGCCTTCTCCAGAACGTCTCAGAGATGGGGTTGTACAGTGCACATGGCCTATTCAAACTGGCTTCTTTCTCTCCGTAAAATGCATCTAAGTCCCCTCCGTGTCTTTTCTTGGCTTGATAGCTCATTTTGCTTTCGTGATGAACAATATTCCAGTGTTTGGATGGGCCTCGGTTTATTTACCCCTTCGCCGACTGAAGGACATCTTGGCTGCTTCCAAGTTTGCCAATTATGAATAAAGCTGCTATAAACACCCATGTGCAGGTTTTTTTGTGGACATACGCTTTCAGCTCCTTTGGGTAAATATCAGAGTCCTGTTGCTGGATGGTATGGCAGAAGCATGTTTGATTTTACAGCATTTTAGGCAGTTGCTGCACCATTCTGCCTTCCTCCCGCTGTTGTGAGAGTCTGGTCTCTTCATCCTGAGCAACACAGGGTGTGCTCAGTCTTCTGGATTTCAGCCACTTTGATCCCCTGTATCATAGCTGTCCTTTGACATTGAATGCTTCTGATGTGTATGCTGATGGCTGCTCTGTGCTCCTTCCTCTGTCTGTGGATACTGTTGTGTCTTTGTTGAGTTTGGGCTCTTTGTATATTGTGTATGGAGGTTCAACAGTTGGCTACCCAGTAAGAGGAGGTCCTGAGCACCTTGCTGAAGCCCTGGGTGGTGGATGCTGAGACTCTTGGCTGGACTGAGGGTATAGAGTATTTGCTTTTGCCCTATTTTTCTTTCCCTTCCAGGCCAGCCGACCAAGTGTTCTGCCTTGCGTGGCTACCTTTTCCAGGATTCCCTGCCACGAAAAGTTGCTCCTGCCAATGGTTCACGGGCTGTGCTTGGCATTCCCAAATGGTGGTTTCTTAGGTAGAATGTGTACCGTCACATGATTCCTGCCTCTAGAGGCTCCTAGCACCTTAGCTTTCTTCTAGGGCTTGTTTTAAAGGTCCTATGCAAATGGTTTCAAATTGTGCTAAGCAGGGGGAATCAAACGGGCCTCTACCTCTGTCCTTGATGACAGGTATTAGCAACAGATATGAGGAGTCCACAGCCTGAACTCTGTGCCGTGGAGTCCACTTCGTAGCTCTACCCAACAGCCTGTGTGGCAACCCTGGGGCCTAAGCAGGAGAGCATTAGAAGGCAACATCAGACCTTTGGTGATGTGTGGAGCCTTTAAGGAAGGGAGAGAGAAGGGACCTTCCCTTCGAATTTGGAGAACAGTTGCAGGAAGAGAGATAGCTGCCGAGCCCCAAGGCGTAACCACACATTCTTACGTTTTCCAGATGAGTGGGTAGTCTGGCTGCATCCCACATTATCAAAGGGATGCAGAAGCAGGCACTAGATAGAACCACAAGCTTATCTTGCACCTTGGGACAGGCTGGCCCAAGGCTGTAGTACAGCATGCTTTCTCATCAATCCCAGAGAGAAAGACCTCCAGGAAGGATGCTGGACTTCCCGCCCCCACCCCCACCCCCCAGACCTGAGTGTTTAATGTCACAGCAGGAACCTGTCAGTTCTCTATCTTAAGGGAGAGGTTATGGAGGGAGATGTGGCCCAGTTTCTGAGAGAGATGGAAAGGTACCTAGATTGCAATTGAACGCTCTCGGCAGAGGCTTTGACAGTACCAACGCTGCCCTCTATACACAGAGTCTCACTGCGCCTTGGTGCCAGGACTGGACTGTGACTCATCTGTTTGGAGTGAGGCAGTTTTGCAAGGTGAGGAGGGTGGCATCAAAAACATGGCTGAAGTCCCAAAGGAGCAGGTGGTAGGCACTGCTGCTCACAGTTTGCTTCACACAGAGATTGTTTCCAGATCTGTGAAGACATTGCTGTGCCCTGGAGCTGGATAGTCTGGTCTGGCCATTAGAAAGATTGACATGCATTTGAAAGGACAGAGAATGACATTTGGGACGAAAAGGGAAACACGGGTACTAGACAGGGAGACTTTCTTTTTTTCCAATTTAATTTAATTTGCATTTTTCTTTACAGCAATCATGGACCTCTGTGCGCACTGGGCACACATAAGCAGACACATGCTCACACATTCAGAAATGTGGACACACTCAAGCATGGGCATTCCTATATGTACACATTCACATCCACACATGCAAATGCATGTATACACACCGGAGGTCACACTCATACAAATGCACACAGGTGCATTCTCAGATGTCTTCACACACAGACATACACACACTCATTCATGCAGGCACACACATAGCCGCATTCCCCTCTGCAAATACAGATAGGCTCATAGAGACATAGGCGCGCACACACACACACACACACACACACACACACAGAGTCGCCCTGATTGTTCAGCAAGGAACCTTGATAGCACAGACTCCTGGAAAGTTTTCCTATCTTAGGCTCTCAGAATGGGCTTTTCAGGAAGTCCTACTAATGAACTTCTGAGGGGAATGGGCAATTACCAGGCTGCAGAAACTAGGCCCCTGAATCTCGCAAGCGATGGCAAGGCTGGCTGCTGCATGCCAAGACCTCGTTCGTGGCCTGTTGGAGGCCCTGGAAGCTCGTTCCAGACGTTGATTCACAATCCATCTCCACTTGCTCTTTTTGGGAAGATGCATGGCACCCTGGCTTGTCCTGCAGAGAGTCTGATGATGCTAGACCCAGACAGACCAGAGACACGGGAATGGATTGTTTTCCAATTCTCCTAACTGAAAAGGGGTTCATGAGCTGTTGTTTGAACACGAGGAGCTCGAGTCTTATGGTATTTGTGTTCTGCAAACAGAGACACTCTGACTCATGAAGCCAATCACTGAAGGAAGGCACACACTTTTGCTGGTGCCACACCTGGCTTGCCAGAGCCCATCAATGCCACACCCAACTTTGTAGTGCAAATTCTAACTGGTCTTAATAATAAAACCTGGAGTCAGATGTCGGAATAAATGCTGAAAGGTCAGAGAAGTAAAGGAGCCAGCCACTAGAGAGGCTTCTACTAAATCCTCAGACAGAAGAGACTGAGTTCCTATCTCTGCCCTTACATTCCTCTCTCTATCCATCCATATCACTTCCTATCTCCACCTCTCTAGTGCTGGAATTAAAGGCGTGAGATCCCAAGTGCTAGAATCACAGGCATGTGCCACCACTTAATTAACTAGTGGCTGCCCCTCCCTCTGATCTTCAGGCAAGCTTTATTTGTTAGAGCACCATATTGATAGCAGCAGTTCAGAGAGGCATCCTCTAGCCTCAGGCCGAGTGTCTACATGGTGTGTGATGTGTGGTGTGTGTGTGTGTGTGTGTGTGTGTGTGTATGTGGTGTGTGATGTGTGGTGTGTGTATGTATGTGATGTGTGGTGTGTGTGTGATGTGTGTGTGTGATATGGTGTGTGTGTGTTTATTAGTTTCTCATGTTGGCTCACATTTCTTTGTTAATGAAAAATGCCAGGCACAGGGGCTGGAGAGATGGCTCAGAGGTTAGGAGCCCTGGCTGCTCTTTCAGAGGTCATGAGTTCAACTCCTAGCAAACACATGGTGGTTCCCAGGCATCTATAAGGTTTTCCGGTGCCGCCTTCTGGCCTGCATTGCAGTCATACATGCAACCAGACACTGTATACATAATAAATAAGTAAATCTTTAAAAATGCCAGGTATCTATCACTTTATAAATGTATCCGTCAGGCTTTCATCTCGGGGCTACTTGTTTATGCCGTCTTTCCCTTCACCCCTCACTGACTGTAGGTGTCATTCAATCTTAGGACACACCCACCACCACCAATCCTAAACGTGGGGGCTGTTTTCTCCCTATGGGCAGCTTGTTTTCTCACCTTCACTTTCTATTATAGTTAAAAGTCATCAGTCACATACCCTACTTCGTCTTTGTGTGTCTTCCTAATCCATGGGCATCAATGCCTTCCTCTATAGTGGTTTCTAGGCTCCATTAGCTTGTCTTTTGCATTCCAGACTTTAATTCAACTAAATGCTTTGTGTACGCAATGCATTAGGATCAAGTCTCACTTTCTTTTTGAACCATGGGATGACTTAGTGTTGGTTTTTAACATTTCTAAGTGAGTTTTCCCCTTTGTCCTTTTATTGGTCTGCGGCAGATATTGCTGTCTGCAGCCTTTCTTCTCTAGTCTGTTTAAAATGGAGTTAGTCAAACCCTCTCGGAAAGAGAAGAGAAAATAAGAAGGAGACAAAGGAAGGAAGGGGAGAAAATATTAGAATTCTAAGAACTGAACTGACTTCCTCATTTATACTGAGCGAGTTAACATCTTTATAATAATAATTTATCTGTGTCTATGGTACAGCTCTCAGAAATTTTAGGTCTTATTAATTTTTTTTCAGGGACTTCATAATGACTTGAAAATGTCATTTGTATTTTCTTAGATTTATTATTACTCCAGATCGGGGGAATGTCATGTTCTTCACTATTCAAATGTTTAACTTCATCAGTTTACCTGAAGTAATTGCAGAAGGCTTATGATTTGGGTCTTTTAATTTGTTAATGTGGGAAACACAGAAGTGGATCCCAGCTTTTAATCTGCCGCTCACTCCTGGAGGGAGCCCGACTGTCCCCTACGACCACTGGTGGCAAGATCCTGTGCCGTTATTTATTTACTGGGAACCAGCTGGTGGGCTTCCCTGTCTCTTTCTGTAAGTGAGTGGATTGTCATCAGGGCTCTTCTGGGGCATAGCAGTGCTCAGAGTGAGTTGGGCACACCTTTCTGTATACAAGGGTACCGACGTATTTTATTTATTCCATGAATGTTTGGTGGGGTTTGCATTCTCAGAGGTCACTACTTTCTGGGAAGAGCCATGTCTGGACTTTGTAAGAGGCCAGCACAGTCAAGGTATTTATCCGATCTGTGCTGTCTTGTGCTTTGTCTATTTCTCTTAGCTTTTAAGACTGATTGACAGCCAATTGTCCATGTTACTCTCTGTCTAGAATGTTTGTATTCCTGCAGAGTACATTGCTCTAACCTTGGTTCTGTGCCAGCCTTTGTAGGGAGGGATTCAAGCATTCCCACTGCCAGCCTCAGAGGTCACAGGTGGGGTACCTTGGCTTGTGGAGAACTTTGAACTTAAAGGTTGGAGGCTTCAGCAGGGAGGCTTTTCCTAGCATTCCTCTGCTCCTGCCCCCTCTCGCCCCTCCTGCCCCTCCTGCCCCTCCTGCCCCTCCTGCCCCTCCTGCCCCTCCTGCCTCTCCTGCCCCTCCTGCCCCTCCTGCCGCTCCTGCCCCTCCGGCCTCACCTGCCCCATGGAGTAGAGTGTAGAAACTAAAAGCCCTTTCTGTAGAGTGCACTCAGGCATGGAACTTAGATAGGACTTCTTCACATGGCCTTGACTCTCCATCTTCCAGAGGGAAGGGCTGCTCACCCCCAGAAGAAGGATATCCAGAGGGCCAGGAATAATCTGGAAAGATAGGTGGATTCCAGACTACAGGGCACCCCTATGGTCCACTGTTCTTTGACTCCTCACAGAGAAATGAGCATCTTTCTCTAGGACTTTGGGTACTTGTTGCTGAAGGTCCCATGTCAGATTTGATTATGCAAATGTCATATTTTGCCCCCTGCCCTTCCTAGATACAGAAGATCTGTACCCCTGAATGCATGGGCTGTTAATCTATGAGTCCTGACCCCTTTGGTGTCACATGACCCTTTCGCAGGGGTTGCCTAAGATCATCTGCATATTAGATATTTACGATTCAAAACAGTATCAAAATTACAGCTATGAAGTAGTACAAAATAATTTTATGCCTGGGGGTCACCATAATGTGAGGACGTGTATGAAGGGATTGCAGCATTAGGAAGGTTGAGAACTACTGGCTTAGCGTGTAGGGGTAGCCTCACCCCTCACACCTGCGGCCCTCCCAGTCCTCCGTGAGCACAACACTTAGTCTACTCACCACTTCCTCTGTTGAGGGACGTGTGGACTCTTTCCACTCTGGAGCCAGGAATGGAGTCGCAATGAGCATCGCATTACTTTGACACAGATATGAGTTTTGTTTTTTAATAAGTACCCAAAAAGGTGTCTGTTAACCTTTATGATAAATTGTTAACTAGAACTCCCATATGGAAGGTCCTAGGTGCAGTCTTGAGGCCCAGAAACAAATAAGGGAACTTCTACTCGGGGACCACACCTGGCTGTAACCACCATTCTTATCAGCACTCATATGTCAGCAGTTCAAAAGAGTCGTTTGTTTGTATTTTGTGTGGATGAATGTTTTGTCAGCAAGTGTGTATGTGCATCATATGTATGCAGTACCTAAGGAGGCCAGGAGAGGGCACTATATCCAATGGAACTGGAGTTACAGGATGTTCTAAGTCATCATGTGGGTACTGAGAATTGAACCCAGGTCCTCTGCAAGATCAGCCAGAACTCTTAACCACTGAGCCATTTCCCTAGCCCTCCTCAGCAGTTTTAATCTGGCCATCTCACCAAGGGTCATGGAAGACCTCAGTGTGACTCTGACTTGCCATGGCCTCCTGGCTAACAATCCAGCTTCTTCTCTTTTTTTTTTTTTCCTTTTGCTACGAATACTGCCTAGTAAAGGGTTAAACTTCTTCACTCACTTTTTGTTCTGACATTTTGTTTTTATTGTTGGATTTGCAGAGATCTTTGCATTTTCCAGGCACAAGACTCCGTCACATACATAGTCTGCAGATCCCCTTCCTTCACTCAACCATTTGTCATTTAACCATTTAACTGATGCAAGGGGGACTTCTGCCAGACGGTAGTGATTGAGTTTTGTAGCGTCTATCTTTTTAAGTTTTATTCCTTCATATTGTGCTCTGACGATCATATCTAAGACCTTTGGGATAATGTGCCCCTAGTCACAACACGTCCCAGTGGTCTTTAACTGTCATAGCCACCTGCATATGGAGTCTCAGTTGAAGGATTCTCCACATCAGATTGTTCGGCAGGCACATTTATAGAGGCTGCCTAAACTGCTAGTTGGTAGACAAAGGCCCAGTCCACCATGCATGGCACTGTTCTCTGGGCAGGCATTCCTGGACTGCATAAGAAAGATAGCTAAGCATGGATCTACAAGAAAGCCAGTCAGAAAGCGACACCCTCCATGGTTTCTTCTTCATGTTTCAGCTTGGATTCCTGCCTGACTTTCCTCGGTGGTGGACCGTGACCTGTATCTAAGCTGATAGAAACCCTTTGCTCTCCTGAGCTGCTTTGGGTCACAATGTCTTATCACAGCAAGGGACAACACTAGAACACAAAGCTTTCCTATAATAAGTATTCCTAAGTATTTTGTACATTATAATAATTATGCAGACTAATGGGCACCGTTATGACATATCACATGCATGTGTAGAGTGGCCTGATTGTTTGTATTTGCTCTGCATGACCCCCAAGTATTTAGTTATGCTTTTTACATGTGGGTATATGGTCCACTCAGGGTTAACTTTGTCTACGGCTTAAAGTTTCCACCCAGGGTAATGCTTTGTGTGGAGCCAGTCTGGCTTCATCTTTTGTTGAGGGCCATTCTTTGGCACTGAATTGCTGCTGAGCCCCTGTGTAGCATCGATTGGCCCCACCCGTGCTGCCTATTCCTGGCTCTTCCTCCTGTCCATCGATCTCTGGACTAGCAGTGGATGCAGGCACACGGGGCAAGCTGTACGGTACTGGAGGAGAAAGGTCTAATGTCCCTAGATTTACATTTTAAAGGCTGCTTAGCCGGCGCTGCTTTCTCTGTGTACATTTCAGAGGCAGCCTTTCCGTGTCTCAAAAGTACCATGCTAAAGTTTTAAACAGGATTTCATTTAAATCTGTGGATAAACTTGCAGGAAATTAACATTTCTCTTCGGCTGCCTCTTCTAGTCCATTAGCGCAGTATGCCCCTCTATTAGCGCTCCTTTGATTACTTCAATCAGCGCCTGGGTAATTTTTAGCCCAGAGGGTTTATGGATGTTTTGTTAGATTTATCCTTAAGTAACTCGTTTTATAAATGACATCACATTATTAATTTCATATTTAACTGTTCATCACCGGTATGAAGGAATATGATTTATTCTGTTTTCATCATCTTTCATTCCACAAGTTATTAATTTTCCCTAATGTCTTACAGAAGTTTGTTATTGATTTTAGAAGCATTTTACAAACTGCCTTCTACGTTTGTCTATTTGTATGTATGTGGGGGGGATCAAATGTCCCGTGGCATGTCGGAGGTCAGAGGACACCTTGCAGGAGCTGGCTGTCTCTTTCCACCTTGTGGGTCCCAGGGATTGAACTCAGGTCGCTAGTCTTGATAGAAAGTACCTTTACCCAAAGAGTCATCTCTCTGAAGTGACACACTTCATTTTTTAATAAAGCTGATTGATTCTATAAAGTTCTTTCCTAGCCCTTCTTCGACTGTGTTCTATAAACTGATATATTTTGTGTTCACTTTTAGAATTTTTTTGCGGGGGGGTGCAACTATTAATTTTGTTATTTGGTCCATGACTGACTTACAAGTGGGTTACTCACTACAGGGGTCTGGATGCTTTCTTCTTTGTCTGGTAATTAAAGCCTAGCTCCGTTCTTTCAGTGGGAAGTTGTACATTGCATGTTTTCTTTTCCTTCAAGTCTATGAAGTTTGGCTTCATGATGAGCCAGGGTGTGTTCTGTCTTGGCACGCGTTACAGGTGCATTGAGAGCATGTGCCCTGTTGGTAGCCATTCAGATGGAAACACTTCGGTGTCAGTGTCCCTGGCCTTCCTCAGTCCCGCTAGGGGGTTATCTCCTAGCTCCCTCTACTACTGGGAAGAAGTTGTTGCCATTTCCAGGTGCACTCGCCTGCTTTGTCTTTTAGTTTTATCTGTTTGGAAGCTGTTATTAAGCACATGTCTGCTTAGCCTTGTTCTGTGTGCTTGGAGAACCACCCCTTTAATCGCGGTGAAATACCTCTCCTTATCTCTTTCTAAACATTCTTCCAAACTGCATAAACACTATATTTGATGAGTTTTATCTAGATCACGTAGGGTTGGACTAATCTCTTCTATTGATTTTGACAATGTCTGTCATTTCATTGATCTCTCTGAACAGCTTGCAGTCATGTTTGATCTGAATTCTACATCTCTATATTAATGTAACTCCCCTGAATCTCTTCTGATTTTTATTGGCATGCTATGTGCTATTCACCGGCACAGGACAATTTTCCATTGCTTTAACAAATACCTGAGATAAATCAGCTTGTATGGACAGACACTTTATCTTGGCTCATGGGTTCAGAGGTTTTGGTCCATGGCCACATTGAACCATTGTTTCAGGACTGGGATAAAAACAATCCATTGACACACAAGGGTGTGGCAAATGAAGCTACTCACCACATGACAGGCAGGAAATTAAGAAAGAAAGGAAGGGCTAAGTCCCCATATCCATGTTAAGAGCAGGTCCTCTGAGGTTTGACTTCATTCCAGAAGACCTGAAGGCTCCAACCCAGGCCAGAGCTTAAACTTTCAGTGTCTGAGGAACACTAAGCCAAACCTCATCCTTCCTTTCACCTCTAAACCATGCAGTCCTTTATTTGAGGACTTTTTGTTTTCAGATCATGTATGGCTAGAATACACTCTGTTCGTTTGTTTATGATTTTTGAGACAGGGTTTCTCTGCATAAAACGTATAACCATCCTAGCTGTCCTGGAGCTAGCTCTTGTAGACCAGCTTGCCTTGAACTCATAGAGATCCTCCTGCCTCTGCCTCCCAAGTGCTGGGATTAAAGACGAGCACCACCATTTCCTGGCTCAGAATATGCTCTTTTATTGAGCTGGACAGTGTCTGTCACTTTATTGATCTGTCTAAACAATTCTCAATTTATACAGCCATTGATGTGTTTGGGTTGATGTCTACCACTCAGTATTTGTTTTCTGTCCAGCTACATCCCCTCCCTTCTATTTTCTTGTTTCTTGCTTTGGATTATTCCAACAACTTAAAATTTCTTTTTTTAAAAAAAAGATTTTTTTTTATTTTTATTGTATGTGCATGAGCATTTTTCCTGCATGTATGTCTCTGCACCATATGCATGCAGTGCCCACAGAGGCCATAAGCTGACTAGTTTTATGTCAGTTTGATGCTACCTAGAGTTATCTGAAAGGACAGAACCTCAGTTGACAAAAAAAAATGCTGCATCAAATCCATTTGTAATGTATTTTCTTTATTAGTGATGGATGGGGGTGGGGCAGCTCATTGTGGATGGTGCCATTTCTGGGTTGGTGGTTCTGTAAGAATGCAGGTTGAGAAAGCCATGCAGAGTGTGTCAGTAAGCAGCACCCCTCCATGGCCTCTGCATCAGCTCCTGCTTCCAGGTTCCTGCCAGGATTTAATTCCTGCCCTGACTTCCTTCAGTGACGGACTATGGTGTGGAAGTGGAAGTCAAATGAACCTGTCCCCCCCACCCTGTTTTTGGTCATGGTGTTTCATCACAGCAATTGCCCCTGGAATTGGAGTTACATGGTTTTAAGCTGCTGTGTTTGTGCTGGTTATGAAACCCCAGATACTCTAGAAAAGCAGCCTCCGAGTCTCCTCCCCTGTGCCAATAATTTAATATTCCTTCTTAATATGTGGTTCCACTTCATTTGTGGACTCCAGGACCTTCCAGTTTTCTCACATTCCACTTGTTCATCTTACAATGAGGAGTCAGATTTGAAATGCCTTGCACACTCCACACACTTCACACTCCACACACTTCACACTTCATGCACTTTACACTTCACACACGCCACACACTTTACACACTTCACACTTCATGCACTACACACCTCCACACGCTTCACATTCCACACACTTTGCACTTCATGTACTTTACACTCCACATACTTCACACACTTCACACACTATACACCTTCACATTCCACACACTTCACACTCCATACCTCACACTCCACACACTTCACACCCCACACACTTCACAGTCCACACACTCCACACTTCACACTCTGCACTTCACACTCCACACTTCACACTCCGTACTTCACACTCTACACTTCACACTCCACACACTTCACACTCCACACACTTCACACTCCACACACTTCACATTCCTTACACTTCACACTCCACACATTTCACACGCTACACACTTTACACTCTGTATTTCACACTCCACACACTTCACATTCCACACACTTCACATTCCTTACACTTCACACTCCACACCTCCATATCACACACACTTCACACTCCACACACTCCATATGCACACACTTCACACACTACACATCTCCATATACTCCAACCAGAAAGGAAGGAAAAAAGACAGTTAGGGTATCTAGGCCACCCACGTCTCTCCTAATGAATTAAGAAATGAACTTCCCCAACCGCTACTGCTGCTCCAGCACTGAGGACTAGGGCTTGAGAAACATAGAAAAGGGGGGAACAGCAGCAGGTTTGTGACCTTTTCATACTGGGACAATAAAAGGGCTCAAGAGAGGAAGCATTTTTTTGAGGCTCGGAGTCCAAGTCTTCCAGCCCATCAATGTGCAGAAAGTATAGTGGCGCCTTTAAGTTCGTGGCAGTGGGACCATGTGGAGAGCCTGTTCAAATCACAGCAACACAGGAGACAGGGATAACAGAGGCCTTAGGCTCCTCCTGCAGTAACTTACCTCCTCTTGCTGGACCCTACTTCTCAAAGTTTCCAGAACCTCTCCAAACCACCAGGTGGGCACCAAGCATCCAAACTCTGGATTTATGGCATACATTTCAAATTTTAAAATGTAACAATTCCTATAGCAGTTCTCAACCTGTGGGTCACAACCATTTTGGCAAACCTCTATCTCTAAAAATATTTGCATTATAATATATAAGAGTAGCAAATTTGCAGTTATGAAATAGCAACGGAAATAAAATAATTTTATGATTAGAGGTCGGTCCCCACACCATGAGAAACTGTACTTAAGGGTCGCAGCGTTAGGAAGGTTGCAGACCACTGCTGTAATAACTCATCTTTCCCAGCACTCTGATATCCATCCCCAAAGCCTTGGCACCGGGTGTCCACTTCTGTGCTTAGGTTTAAGTCATAGCTGGAGATACTGTCACTTTAGGGGCTGTCAATCTCCCAGTATGCCCACTGCCATGAACTCCTCACACCACTGCTCTGGGCACTGCCTGGGATTTCAGCTGCACCTGTAGGCAGGTGGCTACTGTGTGACATCTCCATCTCACTCAGAGAGCTCTCCGTTGCCACTCAGCCTCACATCACGCCTGAAGATGTGTGACTTCCATTCTGAAGGGATGGCTTAGAAATTTTGAGCATTCTTTTGCAATTCTAAATCCGTGTGTTCTTTCTTCCCATTGCTACAACATGTGTGTATAGCCAAATTAATCCATTAACTTATCTTAATTTTACTAGGTTTTTTTCCTATCTCCTTTGTGTTTTCTAGGTACCTAGTTAACAAAAAGATATTGTCCATCTAAAAACGTCTTTCTATCACATTAGTTAATTACGTTTTGCCTTATTGGAGAAGGAGCCCTGGTCATCGGGTATGCAAAGCAAGCATCCCTCCACTGAGCTGCACCCTAGGCTCGCTCAGCTCTCTTAGGGTGCCACACACTACACCTTCTAAAGGCTTCAACCAGTTCTCAAGGTTCATTAATCAAGGGATTAATGAACAGTTTCTTGTTTTGATTGAAATGCCTTTCATGATTTCCTGTTAAAATTTTATTTGCTTTTGCTTAGTTGCATTGAGGAAATTTTCTTGTCTCCTTATGTTACATGACACATATTTGACTCCTTGCTAAATTACCATGCCTTTCCAGGATCGGTTGTCAACTGTTCTACCTTATTTTTTCCTTCTTATTTGTCTACGGAATGAAGTAAGCCATTAACCACCTTGATACTTAATGACCCCCATAGTTCTGAAATAAACATCACATTGTCATATAGGTCTGCAGTTTTGATAAATTTCCATATTTTATAGGCTAAGGTGTTATTTGGAGGTTTGGAATTTCAAAATTAGGACTGGATTGTAAGTTAGTTTCTACCATTTGAGGAGGAGCAATTACCTATGCCATAAGAGAGAAACCTGGCTTTCCTTTCTCCATGCTGTAGTGTACCGTTGAACATCACAGTGCACCTGGATCTCACCTTTATCCCTGAAGCTAGGGGTCCTGGGCTTTACTGATTTCTGCTTTCCTATACAGTTCCAACTCTGTCATCTGTTGTTGGCCTGATCTTGGGGTTCACACAGAAACAAGTGTTTCTACTGCTGTTCAATCAGTATTTTTCACAAACTTGCTGTCAAACCCAAGCTCTCCCTTTCTGGAGCCTGCTCTGGTTTTCTCTGAGGCAGGGAATTCCCTGGTATATGTATAGCTTCCCCAGGCTTGAGGATTCCTGACCTCTAGCTGGTCTCCAGGAATCCAGGATTCCTGGTACAGCTTCTGCAGCTTCCTTGGGCATGGGCAGAGTCCTGCTTCCTTTAGTTACTGCTGTGGTCAGAGTGACACAGGCAATTCCCTCACATGCGTGACAATGAAGCTGAGGATTGAGAAAGGAGATTAAGGGTTCAAGAGGGAGAGTCTGAAGCACCAAGGAAGGTAAGGAAGTGGTCTTGTAGCTGGGTATGAGATAGCCAAAGCAAACAAAATAAGGGGAAACACTGGAGTCTTGTAACAAGCTTGTAACCACAGATCCCTCAAGGTACATACGAGGCATTGTTGTCTTTCCCTCAAGTATAGTCTTTATTCTAATGTGGCTAATTTCAATAGACTTGGTTTTAAGTGAGGATAGCCTCTAACAAGGAACTTCCATGCCAGAACACCCCACGGAACGAAGTGTGGGGTAACCAAGGCTTTGGTTCTCTCTTGGTGGCTGGGAGAGTTAGGTCTCTTCCCTAGTGAAGCTACAGGCTGGTCATGTAAATGTGAGAACAAAGAGACCTTAGTCCAATTAACTGACAGCGAAGACATCTGCAAAGTCGATGTTGTTGACATTGACCAGTGCTAACAATTATCAGCTGCGGTCAACAGCTGACAAAGCCCAAGTCAGATGATGAGGGTGGGGACTTCAAACACTCTTAATTGGGTGAGCAGCTTGTGACCAGACCATGATCATCTCTCTGGTGGCCCAATGGGACATGCATGGAACCAGGAGTCTAATGAGGCACCTCCTTCAGCCAATGGCCTTTGAGAGGCTGGACCAGGTTGGGTGTGGCCTTAAGTACCAAAAAGGCATCAGCCTCTCTGCTCGCTCTCTCTTCTGTCTCTCACAAGGTTCCTGTTCCTGGTTCATGCAGAGGCCTATGATCTGTGAGTCTTCCCTTAAATAAAGAACCCCTTATTATACCCTATTCAGAGCTAACATGGGTTATTTTATTCATGTTCCCCTTCATCTGGCACCCAACGTGGGGCAGGAACCCACAACCCTGAGATTAAGAGTCTCATGCTCTACCAACTGACTTACGCAAGCCATTTCTAATAAAAGACTTAGACTCTTTAGGATAGAATGATTATTTAAACATTTAGCATATGTTTCTTGTTTAATATTGTGTATACTAGTTGTAATTCTACTTTTTATACTTGATATCTGTTCTTATTATATATAGTTTTGTATTGGGTTTGGAACTCTCTTATTTAGGCAAAAGGGGGAGGTGATGGCCCTACGAACAGGATAGACAAGGACATTGGGTGGCTTTTCCTCTTAAAACCATGCTGATCTTCGGAGTTTCTCTTACTTCTCTTCAAAGCTTGCTTCCAGTCTGTGTGTTCCCGTGAGTGTCAGTCCCATCTTCAGTCTTCACCGTCTCAAGACAGTGCACTAGTGAGCCCTACTAGTGAACCACCAGTAGGTCTCTGATGACAATATCTGGCACCTTAGGCCCTTGGATCAAGCACAAGGCTGAGAAAGGTTTCATCACACCGAAGAGCCTTGCATGTCTTTTTCAGAAGGAGAGCCTGTTCCTGCACCTGGCCAGGAGTGCTGAGAATCTAACCATGAACCTGACTTGGTTTATTAACCTCCTTTCTTTAATCGCTCCTTGTTATCTATTTTGGTCTCTTTGTGTGACTATGAAAAAAAAATAAGTTTTTAAGGAAGAAATTGTTTGTCTGGCTCAAAGTGTGAGGATATAATCCATCATATTAGGGAATCCATGAAAGCAGAGGTGTGAAGCAGATGGTAAAGTCACACACACAGGCAGGAAGCAGAAAGCAGACAGGAAGTGCAGCCAGGCTATCAAGCCTCAAGGCCCACCCCTGTGACTCACTTCCTCCACTTCTGCATCTTGAAAAGCTCACAACCTGTGCACCAGCAATGCCAGCTTTTCCCAAGTGTTCAAACACATGAGCCTGTGAAGACATTTCACCTTCAAAACACAGCAGTGTTCCTTTGTAGCGAATGCCTGGTTGTATGTTTTCTATTTCATTCTGTTGGGCTTCGTGTCTTCCTCCAGCACAAGTAGTCTTTCTGAGACACACTTGGGAGAAAGGCTTGGAAGGAAAAGCCTCTTCATCACTGGTCTCTGCTCAGTTTAAAATTGCAGGTGTGGCTTTCATTCTCAATGCTTCATGCCTGCAGACAGATTCCTTATCTCCCAGGGCTTAAGATTAATTCAACATCTCATTGTTTTTGATATAATTGTCTTAGACTTGGAGAAAATGCCAATAAGACCTCAACACACGTTCATACTCATTAACATCTGCCATCAATTTTTAACTGACTTTGAAGGTAGTCCAGAAACAAAACAAGAGCCCAGGCTGTGAGGAACATTCAGAGTTTGAGGCTGGAAAGATGGCTGTGTGACTAAAAACTACATACAGCTCTTGCTGAGGATCTGGGTTCAATTGCCACCACCACATAGGTAACTCATAACTCCAGCTTCACAGATCTGACCTCCACAGGGACCTGCACTTGTGGAAACATACCTTCAGACAAATTAAATCTTAAAAATAAAAAATTCAGCATTAGTTGAATTCAATTAATTCGGTGTAGAATTAAAACCTTTTGTTTTAGCTTGTGCCCAAGACATTTGTTTGACTATCAACCAGACATGATTTCCTACTACGACGTTTACTTGGGTCTTGTGATTTGTGACTGTGTGTGTGTGAGTGAGTGTGTGCGTGTGAGTGCGTTTAAGCATAAAAGTTCATGACCTCACAGTTTATCTAGGAATTGTTTATCTCATTATTAATTATTCATCTCATTATTTTGTAATAGAGTATATTCGTTTCTTTTCTTTCAAGTCCTAAACCTTCGAGTGGGTCATTGCCTGCTTAAAATATTTGCGTTTGTCTGAATTTTCTGCATATTTAACATTTATTTTTGTCTCAGACAAGCAAGTATCTATGCTGCTGCATTTTTCCTTCCCCTTCTTCATTTCTATTTTATATTATCATTATATTGATTTAATTGTTATCCAACCATATTATTTTCTTCTTTTGCATGTGAATACGTGTGTATGTTCCTCTCTCTCTGTGTGTGTGTGTGTGTGTGTGTGTGTGTGTGTATACCTGTGCATATATGGGTACCAAAAGTGAACATTGGATACCTTCCCCAGTTACTCTCCTCCTTTTTCTTTGAGTTAGCCTCTGTCATTGAACCTGAGGCTTGCAGGTTCAGCTGGATGGGCTAGCTGGTAAGCTCTGGAGACCCAACTGCCTGACTGCCCTATCCCAGCGCTGGAGTTTCAGGAGTGTGTTATCATGACCAGACCTTCACGTGGATCCTGAGGACTTCCATCTAGGTCCTCATGCTTGGGTAACAAGCACTTTCCCCCAGCTCCCTCACTTCTGAACTCAATACTTCCGTCCTTTTTTTTTTCCCGAAAGTTTCTAGTTACTCAACACTTAATTTTTTTCTGAATACTCTGATTACTCTCCTCCCACCCTTCGGTCCTCCCTTCTGCCCTCCCAGACTGTAGCTTGGTTGAGCTCTGCAGGTGCCTCTCTGACACCCCAACACCAGCAGCTTCTGAGACCCAACTCTATCACCAACTTCTCTATGTCTTCCTCTCCCCTCTTGGGGTTGTGTTTCCCCACAATTTTCCTGAGATATAATTGACAAACTGAAGCTGCACATCTTGAAGGTGTATAGCATGATGCTCTAAGGAATGCAGACACTGCAAAAGGATCCAGTTAATGAGCATCCCCCACCTCCTATAGTCACTCTAGATCCTACTCTTTTAGCACGCATTACCTGCTTCGGTGAGATCCTTGACACTTGCTCATCTGACTTTGCGTGCGTGCCCAGCATCTTTGGCTCAGATCCCCTCAGCTCTTGCTACCCCAAACTCAGTAACCACATTCTGCTTTACACTTTGCACTTAGGCCCTTTCACCTCACATGTAAGCGAATCCATGTAGCGTTTGTATTTTTGTACCTGTCTTAACGCATTCGGCGCATTATCCAGATCCATCCATGGGGTGGCAGTTGAATAGGACTGCATGGCATTTTAGTGCAGAATAGTTAGTACTCCACCATGTATGTACATCCTATTTCCCTTGTCCATTCACACACTGGTGAACCCTTTGGCTGCTCTTTGTGAATAGTACAAGGGAGGGGGGTCTAAGAACTCTCAGATGATGACCTCATTTGGAACTCCACTTGTGAGATTTTTTTTTATTTAATATCCATGCATGCATATAATGAGTTTTGACTGAACCCACCCTCATCCTCTCCCCTTCACTATCACCATTTTTCCCTTTCCAACTTCATGTGCTCTCTCCCCCTTCCCTTCTCTCTTCCCCCTCCCCTCCCCCCTTTCCACTGTCTATTCTTGCTTTTTGTAAATGCTTACTGAGTCCTTTTGTATGCTTGTGGGTTTGGGACCTTCTAGTGGATCATGAGTGGCCTCTCAGGGCCTGCATCTCTGAATAAAACTAACTATCTCTTCCCCATCAACCATCAGTTGACAGTAGTTCCCCAGCTAGGAATGGGATGCCATGAGTCCCTCCCCCATCCATACTGGGAGTCTTGGCTGGTTTAATCTTGTATAGATATTGTGCATGCAGTCAGATGTACAGCATGCAGCTGTGAACTCATGCATTTAACTCAGCTGTCATGTCTGGCAAATACTGTTTTACTGAAGATGTCCAAAACCTCTCAACCATCACCCTCACGTAATTTCTATAGTGCATGGTGATTAACACAGAGGCCCACAAGTTGTCAAAGTGTCCAGCTTCAGTGAGACATCTGTCACATATCTCCCTCACAAGGCTCAGGGATCATCATGAAGAAGGGACAGGAAGACTGAACTTTCATCTAAAGATTACTTTCTAAAGAATTCCATAACTATGGTTATTCAAGCTTCCATTCATGGCAACAGTGTAGAGGGTCCTCTCCTCCATGTCCCAGCAAGTTCTATATCTCATGGTGTGGGTGTGTTAGGAATCACCTTAAACTTGTATTTCCATCACAAGTATGCTGAGTATGTCCTGTGTTCTTGGTCCCTGGGTGCCTTAACTCAAGTGCTGATGTCAGAGCATTTTCCTATCTCCTTAGAAGAACGCTTTTCACCCCTGCATCATTTTCTTCCTCCAGCAAGGTGGGTGTTCCCTGGGAGGTATGCAGAGTGGCATGGGAGCTTTAATTTTTGGTGACTATACAGTCTTTTATTCCCTTCAGCTACAATGCTGGCCACCTGCCTCCTAAACAAATCCTGGATCATTCTGAAGGAGCTTTCAGAGATATTTTCTTCATCTTTGAATTTGCAGTATTTTTCTCAAGTACATAGCAGTGTTTAGCATTTCCTGAGAGCCCTACCAGAGATGTAGTGGGAAGCAGCTATCCCAAGTCCTTTGTCTGCTTAGGGATCATTCTCTTCAGCTATTTGTTTAATTATTGATGCCCTCCATTGCCTCCGATCAGAACTTCTATACAAACCATTTACAAACCATTCTCCTCAATCTATCTCCAAGCCTGCAGCTTTAAGACTTCTGTCTCGTGCTTCTCCCTGAAGACGAGTTATTAAATGAAAACCTCAGTGCCAGGCATGGATTACCTCCATATGAATCACTGGTTGAGGAAGCCCCAGAGAACACAGATTCCTGTCGCTACTCTTGATTTCTTACCATAGCTAAGCGGGAAGACCTCATTGCTGAAGACACAACCCACTTGGATTGTAGGACATAATCAAGGAGAACTGACCGGAAACCTTCCTGCAATTTCATAGTACAGGAAGTTGCTCTATAGGCTGATGCTGGGAGAGAAACAATATCAGTGGCATCCCTGAAGCAGCTAAGTCTGCATGCTACAATACCAACCTGCCAGTCAAGATGTACCAATGTTGTGGGGATAGCCAACTGCTTTTGGCTGGGTTTGAGGCCTAGTCCACAGAAAGGAATTTAGACCTACAGACCTGGAAGTCTGTGGCTGGGAAGGTCATTGGCCCTGGGAATGAATGAACCTACTAGTACTCTTTTGCTAAGTAGATTGTTGTCAGCCTACTTTCTGCATCACTAGGTTTATACTCATAGATAGTACTGGACTCATCCTTGGCCAGAGAAGACTTTCTGTCCTGGTCAGCAAGGCAGAGGCTCACAGTTGATTAAAGGGTTGAGAATAAGTGACTGTTGAGTGATCAACCCTAAATGAGACTTTTATATCAACCACCGTAAGGCCCAGGGAACATCTCAGAAGAGTGGGCACAAGGAGTGTAAGAGCCAAAGGATAGAGAGCAGTGCTGTCCTCTGGATGTGACATGACCATCCACTCATGAACTCCCTGTAGTGGTCATGACCTGCACATGATCAAGCCAGAAAGAACAGGCAATGTTCTAGCAGGCAGCACTAATTGGATTCAGTAGGAGAGAGACAGAGAGAAAGAGAGACAGAGACAGAGAGAGACACAGAGAGAGACAGAGAGAGACAGAGACAGAGAGAGAATGTGAATGTGAGATGTGGAAGAGAATGTGTTGGGGGTGTTGGGGTCACTGGAAGGGGAGTAGATATGATCAGAATGCACTGAAGACATGTATGAAATTATCAAATAAATAAGAGACATTGTTTTTTTTTTTTTAAAAAAAAAGACTTCTGTCTCTCTGTAAGTTTTCTCCACTGTTTGCCTCCTTCCTTCTACATCTTCTCAAGAGGCCATACTCTGTCTGACTGGCCCTTACTTAGAAAGCCATGTCGCCTTCCAAGAACTCTCTTTTCCAATGCACTCAACCCCATGAGCATCCTGGTGTGCTTCCCTCAGGGCCCTGCTCGTCTCTTTGCAGCCCTCTTCACCAGAGCCTGTGCTTGAGTTCTTCTTGTCTTGCTCTGATTGCCCAAGATTGAAGCCAGGCTATCTGCTTGGAGGAGCACGAAAGGAGAGGATACAGGTTCTCACATGGAGAACCTTCTGCTCTGTGGTCCTTAGGGTGACAGAGGGAGATTTCGGTGGTCAGGCTGATGGCATCTTAAGTCTATGAGGAAGCCACCTGGCTATGAGGGAATTGCTGGAGCAGGGTTAAAATTCCCTAGCATCTCAGTCCCTGATGTCTCTGATCATTATTTCTGGAACTCTTCTCATGCTGGCTAGGGATTAGCAATGGCTCATCTGAAAAACATTTAAGGAGTGCCCTATTTAGCAAATGGGTCTTTGCCTTCCTACATTATGGACTAAGGGTTTCACATAAAAGTCCGCTACCATCCTTGTCCCCATAACCATCCTGGCTATATCCAGCAGCCGCCTGTACTAAGCTTCTGTCTCCAGAGCCTTAAAGGAGCAGTCTACCAAGAGGGAAAGTGCTGGGCTTTAGGGGAGGATCCTAGGACGCAGAACCTGGGGACCAGCTACTCCACACACGTCTTCCTTCTCTAATTTCCCTCCAAAAAAACCCTCACCCAGCAGCTCCTAAACCCTTTGAAACTCACAAAGATGGAAGAAGCAGCATCTGAGGCCTCTCGGGCCATGGCATGAACCTTCCTGGTCCGTGGGTAGCACAAGTGCTCTTGACATTGTGACTTTTGCTCTAACACAATATAGCAGAGTTCCACGTGATAGTAGAGCTGCTGTGAGCTGTCCCCAGCAGAGATCCTGGTTCCTGATGAGCATCCAGATGTAAAGTGACCAGATGCTGGCTGTGTGTATGTGTATGTGTAGGTAGGTGTGTGCACGTGCGTGCACGCTGACTTTCTAGCTCAGCCTTGCGTCCTTCGGGGAAAAGGACCAACAGGACCACACTTTGCTTGCTGCAGAAAAGGAACAGGTAAAGGTGTAAAGGAATGAGTGAGTAGATGACCTGGTGAGCGAATGAATTAGTAAAAGTCAGAAGTGGGTGAATGAATGAATCGGTGAATGGATGAGGGAGCCAGTGATGCTCTTCGTCATCTGCCAAATAAGGACTAAGCAATGAATTCCTAGACCAATCCTAGCTCCGAGAGCTTTGATGCAGAATTTCAGTCACAGAAAACAAATATGTTTAAACTCCGAGTATTTTAGCCAATCCTTTCCAGAGTAAAATTTATGTTACTGGCAACTGCAGCTCATTCGATTGTGTTTCCACATATGTGAGGAGTGTCTGTCTCTCTCTCAGCCACTGATTCGGTTGCAGGGTCCTTTTTCAGGGAGGAATATTGGCCTATCCAGGAATCGGGATCAGAAAGCATGGGAGATGCTGGTACCAGACCCACCCACAGTCTTGGAAGGAGCCTGGATTCCTGCCTGCCTACAGGGTGTGCTGATGTTGCCTGTTTGGCGACTGCTGCTGCTGACATCAAAGTCACCCCCGCCCCCCACCCTGTGCACCCTCCAAAGCTGAAGTCCTCCATCACAAGCTTCTTGGTGAGAAGAGGGAGGGACGCAAAGGTTGGAGAGCCCTGGGGCACCGTGTAGTGACACTAAAGCTCTCCTTCTGGCCCTGATTACAGTGTGAGGCCTTCTTGGATGCTGATCCCTGAGGACAGGCTCAATTCCACTCACCTTGGCATCAAGCACCTTGGCATCTTCACTGTACAGAGAAGAGACTTGATACAGTTTTTGTTTAACTTCCCGATTTGGTCAATAGAAAAAGAACTATCATCCTGTGCCAGAATTCCCGACTGAATTCGCTGCCTGACATCCATGCTGGAGGGAAACGTAGGCGCCAAGACTTCAGTCTCTGCAGAGTGCACAGCGCTAAGATGACATAATTAACTTCTCGGTTCTGAGGTAGTTTGATCTAAGTCCATTTTTATTACAGTGCAGAGTTCCCTCTTGGGTTTCCCTTTAATTCCCTGGCCTCCTCCAAACACGAGCACACACTGTCTTGATACAGAGGCTCCGACCACACTGCTGCTCTGTCCCACAATGGTCTGAACAGTCTTCACACAGCCCAGACCTTAAGCAATGGAGTGGGCACAGTGGGCATTTCTAGAAGGCACTGTTTTATCCTTGGGACATCTCTGGGTGCAGTCTACTCCGACGGGGGAGGGGGAGGCACTGGAAAAGCAGCCATTGGAAGCTTTCAGTGCCTTTTTCTAAAGAATGTGTTTGAAGAAATGCTGTAGGAAGAAGGCTGGTCCTGCTGATGCTGGAGGGTACAAGTGGGCAGCCCCATCAGGAAAGAGTCTCTTTAGATTGTTCAGGGAGGTGGAACACTTTCTTGGCCTAACAAACAACACATAGAGTGGGTCATGGTATCTGCAGGACCTGCGTCTCTTGATGTCCCAGAACCCCCTAGCATGAGCTCACAACACTTTGGATGCCCTGTGGGGAAGGGTCACAGCTGGCTGGCTGGTGCGATCCCTTCTGTGAGTAGTCTTGGGAAGTCAGGCTGATGAACCATCCCGTCCAGGGGGACTCACTCTTGTCAAGAAGCAAGACCTAAAGAGACTATGAAGCCAGATGGGAGACCAGGGAGAGTTCCAAGAAGAGCTGAGAAATGAGGAAGGAGGAGCTTGTCACATGAGGCAAGAAAGGGGAAAGGAGATTACTGTGCTGGCAGCCTGCAAGGAAAGGGGAGAGGGGTGGAGAAGAGGAGGGAGGGGTGTAAATACCAAAAACAAAATTTGTTTGAAAAGTGCCATGATGAAATCTAATTCTTTATAAACTAATCAATATTAAAATGAAAATAATTCTGTGTGGAAAACAAAAACATGGGAGGGCACGAGGAGCCAGCACAGCTCTATGATCTGTGATGTCATCCTTGACCCTCCAGCTGGGCAAGCAGTTTTGAGTCTGTCTCCAGAGTTCTTGTCTCCTGACACCAGCACATAGGTGGGTCTGGTCTATTTGACTTCCGGAAGCCTTTCCACTGATGTTTCTCCACCTGCTGCCATGTAGAGAGTGACACTTCTGACCATGAACTAGACCCTCTAACACAGCGAGTCAAACAGATTCTTTTAGATCGTTCTGTCCCAGAACAGAAAGTCTAACCTAGGAATGTAGCGCTGAGAATCGGGCTGTTTCTCTGGCTGTGTGGTACTGTGGTTAGAAAGCTTTGGCAGTGGCTTATAGGAGGACTTTAGAGATCTCTAGATAGTGAGCCAGAGAAGCCCGAGAATGAATTAGGTTTGTATTTTATTGAGAATGTTTGCATCTATATTCATCATGGAAATTGCTTTGCAGTTTTCTTTTTCTTTTCTTTCATTTTTCCTTCCTTTCTTCCTCCCTTCCTCCCTTTCTTTCTTTCTTTCTTTCTTTCTTTCTTTCTCTCATTCTTTCAGTTACATAATTTGATTTTGGAATTAGGGTAATAAGTGCCCTCGTACAGAGAGTTTCAAAGGGTTCCTTCAGTTCCTACTTTATATAACTGGTGGTAGTTCTCTGAAGTTCTGTCAGAATTCTACAGTGAATCTATCTGTGGATGGCCCCATAACCTTACACATACAGGCAGCACTAATTGGACTTAATGGGTTATAAAAAAAAATAAAAGACATGAAAATGAGAGAGAGACATTTTGTAGGGGATGGCTGGGGAGTTGTAGAAGGGAAGTAAGGGATGGACTTGATCAGCTTTCATTGTATACATGTATGAAATTCTCAAATAAAATGACAAAGCTAATAATAAAATTTCAGACTACACATGAAAGGAAGGTAGATAATATTGAAAGGACCACATAAGCCAATGTTTTGTTAATAAAGAAAACAGTTTATCATTACTATGTGTGAGAATAACACACACATTCAAGGTGGCAGTTGAGACCAACGATGAAACCTTAGGCCAGGCTGTAAACACAATGTGTGTATCAGCTCTGCAAAGCTGGTGTAAGGAACAGAGAACCATGGGGCATGGGTATCCTGCTTGTTTCCTTGCCTGAGGGTACCAGACAATGTCCACACTGAGACATAGCCAGTTCTTCTACACTACCCGAGAGCAGGATGGAGATACTGTCCCCAGGGTCCATTCGTACTGCTTCCATTATTTCATGCTGACAAACATGAATGCCATGTTTATCTGAAGCTCTGTGACAAACGAAACCCTGAAATCATCTTGGACTGGGAGGGTGGCTCAGCGGGTAAGTACTTGCTGCCAGTACTGATGAGCGGGATTTGATCCCAAGGACTCGGTGATAGAAGGGGAAACTGACTTCTGACTTTCTACACATTGTTATCTGCCTTCCACATGTGCCTGGCTCCATATGTAGGTAAAGAGATAAATAAATAAATGCAATTTTAGGGAAAATTACAGGTTGGGATAATCTAAATGACACAGCTATAGGGAGAATGTATCACTGGTTGCATAATCTCCTGGCTTGCTTTCCAGATGTGATGGACACCATGACCAAATGGGATGGAAAGGGTTTATTTCAGATTACAGCTTTCCGTCCATCATTGAGGGAAGACAGGGCATGAATTCAAGCAGGAACAGAAACAAGTAATGTAGAAGAACACTGCTTACTGGCTCTCTCTGAATCTCTGCTCAACTAGATCTTTAATAGAGCCCAGGCCCACTTGCCTAGAGATGACACTGCCCATAACAGTCAGGTCTTCCCATATCAATCATGAATCAAAACAATTCCTCCCAGATATGGCCACAGACAAATCAGAACCTGAGAGAGTCTCAGCTGACTCTGGGCTGTGTCAAAATGATGGCTATAGCGAACTAGGACACACAACATTTTGGTCACTGTTTCTGAAATATTACGTACACACATTCATGTTCAGCAATGTCTTAGTACCTATGAGACCCTGCAAACTCCCAAACCTATCCATGTCTATGCCCATGACTGTTATAAAAAGCCACGCAGTATTTGTTTTTAACCTCTGCATGTCCTTCTAAAACCCTTAATCATTTCTAGGTTACTTATTATGTCTAATACAATATAAATGCTGGGCTAACATGTCCTCTGGGTAGCCAATGGTAAGAGGAAAGTCTGCATAGGTTAAATAGAGATAAGGTCTTTTTTCTTAATAGTCCAGACTCCTGATTGGCTGGCTCTGGATTTATATGGCGCTATGGAGGCTGCCTATATATGCAGATTCTCATGTATGTTCACATGTATATGTATCTGTCTGCTTAAATTTGTTCTCAGCCTGGCTACCCTGAATGCACTAGAGGACACTCATTTATGTGTGAATCCTGAGTAGAATTGAATGGCTCCTCTGTACAGACATGAGGGTTCCAACTCTTCAGTGTTCTTTGCGTTTGGAGAATAACCAAAGTTGTAACAGCTAAAAAGCTCCATGCAGAACTGAGCACACAGGAGTCAGTGGGAACTGTAGGGTTGTTTTTGCTGTGTGTGGTAGTAGCAATGGCCAGGAGACTGTCCACTGTACAGAAACTACAATACCCAGCACAGGTGGAGTAGGCCTCTGAAGGCAGCTTGGCCCTGTTCTCAGGGTAGGCGTGAGCTATCTCAGAGGCCCAGCTCAGATGTCCCTGAGTCTGGAATGCATGGCTCCCCTGCCCTTTCAAGTAGACATCCTATAAAGAAGTGCCTTGGCTAGGCTTGCTTTCTGTTGTTTAAGCATAAGAATGTTGATTAGCCAGTAAAATTGGCCTTGGGAACTGGTGAGTAAAGTTGTATTTTGAAATGCTAAGTGGAGTCAGCGTGGAGCCCTTTAGATGGTGAGTGCTTCTATCAACAAAAGCAACTGACCACAAACACAGGAGGAAAAACTCCCAAGACACAGTAGAGACAAATAAAAAGATGAAACACCTTGGCCAAGTGGAGCTTATTCCAGAAAGGCAAAATTCGTCTAACATTAAAAATGGGAAAAAGAAAAGAAAATTACCAATGTATGTTACCTCCTTAATAGAGTAAAAAAGAAACTAATTATCTCAGTAGCTTAGGCAAATGTGCAAGGAAATTCAAAGTCCATTCATAACGAAACTGTGCAGCTCACTGGGAACAGAGCATTTCCCTGATGCGGCAAACAGCATCTAAAACAAACCTGCTGCAAACACTCCTGCAGTGCAAGGAGCCTGAATTGGCTCTGCTGCCATGGGACATGGTAACACAGCATGGCATTCCAGCACTCCGATGACCAGTGAAACACTAGAAGGTTTCTAGGTGTGCATCCAGACACTGTCAGTGGACTCTGAAGAAGCAGGGGACAGTTTAGTATAGGTGGCCTTGTCCAAGCAGTTGAAGATTTTACAGCTGAAACTGAAACTTCCTGAAGTGAGTCTCTCTCCAAGCTGTGGTGCGGAAACCGGGGGTTCCCAGCTGCTCAGCTGCCTGCCCAGTGTCAGAAGCCAAAAATGTGATCTGCTTCCTCAGGATCTGTCTGTTTGACTGCCTGGCGATCGGACTCTTTGTCCGTTTTTCTCTCATCTCAACATTCATTCATGTGCCTGTCACCCTTTTATAACCCCATTTCTCCATTAATATCTCCCTTTATTTTCCTTTTGTCTTTCTGCAATCCATTATCCATCTATACATCTATCTTCTTAAATGATTCTATCACCTATCTATCTATCTATCTATCTATCTATCTATCTATCTATCTATCTATCTATCATCTATCTATCTATCTTCTTTCTATCATCTATCTTCTTCCTATTTATAATCTATGTAACTACCTAGTATCTATCATCACTTATCTATCTGTTCATTATCAATCATCTTTTTATATCTTTCTATTTATCATATCTATCACCTATCTGCCTATCAATCATCTATAATTTATCTATTTAACATATTTATCCATCATATATCTATCCACCCACTATGTTTCTTTGTATGTATTATCTATCTTTTATGTATCCCCCAATTATTTATCCATAATCTATATATCTCTGCACCTGTTTTTCTCTATCATATATCTATCCACCTATTTCTATCCATGAAGCACCTGCCTGTCCCCTCTCTGCCTACACACCAGAACTGTCTGGGTGTAGGACTCCAGCACAGGCTTGGGATGGCATGAAGAGTAGAGTCTAAATGGTTCATCTTCTGAACAGTGCTTGTGTTTCTGCATCATCCTCCAGTCTGACTGGACACCAGGCTCTGACGACACCTTCAAGGGCAGAGGATATCCTGGTGTCTATAGTGATAAAAAGGAATGAGGAAGACTTTAGAAGAGACTATTATGATGATGGAGAGACAGATGAAAATTCCCACTTCAGCAAGACCGCTGAGACTTCACCACAAGCACAGTACAAAGAGACCAGTGACAGGCACTCCAAGAAGGACCTTGCAGAGATGAGAAGGGGAGGGGAATGTCTGGGCTGAACCTGCTGGGCTCTGCAGCCCCATCACAATGACCATGGGTAGATCTTCAGGGCTCCGAGAAGCCTTTGGCTGGGGACACAGCCACATGCACAAGGTCTCATGCAAAGCCAGGGACTTATTAAGGAAAATAAGAAATCCCAGTGAGCAGGAAAAAAATGAGAGAAACCTGAAGTTATTACCATAGTAACAGACAGCTGGAAGCTGAGCTGGGAGAAGAGCCTAGAAGACCAGCAGCCAGGTTCTCCCTGGCCTCAGGGCATCTTCTGTGGCTGTCCCTTTGCTCACCCACCGTATCTGTGCTGAGACAAGGGACTGTGGTATGGATCCAGGTTTACCACCCTGTCCCTAATGACCTCCTCAGAATGCTAACTTCTCCAATCTTTCCTCACCACTTACCCAGGGACAACTTCTACATCTCTCTAGGGGACCAAGTTGCCTAAGTCATCATGAGAGGGATTAGTGATGAGGAGGGCCACTGGACCCAGTTCTGTTCAAACTGGCATTCAGGGAAAGGACAGTGAGGGGCTGGAAGAATGCCGTGATGCGGAGAGTGGCTTTGCAATCTGTGCTTGAGAGGCTATGTGGAATAAGGAAGAATGTGCCCCAAGACTAAATCCGGGTACCAGTAAATAGATGCCAATAGAGTCAACTGATTAATAATCCTGCAAGCAGGGCCCTCCATGACAGGTACCATGAACGACCACAGAGATTCCCCCAGTTGCTTCTACAGCTGAGAAGGCTGTAGAAACTCCCACAGGTGCTGTGACGATCAGGAACCCCTGAGCTCCTGGCCCTGCTGGCTAAAGCCTGACTTTGAACAATACTGAAAGAGCCCTGGTATCATTACCTTCCTTTGGTATCACAGAGCACCTAGGGCTTAGGAAATTCTTCTATAAATACCCAGGGAAACAGGCACAGAGATGTACACCAGAAGGCCCCAACAGTCAAGCATCCTCCAAGGAATACTTTTCCTTTCTCTGATGCATATCCAGGAAAGAGGCTGGAGTGGCAATGAGTTTCTCTGACCTCCTGAAGTGGTCCCCAGAAGCAGACATAGGCTCTGGGAAATGGCCTCTTTGCTTGAAACCTTTGCCCTGAGCCTGGTTCTTTGTGCTGCAGAGAGCAGGCCTGAGGACTCTGTCTCTCTGGAGCAGTGGATAGTGCTGGGGGTGTAGACCCTGTGAGAAGTGGTCCCAAAAACTAAGCTGGGGAAACTGCTTCAATCGGGAAGCCTCTGACTTGGCTGTGGCTGTCACTAGGCCATCAGGAAGACCTCTTCGTCCTCCGTTGCTACTGTCCTGTCCCCAGATGGACCTCCCTAACTTCTGCCTGTCCTTAAAAAAGAGAGAGGCTGCATCCAGGGTCTTTTAGTCTTGGGGTGGTACCACCTAAAGAGAAGGTGTTTTAGCTTGTCTTTCTGTTGATCTGATAACATATTCTGACATAAAGCAACTCTGGAAGGAAGTTTTTATTTGGTCTACACTTCTAAGTCATAGTCCATCCAAGAGGGAAGTCAAGGCAGGGACCTGAAGTCAGACTGCTTGTTGTTCCATACACTATTACCTCTTATAAGGAAACCTACTCACAGCCAAATAAATACAATAGTAGCCATGACGGGGGACTGGGGAGATGGCTCAGCGGTCAAGAGCATCTGTTGCTCCTGCAGAGGACCCCAGTTAAATCCTTAGCGCATCCACATGGTGGTTTATAATAGTCTGGAATTCTAGCTCCAGGGGTTCCGAGGGCCTCTTCCAATCTCCCTGGGCACCACACACACACACACACACACACACACACACACACAGACACACACACACACACAGAGTGCACATACACACGGAAAGAAAAAAGAAAAACAAACACTCACACATAGAAAATAAGACAAATCTTTAAAAACAGAAGAAGAAATCATGAAGAAATGCCACCTGCTAGCTTGTTCACAGGCTCGTGATTAACTAGGTCTTTTATGTAGCTCTCCTACATCAAATAACAATACAAATAGGTAATTTCCCACTGACATGCCCATCAACCATCCCTTGGTTAAGACTCCCTTCTCAGAGGATTCTAAGCTGCATTGAGTTGATAGTTAAAGCTAACTAGGGCACAGGCCTCCCTCAGTGGCTTCCTCTCTCTGGTCACTGAGCTCTAAGTCAGTGTTAGGCACAGACACAGACATTTGAAAGCTGTGAATTACCTACAGCAGGCCACAGCAAACTGGGAAACAACGAATTGCACTTTTTGTTACACCAACAGTGATTGGGGAAGAGGAGGATGGAAGCAGTTCTTGTAGCCAGTCATATCTGCCTCCCACCTACTGTGGGCTTCTGGGGCCCAGCAGACAGAAAACAACGGGGCCGTGGCATATTTCTTTCTCAAGTGTGATCTCCAAGACTTGTCTAAAACACGTTACCGTATCTAATGCTCTTTATCTTTAGAGTGCATCACAGCTGGATGCCCCACTCAGCACACAATAAATCACGCTTGCCATGCCTGCTGGCCGTCTCCATGGTATCCAGGTGTCAGTGATGAACAGGAAAGAACTGTTTGATGGGCATAGGGTGGGGGCACTTTAGCCCTGTGATCAGGAAACTGTTAACCACATAATGTCTTGAATGTAGGGCTGGTGCCAGACTTGACTGCAGACTCTCCAGCCTTCTCTGCTTTGGACTGGACAAGCAGGAAACACTGCATTTGAGCTCCAAAGACAGCAAAGGCACCTGCTGCTGCATCGGGGGCTTGGTGATAGTTCGTTGCTGTCTAGTTGCTAGCTCACTGCTGTTCTCTAGAGCCTAGGGCAGAATCTGACACGGAGGAAGTGAACTCATGCCTGTCTCATTGGTGAGTACCTCTCACTCATGCTCAGCAGATACAGCAAGACATGCAGGTAATTCCCCACACATTGGGACTTGTGATTTTCAAGTAGAATAAGAAGCACCTCATCTCTCCTATATCAGGTCGCTGATAAGGGGACACTGCTGATCACAGATGCTGCTGCTTACCAATGCACAGGAGAGCATCCCCAAACTATTTTTATCCCAGGTAAGCCACACCTGGCTATACAGAACCATGTCCTGCTGTGGGGAGATGCCCTGAGAATGGGGAGCACTGACAGGTTTGGGTGCTGGGTGATTGGAGAACAGACTGCCCTTATGCCATCTTCAAAAAGCATGTCATCTGCCCTGTGTTAACACCATGATGGAATAAACCATGAGGGTGCACAGTGCTTCTGTAGCCAATACTGGCAGACCAGGACCAAAATCTTGCCACAAATGGAGCCTGTGTGGAGAGGTACCTGTTGCCCCAACTGAACTCTTGGGCCTCATTCAGGATAAAGCGTTTATGCCAGTATCATTCCCATAATTAAGTGCTGTAAAACAATGGTCTGTACCCTGTCACTTGTATTTTAAATAAACGCTGATTGGCCAGTAGCCAGGCAGGAAGTATAGGTGGGGTAACCAGGCAGGAAGTAGAGGCGGGACAAGGAGAACAGGAGATTTCTGGGAAGAAAAAAAGTCAGTCTGCAGTCGTCACTCAGACACAGAGCAAGCAAGATGTGACTGCCCCTCTGAAAAAGGTGCTAAGCTAACACAGACAAGAATTATGGGCTAATAGAATTTATAAGATTTAATAAGAAGCCTGAGCTATTGGACCATCCAGTTTATAATTAATGTAGACCTCTGTATGTTTCATTGGAGCTGAATGGCTGCAGGACCAGGTGGGACAGAAAATTCGATCAACAATTAAGACTGGGAGAGTTTTTCTCTATAAGGTGAGCGTGGTAGTCCCTGTCTGGTGGTACTCTCCTGGGGTGCTGAATTCAGTAAAGAGAGTAGTTGGGCCAGTACCTCCATCTCCTACCTTCTACTCTTCAAACCCCTCTATCTCTCTACCCCTTCCCTCCCTCTATCCATCTTTCTTGCCACCTCTCCATTTACCCCTCCCCTCCATTCTTCCCTCTTCCTTTCCTCCATGAATCCCCTTTTATCCTCTGTTCATTTCTCCTTTTATCAATCCACCCCTTTCCATCCGTCCCTCTTCCTGCCCCTTTACCCAGACAAACCTCCACTGCACTCTTCTATATTCCACCTATACATCCATCTCTCCATCCCATTTCTACAGAAGGGTCATGTTGTGAAACTTTTGGGTTAGAAATTATTCTGAGAACTCTCCTCTGAGCCCCATAGAGAAGACAGTGGTCAGGATTCCCACAACCAAGCCCACCATGCTGGTCTGGGGCTTAATACCTCAACCCAATGAATACAGCGACTTCCTGTTTCTTCTGTCCTCGCTCTTGGGCTTCTCTGTACTTCACCCTCTTCCCCTCCAGCTCTGACTTGGTCTTGCACTGCATTAAAGAAAATGGTCCTGAAGCACCACCAGGGGTTGGAGGCTGTATATTACAACCTCCTGTATAACCAAAGGTGAGCAGTAGACACATCCTGCATGCGGTGGGACCACACTCTGGTAGAGGGATTGCCCTGCTGTCTGCATGGGCAGGGCCACCTGGCCTTTGTTGGGTAGAAGAGCCTCAGCTTGTGCTGGAAACTGTTCAGGTCAAGCTGCCCCCAGCAGGGATAGTTTTCTGGCATGTTTTCTCTCTTCTCTATGTGGGGAACAAGTCAGACAACATAGTTAGCATTCCAGGCAGCCAGTCCACTGCCAACAGCACCAGCCACAGAACGATTTACAGCTTTATTTCCTGTTGAAAACTTGAGTTTGTACATGATAAATTGAAGCCAGAGAGTCCCAAATCGCGATATCACCTTGTGGGTGGGATAGAGCACGTGTCCTTCCACTCATGTGGCCACAGAGCAGTTTCACCTACCTATACTAGACCCTGGCATGTAAGCCAGGTCCCCCCACCCTGTGTGGCTTCTGACCTGAAACCTGTGACTGAGAGCTCTGCCTGAAGACTGAGCAGAGATGGCTTTTGCCGTGCTGCAAGAATGCTCCCAACACCAAAAGAGCATTGAGTCTTACCTTGCACCCTGCAGGCTAGCTGGACCCAGATCTTCCAGCCTTCCTATCACCATATGGGGCAGAACTCATGGTGTCCATAGTCTCTTCTGAATCCATGAGACAGGCTGGACCCATCAGGGCCTGATGTCTAGAAGAAGTTCCCTGATGGATAGCTTTGGGTAGAGAGTTGCAGACTTAAATGAAAGACAAGAACGTGGAGGGCAGGATACAGGCTGTGTTGGAAGAGAGCAGCTGCCTAGAATGTTATCCTGGAATCCCACAAGCCACCTGGACAGCATGTTGTCAGCCAGGGTGATGGGCCATAGCAACCAAAGGGAGTAGCAGTCAGGACAGGTGACCCTCCTGGGCTCTAACAAGTTGGCATCTTGGCAGGGGAAACAGACCATAGAGGCAATATTGGGTATTATGAGTGCCTGGCTGACCACCTAGATCAGTGGCAAGAGACTCAGATCTTCACAGGTGGAGCTCGGCCCCATTAAGAGCCTAGCCGTGCTGTCTCTAAGACCCCAGAAATTCACATCCCAGCCTGTGCCATGCACAAGCAGCTATCAATCTGGGTTTCAATTAAGAAATTAGACAGTGTTCACATTCCATTATGCAGCGGGATTATCCAGGGATCTAGGCAGATATGAGGTATGACTTCATTAATACCAGGGGAGGGGTGTTGTGAGTCAGGGCTAGCAGGGTCACCAAGGAAGGCCATGCCAGACCCCTGAACTGCCTCTCACAGGCAGGCTGCTGCCCTAAAACACCTGTCAAGATATGTTCCTCATCACCCTGAAGCTTCCTGGGACCCCTAGATATGGGTGGTTCAACCTGGGCCTTCCTGGTATTCATTTGATCCCTTTCCTTTGACCCTGATATCAAGATTTTACCTGAGGGATGAGAGCAGGACTTAGCTCCATACTGATCTTTCTGTCCCTGGCTACAGGAAAACCAAAGGGCAGCCTCTGTCACAGAGTCCCAGCAGAAGTCAAGTAGCTCATGGACTCCTGGCTCTGGGCTGGATCTCTCCCCTGGATGGGACAGGGCAGGGCAGGGCACCCACCCCTCTCCTGCAGATCATGTACCTCAGCACGGTACCCTGGGAACATTTAGATGCCTCTTTTAGGGTGGATGAGAAGCATAGGCCTGGAAGTGAGCGAGAATCCATGGTATCTTTGTTCATTTGGAGCCATGATAGCTGTGGGGAAGAGAGCACAGCCACTATCCCTAAGCAGCAGCCTAAACCAGACACCCTGCCTGCGCTCAGGGGCCTCACAGACCAGTACAAAAGATGTCACGTTCAATTATTCTTCAGAAATGCCGGCATTTTCTCTCAACCTAGCACCCCATTAGCTGATAATTCAGCACAGATTCTCATCTAATGTGACTATATTTTATACAAATTATTTCAGACATGAATTCAGTCCTTAATGCCATTGATCTTCATAAAATTGTCACCAAGCATCTTGTCTCAGGCCCCTCTGCTTCGGCTCTTGGTTGCAAATCAAAACCAAAGATGGGTTGTGACAGCCATAGGGCCCAGAGCCCTCGGTAGAATGGGTGTGCTAAAAGTTCTCGTGGACAAGTCTGTGGGGGCTCAGAGAATAGTGGGTACCGGCACCCAGGTGACACGGGCAAAACCCACAATCCCATCCCCACCATCAGTATCTTTCTAGAGAGGGATGAGTCTATATCCTTTCTTCATCTTCTCCCAACCCCCATTGCACAGCTAAAGACTGTCTGGCTGCCCTGACACTTTGGGACTGAGCTAACAGCCTCCTCCAAAGGCCACAGGGATCCTGGTGACCCACCGACTCTGACAGATGCCCAAGGCCATTTGATGGAAGATTTATCGCACAACTCTGCAACACAGCATGGCCGTTGCCCTAATACGTTATTGGGCTTGTTGAAATATCAATTTTGCACATGGCTTCACATGGGTGCCTGCAGCCCTGCTCAGGCCCATTAGTTAATTCTTCTGTCATTAAGAAATCCAATCTCTGATTCCAATGGCATAGGCAAGGGTGGGAGGGGGGAGCCACTGGCTAATAGACCTCTAACCATCTGCTAATTGCAGTTCCTCAGATGCTGAGCAGAAAAGAGGGAATGGGTAGATAATAGGGGAGCAGCATGAAGCAGGGATACAAGTGGTCAGGAGTTGTCATTGGCTCCCCCTTCCTCCTAAACCCCAGTGGTGAAATACAAAAGGAGCAGCATGAATCCCATAGCTCTCCAGTCTCAGGCTCTCCATTCAAATTGCTCAAGCCACTGTGTCCTACAGAGAACATGAAGGTTAGAGGTCATGGCAGCCCTTATTGCTCCCGTTTCTGGTGGTTTCTCTACCCTCAGAATCCTGGACTCAGCAGGTCATTCATCCAAGAGCCGCATTCCCAGGCCCATGGGAGCCCCACTCCTCCTCCCACCTGCATGACACCCTTGGGCAGTCCTTGACTTTGTGCGGCTGTGCTCCTTGTCCTCCCCTGCCATGAGGCCTAGTGACAGCAGTTTCTAAACCACAAGCCCCTTGTAATTGAAGACATTAATTTATTTCTCCATCCTGTTGGCTCTATGTTAAGCAGGTCCCAGTCTCTAGCCTAAGCAGCATGCATTTGCCAACTGTTAATCATTTCCATCTCTCTCCTGGAACTTCCCAACAAAGGGGCTGAGGTTGGTGCACCTTGGTGGGGTTGCCCCCAACCCCTATCATTATTTTCTCAAAACCAAATGAAAGGAAGGCAAATTTCATAAGAATAATTCCCAACATAAATGACTGTAAACAACTCATTTTCTCTGCCATTCAGTGCTGGGCTCTTGTAGCATGCCTGCAGGGATGAGGGTCACAGCTCTGTAAACAGAACACTTTGTTTCCAGCTGAGGCTGGAGAGTAGTCTGGCCTAGGTCCAAGCCCAGTACCTGTTTTGGCTCCAGTTTAACGTTCCCATTTGTATTGTCAGTAGTTTTCAAACAATGGGCTAAGATGATGAAACCAGCCCAGCTGTTCCGTTCTTGAGGACTGGCTGGAATATTGAGGGGGAGTCTGCCTTGTTTCTCCTCTATCCAGCCTAGTCAATGGAATCAGGCAGCTTGTTCCTTCCCTGCACACAGAGCCTAGTCTCCAGAGGAGCTATTGGCTGTGTCCTTCATAGCCTGCACTTAGGTCTTTCCTCAGGAGTCCAGTGCCATCCAGGCCGGTCATAGCCTAAGTACGTGCATGACCCAGTGTTTCTACCACCTGTCAGGACCCTGGTCCTCAGCTCCAGGGCTAGGCAGATCACCTACACACAACACTCCAAAACATGGTTTATGCAACTCCAGGGGACCCAGAAAGAAGCACATAGAAACTAATATTGTTTGTTGAGAAATTTCTATCAATTGTTTGCAAGAGAAACAAACAAACAGAAAACATTAGAGAGGACATTTTGAAACGGACTTAGTCGCAGTTGTGGGAAAATGTAAGTGTACTGAGAGTCTGTGGGAACGTGGACCTTCATTAATCTCCCTCTTAATTATCCCTCATTAATTTCTTCTTAATTAACCCCCATTAATGTCTCCAGTAACATCAATAGCAAGCCTACAAGTACTCTAATTCACTTGTTTACCGACTCCCAGGTTGCTATCGAGGGTCCAGCTTCTGCATGGGTTGTGAAGAGTCTTCCCAGGGCCTTAGGACTGTGAATTCTCTGACTCTCCTGGCTTTTTCTGGACCTCCAGATTCCAGGGTAGGGTTTGTGGTAGGGGACAAGTGGTGACTCACAGCCCTACTCTCCTGCCCATCTCTCCTACCCCTGGAGCTAAGGAAGAGGTGGGAGCTGTCCGGGGTTCTGAAGCTACCTTTTTAAAAAATCACCTAGCCCAGAATGCCAGCCCTGAGGTGGGACACAGAGAAGCATAAAAGGACCCTGGAGTGGAATCCATCAGAGCTAGGGCAGATGGTTCCAGCGGTAGTGGAGGCAGCAGAGTCCAGAATAAGCTGCATGCTGAGCTTGAAGGGGCTGAGCTGCATGCTAAGCTTGGATAGGCTGGCTAGTCCCAGATAGCAAGAGATCAGCTGTCATAGGCCATGGCTCACGGGTCCTAGACTCTCTCTACCTGTTCCTATGTATTCCCTTGCTGCCACAGACCACAGGGAGAAAATATGTAAATGTTTTGCTCAGTCTGGAGACTGTGTCACTGATGTGCCTACCCTCCAATAACCTGCATCCCACAGAAACAGTGCAACTGTCCTGGCAGGAGGGAAGTCATTCTCAAGAGACACTGTGCCTCTCTATTCAGCTATCAGACTACTGAAGTTATGGTCCCAAAGGAATTGAAAATTTCCACCAGGAATCCCACGGTGGCAGGAGAATAAGGCCGAAGTGGAGGAGGTGGGGGGCATGTCTCCCGGATAGAGATTTCACACAGTTCCTGGCAACCTAAGGACCACATTGCAAGAGAGACTGGGGCTGAGATATTATGAGTCAGGATGGGTGAGATCACGCTTCAACTAGGACTTAGTTGCATGTGCCTTGAATCCTCTCTCTAAATCAGAGCTTTATGTCAGGACCTCAAAAATGTACTTACTGGAGGTGATCATAGGACCTATTTGCTTGTTCTTCTTCCTAAAGTGGGCCACCCTGAACAAATCTCCTTTCTCTGCTTTCTGTTATTATATGTCACTTATAGCATGGAGGATGAGTAGTGGAGCCTAGCCCGTTGGGCTGCCTATGCTCTGAGTCTCTCAACCACAATAACACGCAGCTCTCTCTACCCAACAGCTCTTGGGTGTAGTGTGGTCTCACTTACTATACCACTCCTTGAACTTGAGTCAGTACCGGAAGATACCCGAGGGGAGGTATTCCCTTTCTCTCAGATGTCAAAGTCTGTCTTCCCTAACCTGGGAAGGGGCCAATAAGAGCCATGTTTACAGCTAGGGCTCCAGGCTGCCATCATTCCTGCTAGAACTTTGTTACTGCCAGCGAGTACTACACAGTGAAATGCCTGCCAAGCTCCATAGGCCTTGATGTTCACATGTGAGACGCTGAAACCATTGAAGTCAGGGTGAATGACCCACTGGCACCATGTGTGTGAAGTAGTGTTGGAGGCATGAGGATTAACACTGACATTGACATCTGGGTCATAGTGGGGTCCTCCTTGTCCGCTCCTTACCCTGAAAAGTGAGTATCCTTTCAGGAAAGCTCGGGAGGAGGTACCTAGCAAGAGGAAACCCAGAAACCAGCTTGCTATTATAGCTCCATGCAGCAGGTCGCTACTCATCATGACAGACAAGTGTTGGAGAGCCCTTGGGAGTCTCAAAGTCACACATTGCTTTATTGTGCTAATGGCAGATAGTGGAGACCCTGTCATACAGGGTGAACAGAGACACTGGGAGAATCTAGAAAGAGTCCGTGAGCTATGATTAATGATTGAGGGGCTAACATCTCTCCCCTGGACTGCCCCTGCATCATAGAATCACCTGACCTGAAGCCAGGGGTTGTACACAGTGGGTGTCCATCTAGCTAAGAACCAGACAGTGTCTGGGGCTAGGAGTCCTGAAGCCTGGTTTGTGCTCCAGTGAGCAAAAGCTCCTAGCTTTCTACCACCCTGGCAGTCTCCAGAAAGGTGGAAGTCTAGTCTTAATGAGTGATGAATTGTCCCCTGAGGAGCTCCCCTAATCACATAGCCCTATGGTACCCATGCAGGACTGCCACTTGGCGCTCCCTCAGGCATGCCAGGGACTCCTACCTGTGACATCCTTCTTATTTGTCCTTAAAGGACATCTGACCAGATAGATGATAAGGCAGCCCTTGTGGAAGGGCCCTAGGTTCCTTTCTAAAGGAGGTGCTTGAGACACAGCTAGAATTTCAAACACATTCTGGGGCAGCAAGTGTCGGCTCTGTCAGAGTTTGGAGGCAACATTAGGGACGTGGCTAATAGCATTGCTGCCAGAGCCCAGACACAGGCCAGAGCTGCCCTGGGAAGCTCTGTGCTCATCGAGTTTGTACTTAAAGAATTTCTCTGAATTAGTTCAGACTTCAGCCTGATTTAATTATCTTGTTTCAGCTTTACTCTTTGACCTTTTTCCTTAAAAAATATGAAAAGAAAAAAATGCATCTTCTTCCCATTGTTTCATCTTAGCAGAGGTGGTATTTTCCTGACAGTGACTGTAAAGGTTCCCCAAAGTTCAGGAGCAGCTTCCTGAAAGTGAGACCGTATGGGTGCTGGGTGCCAAGTGTGCAGTGCCCAGCCCCACCCTGGAAAGCCACGTAGGAGCTGGCCCGGCCTACTCTGTCCTTCAGGAGAAACCATGTTGCCGAGGTCCTGGCTCTGGATCTTTCTGTTTCTGTCTGATTTGGAACACTTCAGGGTTTTAGGTAGAAGCAGGGGACAGGAGGCTGCCAGTTCTGTCATGGGTAATTCATACCACCTCAGGAACTGCTGGCCATATCTTTGGTTCTGTGCCCTCATGGGATGACCAGCTCAGGTCAGACCCAGGCTCCTGATACAAGACAGAGATGATTCACAAACATCTAACAAAGACTCTCCTGTCTCCCTGGAAACCCAAGGATACATAAACAGGTTTCAGGGCATGTATGTTGTGGGAAGCTACTCTCCACATGGATCCTCCATGCCTCAGACTATATGACCCTTTCCTCCCCAGGTTTCCAGAGACTATGACTTCACAAGGTGAAATCTATAGATTTCACCATGGATATTTTCTCCCTCTCACATCCTGGGACCTCCATCTGTCTTAACCACACAACAATCTGGCTATCTCCCCTCAGTAAAATCACCCTCTCATCAGAGGATCCCCCACTGCCTACAGCTCTGGTCCTAACTAACTCAGTACTTTGTTCACATCACCACTGTGAGAGCTTTCAGGATTTCAAAGTATTTTTGATTCTTTGTCCACTCCCACCTTCACCTCGGAACACACCATTATGCGAGCTTATCAAAGGACATGAGCCTTGCGCATCTGTAGAGCAGATACCCGGTGTAGATTCCAGCTTGTCTTAAGCATTTGATCCTCAGGGCCATAAACATGATGTCTCTTATGACATTGTGGGCGGCCAGCCCGAGGGGAGTCAGGAGCTCTGCATCTAGGCCAGGCGATTTCATAATGTCTTGGCATTTGGGAGGTGGGACAAGCCTCTCTGTGGCCTGTGAGTGAACATAGGTCTGGGAGGGAAGAGGATTCAGATGCCTCAGCAGGCAGGGCCAGGGTCCACAGTGGTAAAGCCTGGGGTAAGGGAAACAGAGGGGTACATAAACTGCACCATCATGGTAGCCCGGCATTCTCAAAGCCACCCAGAAGCACACATGAATGTTAAAGGTAGAGGCCTGAATGTTACAACATATAAAGAAGAGGATACTGTTTAAAACAGACATCACAAGATGAAATACTGTGTGTACATTAGGATGTATAAAGAAGAGGATACTGCATGAAACAGAAACATCTCAAGATGAAATACTATACAAGTATGGAAGAGGACTGGCCAAGTTCAATGCTATCTGAAAATCCTCAGCCTATATAACATTTGCTCGAAAATTAAAGTTTTAAACTTCTATGAAGAGATCACCCTGGCTCTATAAGAAGCCCAAGAGAAGGCAAGTAGATTGAGAAAGCCATACTGGTAAGGCTTCGTGTGGACCCCAGATGTTCACTGTAGCATTATTAGCCTTTTAAGAAGATGAGTGCACGTGGCAGAAGGGACAACCTGGGGGACATTCAGGCTGGTGCCAGGAGTCTTGCCTTTCCTCACTGCGGTACAGGAGAACGGGGTGAGGTTGTATCCTCGGGCTGAGCCACGAGAGACTGTATTTCTTTCCGTAGCATCCACTCTGCAAATCCACTGCCCTAATTCTGCTCAGCGCACCACCTTGGAAAATCTGGGCTGTAGAGCTGAGCAGAAGCTCAGGCCCTGAGACCGTGGTTTGGATTTGACACTGTTCCAGGCACCGCCTGCTCTTTGTAGCCTGTGCCAGGAGGAAGCAGCGAAACCGCGCTGTGGCCACCGACAATGGGCTATCGCTGCGCCCATCCTATTAGGAAGCACCAGCTTCTCTCCTCGGAAGATTAAAAATTTCAGGAGTAAATCCAGGTCTTGTCTGACATGACATTTTGGAAGCAAAGCTCAGAAACTTTTGTACTCCGTGGTAATAGGATAACATGCTACAGTAGTTACAGTAATTGCCCGGCTCTTCCCTCACTCGGCGTGCCCGCTGCTCCCGCTCCTGCCCAAGAGGTGGCTTTCAGAGCACTGCCTATGTCGATTGAGCTTCGAGGAGAGACACCCTCAGGCAGGCATGGTATTGGATCTGGGGCTGGCTGCAGGCTGCTGGCATTCATTGTCAACATTACAATGTAGAATGTAGCCGAGATGTAGCTTTTTTTTTTTTTTCTGTCTTCTCTATGCCCGTTTTCCAAAGCCGGAATTCTGGGCCTGAATTCTGTCATGCCAAAAACCTCCCTGTCCCAGCCTGGTGGAGGACCTAGCAGAACCTCTAGGTAACTCCAGGCTGAGGTTTCACCATTTAACCTCAGAACACATATGTCCATTTATGCCAACCAAGGATGGAAAAAAAAAACAGTGTTTCCCACCCTTGACTGGATAAAAGTCTCCTTTAGAACTAGGGTCTCATTTATATAGGCAGTGGCTGTGTGTGACTTTGTCCTTGTAGTTTCTGTACCAAGTCAAGGACTTGTCAAAGGCTGGTGACAACACAAAGCTCCAGTACTGGTGACAGGCCCCTTGTGGCAGCACATGAAGATACCTTTAGGATCCATATGTTCCCAGGCTGTCAACAGAAGGCCAATGAATCAGGCTGGTGTGGACAATATGCAGGGGTGGAAGTGGAGGTTTTCTCCAGCAAGCTAGTCTAGCACCATCTCAGAGGGCAGATGTATGAACAGGTATGTGTGCTATGCCCCACCATACCTCCCTGGCCCTTGGATAAAGAGGCCTCAATTTTGTGACCACTGGAGATGAGGATACTGTATTGGTCAGGGTTCTTAAGAGAAACAGAACCAGTAGGATAGATAGAAAAATAGAGGGGGGGGTCGATAGAAAGATAGATGATAGATAGATAGATAGATAGATAGATAGATAGATAGATAGATAGACAGACAGACGATAGATAGAATGGTGATGGTCCAGTTAATCCAAAAATGACTGTCTACCAATGGAAGGTCCAAGAATTCAGTAGTTGTTCAGTTCACAAGACTGGATGTTTCAGATGCTCTTCAGTATAAATTGGACTCCCAAAGAAGTAAGTTCTAATACCAGTGAAGGAATGGACTTGCTGGCAAGAGCGAGAGCAAGCAGGCAAAGAGAGCAAGCTTCCTTCTTTCATGTCCTTTATAACGACTGCCAGGAGAAGGTGTGGCTCAGATTAAAGGTGTATCTTTCTACTTCAGAAGTTGCAGATTAAAGGTGAGTCTTCCCATCTCAGAGATCCAGTCTTCCCACTTCAAATTATTTAACTAAAACAAAAACAAAAACAAACTCTCGCAGGTGTGTCCAGCCTCGTGTGTTTTAGTTACTTCTAAAACTAGTCAAGTTGACAACCAAGAATTCCATTATAGATGCTGGTCAGGTATATGAGTAAGAGGACAAGAAGGGTCCTACAGGTTCCACACAGGAGGTGAAAATGTTAGCAGAGACTCATGAAGACTCTTGAAAGCTTCCAGAAGGGGGAAAGGTGATACTAAAGCAGAAAATGCCAGAGATGGTGCCTGGGAAACAAGAGTAAACCACAAAAATGTGAACATATGGTTTTCTTCCATGGAGACTTCTGGGCAGGAAGATGATAGATCTGTCCTAGTTCTACACAAAGCCTTGGAAGTGGGGCTCTGCTCCTGACACCTGCTGCCGGCCTCTGCATTGGAAAGACCTGGGGTCCAACAGATGGAATCTGAGCCCAAGGGGATGGTGATAGCCTGGTGTCACCAAAAGAACATGATGCTCACTTCAAAAGGAATAAGAGGCAGTTTATTATGGGTCCAACTTTAGTGACTATGTCCCAGAAGCACAGATTCAAAGTATTTTCAAATATCATAGTTCAGTGTGATACCTAGTTCAAGAAGCTTTATAGTAATAGAACAAATAAAGTCATAAATCAAAGAGCTTTTTAAATATGTTGGTGGAGGTCTCTACTTTACAGAATGATTTCTATAGTTCATCAAATTTAGTAGTGGAAGCATCAGGTAGATAGGTAACAGAAGAGTAGGAAAATCTCTTCTATTGGACTCAGATGCTATCTCAGTCATTTGCTTATTGGGAATTAGGGGTGTATAAGCAACTTATGGAAAAAAGTTTATTTGGGTTTATGGTTCCAGAGGAATAAGAGTTCAAATCACGGCAGGGAAGCATGACAGCAAGCAGCATGCATAGCAGTAGGAGGAGGAAGCTGAGGGATCACATCACAACCACAGCACAAGAGTGTTAACAAGTGGGTCAAGACTGTAAACATTCAAGACCAAGAGTTCAAATGATACCTAATATCTACAAAGAAATTAACTCACATACAAAGAGAATAGCAGATGACCATTTAGTGGTGTAGGAGGTCCTTCTGTATTTGTGTTGCTTTTATTGGATGAATAAAGAAACTTCCCTGGCCTTTTGATAGGGCAGAACTTAGATAGGCAGGGAGACAGAACTAAATTCTGGGCAGAAGAAAGCAGAGACAGGCAGATGCCATGAATCTCCGGCCTGAGATGGACATAGGTTAGAATCTTGCCAGTAAGCCACAGTCACGTGGTGATACAAAGATTTAATAGAAACGGGTTAATCAAGATGTGAGAGTTAGCCATTGAGAGGCTAGAACTAATGGGCCAGGCAGTATTTAAAAGAATACAGTTTCTGTGTGATTATTCCAGGTATAAGCAAGCCTGGTGGCAGGACGCAGCCTGCTCAACCTACAACAATTAAGGCGACTAAAGATGGCCCTGAGACAAGTTGGCTCTGGACTTGTAACATTTCAGTCTCTCTGAAATAAACTCTGATCAATTGGCCAGCCTTGCAGAAGGTTCAGTGTAGGAGAAGGAAGCTGAAGGCTCACATCACAACCACAACACAAGAGTGTTAACAAGAAGAGGGTCAGGACTGAAAAACACTCAAGACCAAGGGTTCAAATAGTGTCATTCATGGGGGGGGGATTTCTCATTCAAGCCACGATATTCCACTTCCCAGCCCTGCTGTCTCATGACCATATCATAACTCAAATGCATTTAGTTTAATATCAACCACCCCATAGTCTTTCACAGTAATAACACTGTTTTAAAGTCTGTAGCACGAATTCTAATTGTTCTTATAATAAAAACTCGGAGTCAGCTGTCGGGGTGAAAGCTGAAGGATTAGATAAACAGAATGACCCACCACTAGAGTTCTTACCTCTAACAATCAATTCTCAGACCAAAGGGGCGATCCTGTCTCTACAAATCCTCAGACTGACCTCAGACTGAATGCTGTCTCTGTGAAACCTCAGACTGCCTTCTCAGAATGAATCCTCAGGCTGCATCTGCTCTCCTGTCCCCTCTTGTCCTATATTCCTCTCTCTGCCCAGCCATATCATGCCTCTCTTCACCTCCCTAGTACTGGGATTAAAGGCATGTGATTCTAAGTGCTGGGATCACCCTTGTGTGAGCTCTGTTTCTTTTGTAGATAGATTCAATCTTGTGTAGCCTAGGGAGGGTGGCCTTGAACTCACAGAGGAATCCCTCTACTTTTGTCTCCTGAGTCCTGGATTTAAAGGTGTGTGTCACCACGGCCTGGCCTATAAGGCTAACTGGTGATTTAGCTCTGCACTCTGATCTTCAGGCAATCTTTATTTGTTCTACCACAAACAAAATGTCAGTATAAAAGTCCAATGACTCTTCTGAGACTCAAAGCAATCTCTCAAGTATAATCCCCTGTAAAATACAAAATCAAATTACATACCACCAACATAAAATGATGCATAACATACATTACTATTCCAAAAGGGAGAAGGTATGATCACTGTGAGGAAATACTGAATTTAAGACAGACAGAAACCCACCAGGGCAAACACCAAATCCTTTAGCTCTGTGTCTGACGTCAAAGGGCTTAGATGGCTCCAGGCCTCCAGCTTTTCTGCCTGTGCCACACATTTCTCTCTTGGGTTGTTTCTACTCTGTGTGCAGCTGTCTCACAGCTCTGGAATCTCCAATACCTTGGGGTCTCCACTGCACAGAAGGATTGGGTCTCAAGGTACCTGTCTCTACCAGCTCTAACAATGTCCTATGGTGACATATGGGTAGATTTGTGGAGTGAGAACAGATAGGGACAGGCAGATAATAGGCAAGTAAGGAGATAGATGATAAAATGATAAATGATGATTGATAATAATAGATATAGACAATTGATAGATAAGTTATAGTAGAAAACAGGTTACATGATATACAGATTATATAGATATATAGATGACAGATGAAAAGATGGATAAATAGATATATAAATAGTTGATAGGTAGGTATATATATATAGAGAGAATATATATAAAGAAAAATAGTAATATAAATAGATGATAGGATAAATGATAGGTAGATAGATAATAGATACGTACGTAGATAGATAGATGATATATAGATAGATAGATAGACAGATAGATAGATAGATAGATAGATACAGATGATAGGTGATAGACATATTATAGGTAGTAGTTTATAAGTTACAGGTATAGCAGGCAATAGCTAGCTGCCGCACTTGAAGATATATAGAAAGTACTCAGGCACATAAAACAGGTCAGTAAGTACGTGAAGACTATGAATAAATATTTGTATTACTCATTGCCATCTTTCAAAATTTGCACTGGATTAAAAAAAAACAGTAAGAGTTGTTTAAGAACAAACAGCAGACCCCATTTGGTATATCTGACAGCCTTCTGATTATACCATGGACCTCATTCTGATGTGACTTCATGTTCCCGATTATCTAACACAACCTCATAGTCACAGTCTAAACCATCAGGGAAGCCATGCTGTGTGGAGGGGGAACCCTAGTCACAGCAGCAGCCCTGATGGCCATGGACCTTCCAGAATCACCCAAGGATAACTATCAACACTGCTCCACCATAGACTATGACGTTTCCTCGAGTTTTCCATGCTCTATGGGCAAGCTGAGTGCCACTATAGAATCTTATCTATCTTGGGAATTCTCATCTGTGTGCTCAGCTGCTCCATCCACACCTGACCATGGAGCCCACGGTCCATTTGTAACCATGATGGTCACACAATTTAATATCATTTCATTTTAGCCTCCTTGGAGAAGTTCATGAAACTACAGAGTTAGCCAGTGTGGAGGCAATGACACCAGCTTCAACACCACTGTGCCTTGTGTCTCACCAAGAAGCTCTTGGCATGTCCTTGCACATGTTTGGCGAGTTCCAGAGGGCTGGGGCATGCTGTCAATCACAGAGCCCATGCTAACCCGCCCTGCCTAGGCAGACCCCCCCCCCTTTTCTCCCACCAGTCACACCAGGTCACTCTGGGTGCTATACTCTCAGCCAAGCTTCCTCTTGAGACCCAGTTGGGGGACACCTGCCTGCCCCCTTGACAAACAGCAAGCCCTTAGACATAGGTCTTCTTCGCCCACTCTGAAAATTTCTGATGACCTGTGCAGTGTGTCCAGCATGCTGTTTGACTGAAGCACACACCAGTCAACGAAGGGAAACTCCAAGCTCATGGGTTTTCAGTTTCTGAGGTTTCACCCCATGTCAGTTGACTCCACTGTTTCTGGGTCTGTGATAAGGCAGAATATAAGGGTACATTGGAGCAAGCCTTCATGGTGTTGAGGAAGTAGGCAGTTAGGAAGGGGCCGGGGACAAGGTGATGGGTTCGCAGGACATGACTTCAAGTGACCTAGGTCCAACCAGGTCCACCTCCCTATGTTCAACACCTCCCAATTATGTCAGTAGGTAATGCCATTGAGGGTTTTAATGCACAAATCAGGTCAGAGCCCTCAGGATCCTAACACCTCTCCGTGACTTGATCCATTATTTGGGGTCCTGGAGACAAAGTAATTGATGGTGCACTATATTCAAATCATAATCATCTCTAGAGACTCGTGTGTTGAGGGCTTGATCCCCAGCTGGAGGCATTGTTGAGAAGTAACTGGGTCATGAGGGGTCAAACATCATCAGTGAATCAACCAGCCTATGTTGAATTCATACATAAGTGGCCATTGGGATATGGGGGCTGGTTGGAGAAAACTTGTCACCAAGGTGTGCAATCTCTTGTCCCTGGCCCTTCAGTTTGTTGACTTCCTGGCTGCCATGAGGTGAGCAGTCTCTTCTACTTCATTCTCCTAGTGTCAATATGCCGGGCTTCACCTCAGACACACAGCAATGCAGCCAGCTGCTCATGGACTGAAAGTTTCACACCTGTGAGCCAAAAGAAGTTCCTCCTCCTTTAAATGGCTCACCTCAGTTACTTACCATAGCAACACAAAGCTAACGAGGCTCCCGAGAGGAAGTGGATCTATTTGGACATGGGAGGACAGTAAAGGGAAGGTGCTGGATCCAGCCAAGGTTCCCCTGTCTCGGAGCTCTTTGCAGAAGACCTGGTGCTTCAGAAGGGCACTTAGGATGGGTTTTGCACAGAAGGAGACACATAAGCTCCTTCCCAGTCATCACTGAGAAGTACAGAATGTACTGATTGCCTTCACCCAGGGGATCTGCTTAGAAATGGCAGATTTTGAATTCTACCTGAATATTCAAATTAGGGAAATTTGGGGGACCAGATGGTGTCACAGAACCGCATGGCTCTGTCTCTTCTTTGGTCCCGTAATGAGTTCATTTACAAAGGCTACGTGCCTCTGCCTGGCTTTAGGGAACTAAGGAGCGAGACAAGACGGGGACATTCTCCACAACCTTAATGAAGTATCTTGATGTGGGCACCTTGCACTTAGCAATTGGGGGGAGAGAATCAGATCAGACCAATTACAGGGACATCTCATTTATCTGTCCGCGTCAGGGAAGAAGTTGTTAAAACTAAATGGATTTTACAGATAACCAAATCTTAATTCTCTGGGCACCAGAACCCCATGCCCTTATTGTTGGAAATATAAAGGGACACTTGACACTAGACCAAAGCTCTTCAGCCTGTGCTGGTAATGCAGTTGTCCTCTTATATGTCCAGGGCCAGACAGACTGTCCAGACTCAAAGGGACCCAGTATACTCTCTCCCTCTCACCATTCATAGGTCCTCAGGCTACTGCTCTGCCCAAGTCAGCCTTTGCCAGTGGAAGAGATTGTCACTAGACATAGAAAGTGACCTGGGAAGAAGTCCTCATATTAAGGCAGTGTGAGGGCTAAACTATGCCCCCAGTGTTACCATCAAAACCCAGTTAGGATTAATCATCAATAAGCCTATACTTGGAGACACAGCCACAAATAAGGATTATTGGAGTGGGTGGACCCAAATCCAGCTAAGTGTGTTAGCTACTTTTCTTGTTGCTATGACAAAATACCTGACAAAATTAACTTAAGGGAATGCATTAGAGTTCTTCAGAGGAACAGGGCTGCCAGGAATGGGTGTGTATTAAAAGGGAATTTATTAGACTGGTTTACATGATCCTGTCTGCGAGTCCAGCAATGGCTGCTGTCATACTGCAGAGACTTAGAAAAACCTAGTAGCTACTCAGGCCATGCAGCTGGGTATCTCAGCAGTCTCAATTCAGTGTTGGAGACCTAGGAGATCTCTAGAGAGCCACCAGTCTTCAGTCCATATTGGAAGGTCAGGGAAACAGGGTTCAGATGTCAGTGTAGGAGACTCACTCTCAGCCATGAGAGGAGGAAGAGGTGGCAAGCAAGGTGACAGATGGGGTTGATGAGCTCACCAGTGACTTTTTTTCCCTCAGACCCTTGCATCTAGGCTACCAAATTTAGGGTATGCCTCCCTAGTTCAGTGAATGTAATCAAGAAAAATCCCTCACAGGCTTGCCCAGAGGCTAATCTAATCTAGACAACCCCTCACAGCTGTGCCTAGAGATTTGCCTATTGGATGCTTCTAGTTCCTGTTAAGTTGACAATGTTAATCGTCGCAGGAAGGAAAGCTAATTTGGGCTCACAGTTTGAGGGTCTGGTCCATCATGGTGGGCAGACATTGTTAGTCTCTTTAAGGATATAGCAGCGGCGGGGAGGGGGAGCCTGTCCTACGAAGGCCAGTGGTCCCATGAGGGATGGCAGTCCCACGAGGAGGTGGTGGCTTAACTGAGGTCTCATCAGGGCCACTTAGGGTCCCCAGAGGCCTCATGCCATGTCACTTCAATGGGACAGCAGTAGGTGGGAGACCTTGGCAGGTGAGAAACAGACAGATATGCCATGCAGAGAGAATTTGGGTATAGAGTTCATTTAATGGGTTATAGAGGGAAAGGGAAGGGGGAAAGGGAGTTTGAGGAGAGAGAGAGAGAGAGAGAGAGAGAGAGAGAGAGAGAGAGAGAGAGAGAGAAGCCACCTCTTCAGAAGAGGGACAGAAAGAGAGAGGAAGCTGGAGATCCACTTTTCCAGGTGGAAGGGGGAAAGGGGTTAGGACTGGGTGAGGCTTATCTCTTAAAGGGACGGGGTACCCAGGTGACAGGCCAGCAGATCGTAATAGACATGACAAAGGGAACTTGGGGAAGCTGGTCACATGTCTCATCAGGAAGCTTAAAGAGAGATTTAATTTAATGCTGGTTGTTCCATAGCCTTTTCCTTTTTATGCATCTGGGGCCCCAGCTCATGGGATGGTGCCATCCAGCATTAGGGTTGGTCCCTCCACCTGAATCAGTCTAAACTTGATACACCCAAACAAGATACACTCAAAGTCTTCTCTCCCCTGCTGTTGTGGTGGCCCATAAGTCCTCAGACTGTTACCTACTCTACTTTGGAGAGGAAGAGTAACCACAAGATGAAAAAAGCATCCCTCTTCATGAGTAAGATGGAGTTTAGCAGGCAATGGGGCTCAGTTGGTAGGGCTTCTTCCTTAGCCACCTAGATGGACTAGCCTCCAGCAAGAGGATTGAGGGCCACTTCATTAGATCACTGGTGATCATTTAGACCCAAAGTACCAGACATACCATGCTCACACTGGTCATTGTCCTCTCCTGCAAGGCCAACTCATGCCACATGGGTTTTGCCATCAAGAATTTCTGGTGTGGCATGGGCTTGTTCCGTACTCAGAGTGTTTTGTGTTCATGACAAGAAAATCCATCTCCACCCATGGAGCCTCTGAAAGCACTTTAATGACCTGAAGAAGCCAGCAATCAGCTCACCAGAATGGTTTTGTCAGGTCCCAAATGAGCAATGGCTATGCAGGTGGGCTTCCACTTCACAGCTGATGCTTAGGAAATACACTTAAGGAGAAATCACATACCTTTCACACCAGCACAGGAAGGCCACCCTCCACCCACAGACTCAGGGTCGAAACCGGTAAGCAGGTTGCTCCCATTCCTTGGGTCAAGGATGGTCAGTACTCTGAGTCTACAAAACTCCTAAGCTCTCTAGAACTGGGTGTCAGTGAAGCATGGCATTCCAGGGTGCCCCGTAACACACATCTCCCTCCTTGGGAGTTAGCTCAGGACCTCTCATTACTGCTCATGAGTCCAGCCTCATTACAGGTGCGCAGCAAGCTCAGCAAGCTCAGCAAGCTGCAGCTCCGAGGGTACCGGCTAGCTTAACCCCCGAAATAATCACACAGAAATTGTATTCATTTAAACACTGCCTGGCCCATTATCTCTAGCCCCTGATTGGCTAACTCTCACATATTAGTTTAACCCATCTCCATTAATGTGTATCGCCACTTGACTGTGGCTTACCGGCATGAGTCTAACCGGAGTTCATCTCAGGCAGGAAAACCATGACGTCTGCCTGTCTCTGCTTTCTTCCTCCCAGAATTCTGTTCTGTCTTCCCCACCTACCTGAGTTCTGCCCTATCAACTAGGCCAAGGCAGTTTCTTTAATAACCAATGAAAGCAACACAAATACAGAAGGACCTCCTACACCAGGTCACCCCATATAAAGTACCCAAGTGTGTATTCTTGTGTGGAGACAGAGAAGCACCAGCTAGCCAAACCATGTTCTTCCAAGCAGGAAGGGAAATGGCACGAGCCCTTGAAGTTTCTGCCCCTTTGTCTATTGATAACTTGTAGGCAAAACAGGGCCAGAGCCTGAGACAGTGTGTAGGAGGGGGACACAGGTATCCCACAGGGACAGGACACAGATGACACCTGAGATAAATAATACTGTCAGCTTGGCAGGATCTAGAGTCACCATGCAAACAAACCTCTGGATGACCTGGACCAGCAGGTTATTTTTTAGTGACAAGGCCCTCACAGGGAAGTGCCAGGGAATGAAGAAGAGAGAAAAATAGAAGACACGAGCTGTGCTAGAGAGGTCTTGCACAAACTTTGTCTTGTGTCAAACAAGTTTATTAAGAAGTATAGCATTGCCAGAGGGGTTGAGGACACCACAAGAACATAGCCCTTCAGAACCAACTAACAATGGATTATGAAGCAACAACCGAAGAGCCTGTATGGGTCTGAGCTAGGTCTTCTGCATATATGCTATGGTTGTGTAGCTTGGTGTCCTTGTGGGACTCCTAACAGTGAGAGTAGGGATTGTCTCTGACTTTTTCCTCTGCTCTTGGGACCCCTTTCCTCCTAGTGGATTACCTCATCCAACCTTGATATGCGGGTTTGTACCTAGTCTTATTACAACTTGTTACACTGTGTTCAGGTGCCATCTCTGGGAGGCCTACTCTTTTCTTAAGGGTAATGGAGGAGTGGATCTAGGAGAAAGGGGAGGTGGAAGGAGACTGGGAGGAGTGGGGGAAGGGGAAACTGATCAGGATGTAATGGATGAGATAAGAATAATTTTTTTAAAAAACCTTTAAAAAAAGAAGTAGAGCATCTTATATACTATTTGTGGGGTTGGGGCAAGGTCAGCAGAGTGCTATGCCAGACAAGTCGGCAAAGATAACGCGGGAGATCTCAGACACAGCTGCTTTAGAGCTGATAGCCACAGGCCAGAGGGAAGAATCAGGCCCACAGAAATCACAACTGTGTTTCTTTTTTTTTCCCACAAGACAGCGTGGACACACACAAGGTTCGCACAAGCAGCACACAACACACGGGATTCGAACTCGCGGACACACGCACGCACACTCGCACGCGCCCTACACGCTGAGCCACCGCGCGGCTCGCTCAACTGTGTTTCAACACATTAGCTCTGTCCCTAGACTGACCTTGCCAAGTCCACTTCTGGACAAGGACATAAAACAAAAGTTCCCTTTGACCTTGCATTAGGGCTGCTGAGAAAGCCTTGGGCCCGTCTGTAAAGGATTTGTAGACTGGACTAAATTACTAAATTAGGCCGGAAGACCCACCTTCAATGTAGAGAGCACCATTCCGTTGGCTGAAGTCCCGGGCTGAAGAAGGCGAAAGCAGGAAAGCGAGCCGAGCACCTGCATTCATTTCCATTTCCTGACCACAGCTGCATTGTGGCCAGCTGCCTCGAGCTTCTGTTGCCAGCCGCGACTTCCTCACCGTGATGGGGACTGCGAGCTAAATAAACCTACCCTTCCTTATGTTTGTCGGGTTCTCATCACACTGATGACACACACCGGTAACTAAAATCTACCCTGAGGATGGTGAATAACAAGGTTGGAGTCAGTGTCCCCCTCCCCGCCTCACCCCCAAGCACAAATGCCATGGTGTTCTTGACCCAGCAGAACTGGGGAGAGTGTGTCGATCCCAAACAGAAGCTCTGAATTCTCCCAAACAGAGAAGCCTGCGCGCAAATCAGAAAATGAAAAATCAAGGCTCTCGGAAACCTCGTTCTCACTCTTTCCAATCAGCTCCGCCTCCCTCGGGGAACACGACTGACTTCTAAATTCCTAGATTAGTTTAATCTGTCTTTGTTCCCGGTGATGTATGTGCTCTCGGGTATCTGGCTCCGCTCTCTCAGCATTATGTTTATGTGCTTCATCCACACACAAGTCAGTCTTCCGTGGAAGGCGGCGCATCCGTGCTGGACCAGGCACTGCCAGAGGCTTCCCCAGTAGAGGCTTGTGACCTGCGGATGGTACCGGACTGCGGATGCACGCAAGTGCAGGCTGTCTTTGGGGTGTGTGTTTACTCTTCGGTTTGGGAAACTAGGAATGTCCCAACTAACCTAGAACTAGTTGTACTCCAGCAGTGTCAGCTGGGCCAACTTTTTTTTTAAATGCCTTTTTTGGTTTTTAGCCACCCCAGTGAAGATTCTGAGGGACGCACTATGATCTCCACGTGATTCTGTGTTACCCAATGGTGGAAAAAAATTGAGTAGAACAGGATATGCTGGCCACTTGTAGATTCTCTTCTGAGGAGGATCTACTAAACGATTGTCTGGTCCTGATGTGTGATCTACCAGCTTTTTACAGATGTGTAGAAATCTAGAAGGCTTTAGATTTTAGCAGGGTGCTAGGTCTAGGCATTGAGGACTTACCACCATGTTGACTGAGTTTGGAGCCTCTCAGTGATATCCTTAATACTAATATGGTTTCTCTTGTTTTAGATCAGTGGCTCTCAATCTTTCTAATGCTGCAACCCTTCAATCCAGCTCCATATATTGTGGCGACTCCCAACCGTAAAATTATTTTCATTGCTCCTTCATAGCTGTGATTTTGCTGATGCTATGAATCGCAATGTAAATATCCGGTGTGCAGGAGATCTGATACGTGACCCCAAAGAGGTTGCAACCCACAGGTTGAGAACTGCTGTTTTAGGTCCCCTACAAATGGCCTTGCTGTATTTCTTCAATGAAAACTTAGCCTGTCCCAAGATAACAACTGGTTTCTACCTTAAGCTGATATTTGGTGTATAGTACCATACCCTGTGACTATGTTCAAGTTCCTAAGCATCAGTCACCAAAAAGACTTCCACCTTCAACTGCCCTTCAGTGCCTCCTTTGTCATGAACAAGTCAGCAGCAGAGCTGTGGGGTTTTCTGAGCGTTTGCCCTCTTGGTCAATTTGTGTATCTTGAAGTCTTGACTCCTTCAGATTTATGGTAACATATGAGCTAACCTTGACAGCTACTGGTGTCTCCTCAGCTTTGTTCTTGTAGGCCTGCCCTCCGCCTGCCTTTTTGAATTGTGTGGAACTCAGAATCAACTTGCCCCTTCCTGGGGGAAACTGGGAGTGTTCTCACTGATGCTGCAAATCAAGCATTCCCGCGCATGGAGGTTGTTTCTACCCATGTTTGCTGGGTTTCTTCAATTTCCTCAAGAGAACTGGGTAGAGGGCTTCCTTGCCTTTGGTTTTCTTTCCTGGGATCCAGGGTTTGGATGCGGCTGTTGTGGTATTTTAGAATTCTGTCCTCATGTGTCGCCGTCTTAGACAGTCGAGATTGATGTGTGTGAATTCACCCTGACTCCAGTGACCTTGTTAAAGTCACTTATGAAATGCAATAGTTTGTGAGCGGAATTGGGGTTTTTCCACACTCACACTCCTGTCACCTATGACTAATTGCAAACACTTTTCGTCCCTTCCCAGCCTCAACCCAGCACTTATTTAACTCTGGCCACTGAAGTATCCGAGAGACCCACACGCTGTCCCTGTGCTGGCAAATCTGTATTTCACCAATGATTATTTCCAGTGTGCAATGCTCTGTGGCCGTTCTTCATCAGAGTAACGAAGCTCTCTTTTATTCCAGGGCTTTGGCTTTTGAAAGTCATGAGTTGACGCTGGCTGCCTTCATCAGCACACTTTTCCTGCTCCTATCAAGAGAGAATCGGATGATTGCCCTTCGCTTTTTCTGACAGCCTGTTGTGGTATTTTGATTTTTATCAGTGCCAAACCACAGCTTCTTGATAGAATAAACTCAGTAGGTCACAATGCATACAACTAAGTGAAATTTATCAAGGTACAAATAATAGGGAAGGAAACACTTAGATTTTTTTTTCTCTTTTTTGCCGCACAGTAGTGTGAGTTTTATCACAGTATTTGCCCAGGTGACACCAATTAGACGGAAATCTAAAACACATCCACCTCCTCAAAGACGGAACATCCCTCCTGCTGCTTCCCAGTCGATCCTCATTCCCCAGCCTGGCGCACCCGGCATGTGATCCCTGTCACATTGCATTAATTTTTCTTGCCTTAGAACTTCTGTCACGTGAAGATGCAGAGCGTGTATGCTTTTGGTGTCTGTGGCTGGCCCGTTTGCTGGGGACGGACCCTCGCAGAGACATCACATTTTCACACACATCCATAATCCCTTCTTAAAAATAGAATTAATTTGGGAGGAAATGGTCTGTTTTTGTGTTGTTTTAAAGGAAAGTAGAACAAACTGAATCCCCTTTACCTGTGTTAATACCGTCTGTTGCCACCATACTTGAATCACTGCGAGAGACTCGTGTTGGTGAGCTCCCATGAACTAAAGTCCAGTCATCAGCTTTATACTAGGGTACCTGTGCCACTGTGTTTGCCACACCCACTCAGGACATGGAGTTACTTTTGCAGTCCTGTCTCTTCCACACTAGAGCTCCCATCCTGTGGCTCCTTCCTCTAACACACCTTCTGCTAACCCACCAGTCTTGAAGAGCGCTACAGGCAGGAAGGTCAAATGCCTCAGGTCCTCCTGTTGTATCCTCACTCACTCTAAGTCACCGTGACAGGGCTAGAGGGATCCCCAGAGATCCCCAGTGTCTTCTTCCATCACAGTGTCTCTACATGCTTGCCTCGGGAACTGCTGGGCTCTGCGTGACCTGAGGGCATCCCCATGGTGTAGGAGATGGCGTAGGATAGAATGGAGAACATGTCTGCCGATGGTAACTGTCCCCACCTCGAGGTTTTCCCTCCCACACCTTGCTGGAATCTTCTCTGCTGGTTGTCAGGGTTCTCCCAGGGAGTAAGGCAGCCCTTTCCTTCCTAGAGATCTTGGGGTCTGCAAGAGCTATCCATGCTTGTTTAGTGTGGATCATCCCCTGGGAGGCTGAGGTCAGGCGGAAAGCCCTGCCAGAAACACAGCAACATCACATGCTATGGCTCCAGGCCCAGCTGCAAGGGAATGACAACCACAGAGTTGGGAGGGCAGGAGCTGCCCAGCTAAGCCCCACCCCACATGAGGGTCAAAGAGCTCCTGGTGGCTGTGTACCCCAAACTTCCTTTCCCCCAGGAGGTTGGTAGGTACCCTGCTTCCCCCTCAAGAAAGAGCATGTTTAAGGATCAAAGTGACTCATTGCTGTCAGGGACAGAGTCTGTACAAGGAAGCCTGACAGCCTCCAAGTCTCTCCCAAGTACCCCTTGTTTTCTCATAGGAGACTCCTGAGCAGAAGGCTGGGCCAAGCGTGGTGACTGTCAGCTAAGGGTTAAGGAGTTGGGCCTGAGGGGCCGCTGCCAGTAGGAGCCAGCTGCAGCCCCATTAGGAAAAGGACATGTCTCTATTCTTTAGCTGTTTAACAAATTATTTAAAAATCAATTTTCCATTTCAAAGTGAGCTAAAAAGATAAGCTCAGTGGGGGAAAGGCTACCAGATGTTTCCTTTCAAAAACCACAATGTCAGAGAAAAAGGAAAATGAAGCTGTAGTGTGTTTGCTGAGAGCTGGGGGTCCTGACTGGTCCCCAAGGAAGCTCCTTAAAAGGTTTTCCATCTTTTCAGATTTCTGTCTGGGGCTTGTTTGAGCTCTCTGGAAGCCCAGCACGGCTCCTGGTTTGGGAGTTTATGAGTTTGCTTAATGCTCGCTGCCTGGGTACTTTAGAGCCTCAGCTAGGCTGTGCTCGGCCAACCTTATTACCGCCTCCCTCAGGCTCTCTGCAGCCAGGGTCAGGGCAGGCGCTGCCTCCCAACTCCACCAAGAGGCTTCAAGACTTCTTGACACCAGCCTTGCCACCCTCCTTTCAATCTGCTTTCCCTGACAGGAAGTCTGTGTGCAGGTGACCACCATGCCTTTAACTCATCGACAGTTCCCTTTATAGCTTTTACTGTTGGGTGTAGCATAGCGTTCTTTGGGGGCTGACTATGTGGCCACCCAGAATATTGGGGTCTGGAGGAAAGCAAGTATTCATTGGGCAAGAAGTCCTGTGGTCTTCCCCAGTCCTCCGTACCATAGAAATTACCCAAGGCATCATGGAGAGCACAAGCAGTGTGAACCCCAAAGTCAGTGCACATTCCCAGGCAGCATTTACCCCATGGGTACTATACACCAGACTCGGAGAAGTCTGCTCACAGGACCCTGAAGTGGCAGCCCTTGTGCCAAACAGGACTGACCAAAGAGTGAATGGTGGCGAAACATATAATCAGATAGACTGTTTCTTGATACTCAGAAATTTCTGCTTAGCCCCAGGGTTTCACCACTGCACAGTTCTAGCTGGACTACACACATCTCCTGCTTCCAAACCTCCACTCCTTAGCATAAATAGACTCCACAGAGACTTATTCTGACCCAGTCCTGCACCTGGGAGTGGTTCTACATGAGTGGGTCCACCGCGTTTACTACTAGTCTGCTAAGCAGGATGGCACTTTGGTGTTTAAAACATACCATCCAAAAGTTCTGCTCTTCCTTCCTACTCTGCCCTCTCCACCAGCTGAAAACCAGATCTGCATCTCAAACAGGAGGCTGGCCAAGTGCCTGCGAGTCAGGGCCAGGATAGCTGGGGTACCCCAATAGGGCTTCTGGATCATGACACACTGCCGTTCACACCTGCCCACCTGTGGGCAGACTGTAAATGTGGCCGAGCCATTGGAAGACATCTCTCTGCTCTCACCAGGCTGCCCAAGTTCAATCTTGCTGCGGCCCAAGTAGGGGTGACAGAAGAGAAGACAATGGGACATGACCCAGGTACAGTCAACAGGCTCTCAGCTCTCTAGTGTGATGACCAGATTCCATGCCCAGTCCATTTGGGGGCCCAGTGGCCAGCTGCTTCCCCGAGCCTCTGCCTGGAGAAGGTCATCCACCTGGTGCTCACATGTGGCTCGCCCATCTGCTTCCCTGCCCCCACATCAGACTGCAGGGTCGGGTCGGCACTCACTAGCCCACTCCCTCCACTCCTGTTTGCCCCTCATTCACACCGTCAGGCGTAGGCTGTCATCGTTACAGAAATTGGACTTGTCAAAGTCACCAAGGACGTCTGTATTGGCAAATCCAATTATGGGTTTTCAGCCCTGTCTGGTGTGACCTCCTCCCGGCCCACCTGCCCTTTCCCTGATTTATTTACTTCTGACCAAGAGCCTTGAGCACATCAGCATTCTTCAGAGAAACCAGTGTGTGCACACAAGAATATATGTTCGCAGCTTTGCCTATGGTGGCATAGGTCCAAAATCCATACATTGGCTCAGCGGTAGAGCATTCACCTAGCATATTGGGGCCCTAGGTCCAATACTCAGCTTTTCCTGAAAGGAATACACAAGTAATAGAGGTTGATTCTGACTGTCCACTCGACAGGGTCAAGAGATGTTTAGAACATGACCCAGGCACGCCCTCGTCTCTGAGGATGCTTCCAGGGAGGGTTTAACTGAGAGACGAAGACCTCTCCCCACCGAATATGGGCAGCAGCATCTCATGGGCTGCAGTCCAAGGAAGAAATTCAGTCAAGCCCCAGCATTCACATTTATCTGCTTCCTGATCCAAGATGCAAAGAGAAGAGCCTTAGCCACCACACCTCCCCCTTAAGGGAGCAATGGGAAAAGGAGCTAATGAACATGCATGCATGCATGTGCATGCATGTGTGGGGAAATGAAGGTGTTTTAAGAAACATTGAGGAATCAGTTCAAGAGACTGTCATGGTGGGACTCAGCCAGCTCTGGGCAGATGGCAAGCTGGGGACCCAGGGAAGAGCTGATTGGTACTACAGTGTGAATCTCAGGCAGTCTCAGACACCGAGACAAGCACATGGTCATCGTGTAGATGTGGGTTAGGCTACTCCAGTCAGTAGAAGGCCTCAAAGATAGAACACAGACTCTTGAGGATAAGGGGCCTCTGCATCTACAGTGGTGCACACTTGTCCTTCCATGCCTCATCTTTCACTCACTCCCAGGGTTCAAGTGACCCATGCCCTCAACAGGCTATACCCTTCTCACACTGCTGCTGGACCAGCTGGGCAACCACAAGCCTGTCAGCTCCCTCTGCGTCACTTTCATCGGGACTCTGACCCAGACAACCTGCAGTGTCCAATGAGGACCAGACCATTCTCACCCTGCTTGCTGGCTGGAGGATTCCTAAGACTATGGTACTCTGGACTGGTACATAGGTCACTTGAGAGTGCCAGAAAGAACCCACCTTCAAAACGGGCATTTTGGGTGCAGATTGCCACATAAGTTGAGCAGAGGCTGTGACATAAAATCCAAGGGACAGGGTTCCTGGTTCTTAATGCGGGTGCTGCCTGGGTCAGAGGTCATGAGGCTCATGAAGAATCCAAAGGCAGAGGGCCCTGAACCCCCTGCATAGCATCTTAACACTGCTAAATAAGGAAACCCAAGCAGACCTGGGCCTTGACCAGGTAACCCTAGAGGACCCCACCAGCCTAACTGACCAGCAAGTGGGATACACACTGACATAGCTCCTATCTGTATCTGTATCATAATTTAAAGAGTGAACATTAAATGAGAAGGCCCTTGCTCACTCCATTGGTTCAGCTCATAGGCAAAGGTGCAGCTGGAATTCTGGTGAGGGCCCTGCAGCAAGGATAAAGAGGGATGCAGAAGAGGCACCAAGTAGAGAGGCTTCAGGGACTTATAGGGGCCCCTGGGCTGCAGATGTTATGGTGGATCAAGCAGCGGTCACTTTGGGCTTAAGGAAAGTGGAGTAAGTGGACACTCTGAGCATAGGTGGTTGTCCCACATTGCAAGGTGCAGGACCAGAAGGACAAAGCAGACTAGTGTGGGCTGAACCCCAGGGAAGTCAGTTATGAGATGGAATCTAGGGCTGTTGGACTTGTGATGAACTCCAGGGTAGCAAGACATGGGGTGGACCCCAGGGTGGCTAGGTGTGGGGTGGTCCCCAGGGTGGCTAGGTGTGGGGTGGACCCCAGGGTGCCCAGGTGTGGGGTGGACCCCAGGGTGCCCAGGTGTGGGGTGGACCCCAGGGTGCCCAGGTGTGGGGTGGACCCCAGGGTGCCCAGGTGTGGAGTGGTCCCCAGGGTGCCCAGGTGTGGGGTGGACCCCAGGGTGGCCAGGTGTGGGGTGGCTCCCAGGGTGCTCAGGTGTGGGGTAGCTCCCAGGGTGGCCAGGTGTGGGGTGGCTCCCAGGGTGGCCAGATGTGGGGAGGCCCCCAGGGTGCTCAGGTGTGGGGTGGCTCCCAGGGTGGCCAGGTGTGGGGTGGACCCCAGGGTGGCCAGGTGTGGGGTGGACCCCAGGGTGGCCAGGTGTGGGGTGGACCCCAGGGTGGCCAGGTGTGGGGTGGTTCCCAGGGTGGCCAGGTGTGGGGTGGCCCCCAGGATGGCCAGATGTGGGATATCCTGGGGCTTCTGTGACCAAGGTCAGTGCTGGGCTGAAACTATCGTCACCCTGACCCTAGAGCCAAGAAGGAGACAAACATCATGGAATAAGCTTGTACCCATCTGAGACGGCTGCTACCCCTTTCACCTCTGTCCCCAGTGTGGGCCCCACAGTGCTGTAGACCAGTGCCCTCCTCTCAGTTTCACACACCTCTGTGTGTATGGTTTGGGGGTGTTGCCTAGCCAGCGATTTGGGGAGTCATTGCATGGAGGACTCAGTGTGACTCTCCAGAGCCCAGAAGGAGTCCTCTCCAAGGCACAAGGGCAGGGGATACGAGGACATGTGGACAAGAGCTTGGGTGGGAGGCCTGCTGTCTAGCTTTGAACCCCAACAGTGCAACTCATGGACTACCAAAGCTAAACAAGACTGAGCCTATTGGCCATCAGATGCTCCTGCGTCCCTTTCGATCCAGGGACTCATCCTGGTTGTCCCCTGCTCTCTCCAGAGTCAAGAAGCAAACACAACAACCCATCCTTTGCTCTGTCTCCTTGGTGGAGCAGCAGATCACAGAGAAAAGTTCCAGACAGGGAGCAGCCACCAGGAGACAGGTGCCCCAGGACCGCTTTGAAAAGACACTCACTCTGAAAAGATTCTCATGGGGGTCAGCAGGGCAGCATTTGTTCCTAGCCTCAAGCAGCAAGAGGAGAAGGCTCACAGCCCTCTGCTATACTCTTTGTAAAGACACAAAACCGGGTTTATAAATCCCCTTGGAATGGCAGTGTAGCAGTGGGGGCTGAGGGGCTGGTGTCAGGAGGAAATGACCCTCCAGGGAGCACTGTCTCCAGCCCATGGCCTCCGGCTTCTTTCCCCAGGACAACTTTAACCACTTTATTTCCCTGTTCACAGTTTGCAGCTGGCTCCCTGTGCTTCTGCTGAGAACCTCAGGGGGTTCCTAACTTTCTCACAAGGCTTTAAGCAGGACCAGAACCAGTCATCCAGAAGGGAGAAGGAGAGATGTAGCTGAGGCTGGGGCTGACAGGCAGGGGACCAGAGCAAAGATTATGGAGAAATGAGAGCAGGCAGAGAGGGACAGTAGTGACCCAGTCTACTGTAAGAATCAAACTGTTGAGCCTCACAGAGGCTGACTGCTCCTTAACCGGAATTTCTATTAACTCAAGGCAGGAGAGAGTCTTGGCAGGCAGATCCCAACTTGATCTGGTCCTTGCTTCTTGAACTCGTGGCCAGCAGGAAGTCTTGCCCGTTGGTCCTGTCCTCAGCATGGTTGCCTTGTTACTGCGGCTTTCTCCTGGGGGATAATCACTTTTCTCCTGTGGCATAGGCAAACAGAAGGGAGCCTGGTTAACTTAGGGCATTCTTCCACATGAAGAAAGCCAGCGCGCTCTCCATGGTACGGCCGGAACCCCAGCGAACCGTCTCACCCGGCAGTTAAAGGGCAGCCCCTGCGCCTGGATATCACACTCCATTCTCCAGTCCAAATAGAAAATAAAGTGACAATTGACCAAAACAGTTTTGAAATAAATGATGGTCACTGTCTCCCCAGACAGTCAGAAATGGGAGAGATTACTGCAAGGCTTATTCTTTTCGTGAAAGGGTAAAACCATTGGATTCTCACGTGTGCAATCGCAGACTAAATGGCCCATTTTACTTGTATCCTGTTATTCCAGGGAACTTGGGGAAGATACACTCGACAGAGCATAGCTGAAGAGAGTTAATTTTTTTCGTTTCTCCACTGGCGCCTCCATCTCCACACTTGGTGTGTAGTCACGCTCGCTCTAAGTCACCCCCTAGATCCAATACGCCCTGCCGTCCTGACTTGAGACCCCTACTCACCTGCTTTCACAACCAGATCCCATTCAGCTTAAAGGTCGCAGGTCTGTAGAACAAAGAAACCGAGACACCGATGGAAAATAAGCTCTGAGCTGTGGGCAGCTATATGCACTCAAATAGCAACCTTATCTATGCAAGGCTGCTGAGCAAATTACAGAAAAGAGAGAAACACACCAGCTGAGCACGGGACTGGGGCCACCCTGCTAGGCCAGCACTAGGATGACATTCCAGCCAGGCCTCAGGTTACCCTGCAGAGCGCCTCAGGTTACCCTGCAGAGCTCCCCAGGGACCAGTGTCTGATGCTGATGAGGGGTCAGTGACCTTCCACAGGACTCTGTCTAGGACAAAGTTCACCAAGAGGGCTATTATGCAGTGTTCTTTTAAAAGTGTTAGGATTTCTACTCTGCGGTGTAAATCAGAAACCGAGAAGCCCTGAGCAGCTGCATTGGTCAAGGGCTGGAGCCGCAGAGATATGATTGGGGAGAGTAAGGGGTGCTAGCAGCACGGAAACAGTGTGAAAAATCGGGGAGAGTGGCAAAGAAAAGTGGGGGACAGCGAAGTCCTACAGCTGCCAAAGTCTCCACTGGATGGCTTCATAACCAGCCAGGCCCATGGCTTGGAGCCATAGGCTAGGTACTCTGGTTTCTAATCTGCATCTCCCAAATCTCTCCCTCCCCCTTCCTCCTCCATCTTTTCCGCACTGTGAGCACAGGGCAGGGACTCACTGTTCCCAGGTGACTCTCATAAGATATTGGAGTAGAGTCACTTCATGTGGCACATACTGCTATGCCCCATGACAGGCAAAGGAGTGGAACCCCCCCATAAACACTCACCTCTCTACCAAAAACTTGTGCAGAGGAATTTATCTATGATAAAAAATACAACCATCATTACATTGTTTATACTGGTAAAATGCCCATGGCCTAATGTTTCTCTCTAAGGAATAGCAGGACTTAATAAAAGGGAGCATTTTATGCACACACACACACACACGCACACATATAGATGTGAACAAGCACACACACGTGTACATGCATACACACCGCCCTCCACACCACATACATGTGACATACATGACACCATTCACACTACAAACGTGCACAGATACTGCCATTCACACTGCATACATGTGCACGCACACCACCACCCACACTATACACATGTATACATACCAAATGCACACTTGTATTTGCAAGAAAGGTATTACAGTCTAAATCTGAAATCTATCAATATTCAGAAAGAATAATGAACCTGAATACAGAAAGGCAATAATATCTAAAGCTGAGAAGAGAGGAAAAGAGGAAGGCAGGGAGGGAGGCAGAGAGGGAGGGGGCTAGAGAGAGTCGTGTTTGTGTATAGCAGATGACACAGAGATAAGAGAAAATAATGAATTCACATGAATTATGAAAACAGCTTTCTAATTATGCAAAATTAGAAGGATACATTCTGAGGACATTAAAAACTGACAATAAATGTTGATGTTTAGATTTTTTTTTTTTTGCCCGTATATTTGTGCTGACTGCGGTGTTTGATTATAAATATGAAACAATTCTGTGTGATTGCCAAACAGGGCAAATGAGCAAACAAGCTGGGCAGAGACACAGCTGGGAGGAGAGATTGTCCCTGGAGTAGAACATACTTACGGGAACTGGGAGGTGCTGGTTTTAACCGGACGTGAGCTTCTTAAGGCGACTATTTTTGTATCTTCCCACTGGAAGAATCTTGGAGAATAAGGGGATTTACGGGACAACAAAGAGCAATAAGAAGTATTGTAATGGAAATACAGGGAGAGGGTTGCACAGATATGTCATATACATGCATGAAAACGGCCCTGTGTAAGTAACCCTGTAAATAATAAGAAAGGAAACCAAAACCAGATGTTCATTTGCACCTGGCCAGAGGTCTTGTTGATGACATGTCTCTTTCACAAAGCATCAAGGGCTTTTGGGAGAGCTAGCTGGTCCCAGGCTAGGACAAGGGAGGTACAGAGAGCCCTGAACAGAAGGATGGTTTCCCCATGACTAAAAGGACACAGCCAGGGAACACAGGAGCAGCCAGGAGGGGGCACTCGTAGGCCACATCGGGCTCAGTGGGAACCCAACAAGGGACACCGGAGAATAAGCTCGCAAATAAAATGTGTTTGAGAATATGGCATAATAAAAAGAAGAATTTTTAAGCAAAAAGATACAAAACATTAAGAAAAGAGACACAGGGGCTGAAGGGGCGGGGTGTAGCCACGCAGGAGGGGCTGTCTGTAGAGGTGCCTCTGCTCAGGTAGAAACAGATAACTTTGATGCAAAGGTGGTCATGCAGTCTCAGAGAGACACTGTGGAGAGGCCCACAGAAGCACTCCAGACACCCTGTGAGCTATGCAGGAGGTTTATCTTCTGGATGCCACTGTCCCCCAACAGACCTGCTGCTAATCTCATCAAAACACACCTCTCCAGTGGGGAGAAGCCCTCCATCTTGGCTGAGGGCTTCAGGCAGGAGGTAAGCTTTCCCTGGCCAATGGGAATTAGCTAGGCAATCCTGACTGAGGCACAGCTGTGGAGACATCTGTGAGGAGACTCTACGGAGGCCAAGAGGCCAAGCCCACACATGCCTTGGTAGGTCTGGGTCACAGAGAGAACATCGCCTGCTGGATTCTAGAGAGAGTGGAGGAGTGTGACCATGGATTTCTGTCAGGTGAAGGATCTTCTGCTTCACAGTATCAGAGCTCTAAAAGTAGGGGTGCACGGGGAGAGATAGGTGTCATGTGTGCACATGGGAGGGTTGGGGGTCATGCATGCATGGGGAAGGATGGGTGTCCTGTGTGCACGGGGAGGGATGAGTGTCATGGTGTGCACAGAGAGATATGGGTATCATGGTACTCCCGGGGAGGGATGGGTTTCATCATGCCCCACTGACCTAGAGGCCACAGGCAGAGGGAAGAGCTGCTCACTGAACACTGAGCAGGCCCTGACACTGGTCTGTGTTCCATAGCCCAGGACTTCCCCGTGTTTTTCAGTCCACATGTGTCAAGGACTCAATCTAAGAAGAAGAAGTTCACATGGGGTAAGTGAAGAAAAATACAGACATCAGTTGTGTGACCCTCTGCTATCCCATGAGGGTCTCAGAGGAAAGGATCTACACCATGAGAAGAGGCTGAGGCAGGGAAGCATCCAAACTCCTCCACGGGGAAGCTCCATGGCTACAGAAGTCTCCTGGTGCAAGCCCTATGACATATTTATGCTCACTTTCCAATTGGTCCTACCGTCCAATTGAGAGAAAGGTTAGCCATTAGGTTTCAGCCCTAGAAGTCTCAGAGCCATGAAGACACCATGCCAGCTTTAGTGCCCAAGGGCTCCCCCTGCCCTCCTCACCTATATAAAGGCCTCAAGATCCACCAGATGACTCTTGGGTTGTTCCTGTAGACAGGTTACTGAAAAGACCTCTCTCTTCCTTGTTTCCAGAAGACAGCCTCACCTAGAGAAGGACATGGGTGAGCTCCAGAGTGGTCGGATGGTCAGTTTATTATCTTTCTTCCTCCCACACATCCCTGCTGTCTGCCTAGAGTTAGCCCTGGGCTGCAGGCATGTCAGAGCATACCTCCCCAATTGGCTTCCCCTTCTGGGCACACTTGCAGCAGTGTTGAATCTTGGGAGCCCCTTGAGCCTCTGCACTGCCTTGTAAGCCAAGTCAAGAATCACAGGCACCTGGGGAGGGGGCCAGCTTGTCTTTTCATTGAGTGGGTAGAAAAACAAACACGGTGACTATCGCACGCTCCCACTGCCATTCAGAAAAGCAGAGCGTGTGGGTCGCGGATGTCTCCATTCTCTGAGGGATCAGAGCTCTGCCCAGGGGGGCCCCTCTGTTGGAGGACGCTGAAGCTGGCTGTGAAGATAAGAAGCACACACAGGAGCCTAGCAGTGCAAAGGGACACATGGCCAGGGAGCATCAGAGGCAGGTTTCTCATGTACCGACTCGCAGGGCATCAAAGGGAGGCCAGAGCGTTTGACTAGAGGAAGAGATGGGCCTCTCCCTTCCGTGCTCAGCTCTGATCTGAGAAAATGGTTCCTTTCAAGTCATCACGCTTTTTAACCTGGCAGAAAAGCAAGCTTCCCTCCCTATTGGGTGCATTAAATGATATCTCCTAGAGGTCTGGTGCCGGATCTGCATGGAGCTCACCATGTGTCAGAGCGTGTCCCACACAGTCCCCAAGGCTGGGGATGGACAAGGTGACAGGTGAGACACACGTGTCTCTAGACTGAGGTTTATAAAGGAGGGACTGTGCTCAGAGAGGCAGGTGTATATATCTTAGTGTCTCACTGTCACCAAGCATCTGAAAGTAGAGTGTATCTGTCTCATCGTTTGAGAGTGGAGTCTATCATGGCGGGGAGAGCACAGCAACAAGCACCCAAGGCCATAGACCACACTGATCTGCAGTCAGAAAACAGAGAGATGAATGCTGGTGCTCATCTCACTTTCTGTTTCTGACTCAGTTTGAGATCCAGCCCACAGGGTGATGCCACCCACATCCCAACCACAGTCCATCCTGTCAGCTCACGTCCCGTAGAGATGTGTCTCCTAGGTGTGATTCCAAATTTAGTCGAGTAGACAATGACGATTGGCCATCAGAATTACAAACCAAGCTGGTGGAGGCAATTCTTAAGTTGAGGCTCCCTCTTCCCAGGTGTGTCAAGCTGATAGCCAAGATTAGCCAACACAGGGAGCCACCCTGGATCTCCATAGCATGATTCTAGGGTGAGCCATAACTCAGCCTCCCACACTTAACAGGAATGTCACACATCACTCAGGAGAGAGAAGGCCACATCTGTCTGCTGAGGCCAGAACTCTTGTTAATGGCATCATTATCAGGTCTGTGTCCTGGATGATGAAGACCTTAAGTAATGAGAACCTGTTAGTAAGGTAGTGTGGCCATTGTCAGCTGAATTAGAGTTAGAAAGTGTGTGTCCTACAGCCAATAGGGATAGGAAGGATGGCTCCGCCTTGTGGGCTTTTAGGTGATAGCAAGTAGGCCTATAGCAAGTTGCCTCTCCTCTTCCTCATCCTTCTCCTCCTCTCCTCTTTTTTTCTCTTCTTCCTCCCTCCCTTCCTGTCCCACTTCTATGAAGTCCTGGGTGGTTTGGAACTTACTCTTTAGACCAAGCTGACCTTGGACTTGTAGCCAACCATTATCTCTGCATCCTGAATTTCAACACACACACACACACACACACACACACACACACACACACGCACACACCTAGCCCCCCTTTTTTCTTCATATTTGTGTTAGTTAATACTGATTATCAGTTTGTCAGGATGGGGAAATCACCCAAGAGGCAAATCTATGGGTGTGACAGATTATCTTTACTATGTTAATTGGATAAAGACCCACGCTACCCTTGAGTGGCAATATCCCTGGGTACTACTCTCTTCTTTTATGTCCCAGGCCACACAATGGTCCCTGTCTTACACATCCTCTCTGGCCATATCACTGAACACTTGAGCACGTGTGTCTGTCGTGAATGTATCTCTGAGTGTATCTTTCTGCGTCTAGGTCAATACATATATCTCTATGTGTGAGTGTATATAATCTGGAATCCATAGACAAGATAAAGCATCTGTCTTTCTGAGTCTGGTATATTTAATCTAATGCAATCCTCTCTGGCTACAGCCATTACTTGCAGACAGCTCCACTCTCCTTTCCAGCTGGATTGATACCCACTGTATCATTCTGATTCTGTAACATGTGACCAACCCCTAGGTAAACACGGATGTACCAGGGTCTCTGTAGTGTGTTGTCTAAGCTTCCCCTGAGTGTGTACTCAGGAGTGTGCTACTGGGCCATACTGAAATCCTGTTTCTAGTTACTTCCATATTGGCTGTACTAATTTTCATTTGCCAAAGCACCTTATTACAAATTTCACTACAGGGCTTTAGCCACAGAAACAGCACGGTACTAACACAGAAAGATACAGAGACGAACTGAATAAAATAGAGCCTCCAGAAATAAGCCATACACCTGCAGTTACCTGAGAATTGACGAAGGTGCCAAAAACATGTGTTGGAGAAAAGATGCAGAAGTAAGCCAAGGCATAAGGTTTGAAAGCTGATCTGATTAATAACATAAACACTCCTGATTTAGCCTTTGAGCAAATCTAGAGGATGGAAAGCATGTTGGGGGGAGCAGGGTCCTAGTTTGCTTTCCACTGTCATGATAGCACACTAACCAAAACTGATCCGGAAAGAAAGGTAATGAAGACTGGTTCTCATCTCACTTTCTCTTCTTTATTCAATTGGAGACCCAGCCCATGTGATGTTCCTAGGTAACAGCCTCTTGCTAGAGGGAATTCAGAGTAGGAACGGAGGCAGAAAGCATGTAAGAATGCTGCCTACTGGCTTGTTCGTGTTTCACATTCAACTACCTTTCTTGTGTAGCCCAGACTGGTCCACCTGTGGATGGCACTGTTCATATAGGTTGGACCCTCCTGTATCAACTGTCAATCAAGAAAATGCCCCGACAGACAAGCACACAGACCAATCTGATGGAGGCGATCCTTGAGTTCAACTTCCCTCTTTCCAGGTGTGTCTTGCTGGTAGCCAAGATTAGCCAACACAGGGAACCACCCTGGATCTCCCTGACTTGGTTCCAGTATGAGCCATAACCCAACCTCCCACACTTAGCAGGAATGTCACACATTCCACACATTGGTCAGGACAGGGAAGGCCACATCTGTCTGCTGAGACCAGAACTCTTGCTGATGGAATCCATTATTGGGCTTTGCCTTCTGAAGACCCTGCGTAGGTAATACAAACCTGTTAATAAGGAAGTGGGGCCACAGTCACTGAATTCCCCTTGGCTGAGCAGTGGAAATGGGATTATATGCATACCAGGTATGGGTCCCTGTGATGAATCAGATTGCCACTCTGGTAGAGTCAGCACCGTCACCTCTTTGGTATACTCAGTTGAAAGATTATGTGTTTCTTGAAGATATTACTACTACATGCAATAATGCAACCATGCTAAACAGATTCCCTAGGGTCTGCCTGGGTCAAATGTTGTGTCTCAGTTTTATAGATGAAGGGGACAACCAGCCAGCCATTCAGCCAGAAGACTAGAAAAGGGGCTCAAAGAGTATCAATCCTAAGGGTGATCAAAGAGTGCACCTATCTACCCTGTCTGTGGAGCCAGTATTTCTGTTGCATGCTTTGAAAAATCAAGCTCCCCATAGTGATCCTGACATCAGGAGGTGAGATTTTCAATCACTTTTCTACAGGTTATTAAATCTTAGCTTAAAGAAATTCAAATCAGACACTGGCCCCAGGTAGCCATGCCAAGTCAAGCTTTCTGGTGAGTGTGGTCTCAAAGGAACACTAGGAAAGAGCAGGGGGTGTCCCCAACCACCAGCATGAGCAGTCTTAGGTCCCTGATGTGGGAGGGTCTTCTGTTTGAGTTGATTTCATTGGTTAATAAAGAAACTGCCTGGCCCATTTGATTGGCCAGCCCTTAGGTGGGCGGAGTAGACAGAAAAGAATGCTGGGAAGGGAAGTTACTAAATCGCCATGCCTCACCTCTCTGGGGAAGATGCCATACCTCTCCTCTCTGAGCCAGACGTGATGAAGCTCCAGCCCAAGATGGACGTACACTAGAATCTTCCTGGTAAGGCACCACTTCATGGTGCTACACAGATTATTAGATATGGGTTAATCAAGATGTGAGTAAGAGGCTGAAACTAATGGGCCAGGCAGTGTTTAAATGAATACAGTTTGTGTGTTGTTATTTCGGGACATAAGCTAGCTGGCGGCCAGGAGCCGGGTGGGAAGCGGCCCACTACTCATCACTACAGGTCCCCCTGGTGTTGCTCAGTTCTCTGAAACAGATAGAAGGACCCAGTGGCCAGGAGACCAGAAGGAGCCAAGTTCCAGGTCCAAGGACCCAGTGCCCATAGCCGGGATAAGTGGTGTTGCAGTGCTAAGAGGGTTATATAACTCACTGGCTTCTCGGGGACATAGAGACAGGGTGGGTAGGCCCAGAAGATGCTCATATGATGCACCTGCCTTATCACAGAGTAAAAAGGCTGAATATAGGGAAGGAACCTTTGCCTGGTGGTTTATAGGTTTATAGTGAGCAGAGATTATCTACAGGTGAGAGACATTTACTTCATATTAAGCAGGAATTTGCCCTACCCAGTTAAGACACCCAGGTTTATCCACCCTTTCCATGACGGTAGCAATGAAGGTGCATCCTACTCACCGTGGAAATCAGGACAGGAATCTAACCCTAAGACCTTATGGCTTCTATGCACACACCTCTGGAATCGACACAGGCAGCCCTGCAAAGCAAAGGCAAAAGCTATTAGCCAACCCCACTCTCAAACACTGCCCATCTGGCTACTGTCTTTCAGTTGTTCTTTAATGCTGTCTGAATAATTCTTCCAGCAGAGTCTAGAAGTTACCACTTTGAAATAGAAACAACAGCACTCCTGTGACTACAGGAGATCCATGAGGATGCTGAGTCCTGGCAGGAGAGCAAATGAGAAAGTTCAGGTGACAAGGAGAAGCAGGAGTGTTCGCGTTCACGTGCAATGCTGAAGAAGCTGCCAGGAGCTCTCCAGCTTCTTTCAGGGGAGTCGTGAGGCTCAGCATGCTGGAAATATCTCCCCACAGTTGCTCTTTCACAAATAGCCTCTCTCATTTCCCCGGTGCAGCACCCAACCACATTCCACAGATCTCTTCCCGATGAGGTGGCAGCAGCAGGAGACAATGGCGGGGAGAGGTAGGCCCATGTGACCAGTCTACCGTTCCTGTTCAATCCCCTGTTAGAAAATTTCCTTTATCATTAAATTAAAAACACAGAGCAGAGACAAATGAGGGAAGGGAGTCTCGCATTGATCACTGAGGTGCAGCTTCCCTTAGTCAGCCCTCCCAGAGGCGCTGGGCTCGAGACAGTCCGTGGAGGTGTGTGCCTTCAAATAAGCCGGCTGGGAGATGTCATGCACAGGCCAGTGGCCACACAGCCATGGATCCCATGCACACAAGTGGGACAGTCACAGCAGATCTGTGACTCTATTTTATGGCTGAGTGAGCTGCAGTTTGACCTTCTTAGAAGCAATGAGACTAGGGGAAAAAGTGCCAAAGCCTTGACCCACAGAGCTGTCTGAACCTGAACCTACTCAGGAACATGGGTAGTGAAGCAAAACGCTGGGTGGGATTGGGCAGTAGGTGGCTGGATGGCTTGGAGACACTGCCGAGCAAGACCTTCCGACCACTCATTGCCCTTCGGATGGGGGATGGTGGCCACCCCAGGTGTTCACAGCACACGTCATTAGCAGGAGTTTGTGTGCAATCCAGGTGCAAAAAGAGCAATGGGTGTCTGGGGACAAATGTGACATCATGAATCCAGAGCCAGAGTTCCTCCAGAGAGAATCTGGGCACAGAGACGGGTAACCTGTGTCCATCCTGTCTGTAGTTAGGGGAAAGGAGCCTCTACACCCTGGGAATGCCATGTATGGAACTGTGGGAGGTGAAGATGCTTCTGCCTAGGGGTTATCCCACTCTCCATCCAGCCATATGCCACACACCACCAAAAGTCCCTTCTGTCTACAGAACCCTTCTTCACAGAAGGAGTATAATTTCTGATCCCCTTGGCTGCCTCTTGGTGTTGAGCTTTGGCCCTGGGAGGGGGACGCCATGTTCAGGGGAGACATTAACTCTTAGAACCCGCTTGATAATTTCTGGCTTAGGAAATAGCATCCATTTGCCAAGTTTTCCCAGTGTACCAGATTTGTTTGCAACAGTGTAGCATCTGACTAACACAACTCAGTGCCCCTTCCCTTCCTTCAGCCCTGTTTCAGTTTGCTTCCTGGTCAGAGTGCTCTCGCACTCTGGTGTTAATTTTTTGGAATGCACTGTGCAATAAACTGTGATTAACTCTGCTGCTTCCCCCATCACCATATTCCACCTCTCTGGATAATTCCTTCTCTCTGGAATTACCGTTATTTTTATTATTTCCCCAAATTTTATTATTCTTCCAAATTTCTCAGTTGAACTTACTTTTATTTCAAAGGTGAAGATGAATAATCCTTATGTATTATGGCCAGAGATCACATTTCACGTGTATTCTAGTCTGCTTTCTGTTGCTGCAATGAACATTCTGGCTTACACTTCTAGTTCACAGCCCCTCACTGAGGGAAGTCAGGGCAGGAACTCAAGCAGGAGGTTGAAGCCGAAATCCTGGAGGCACACTGTTTGCAGGCTCACTCACTGGCTCATTCTCAGCTAGCTTTCTTATACAGCCTGAGATCACCTGACTAGGGAATGTTGCTGCCCACAGTAGACTGTGTCCTACATCAATTAACAGTCAAGGTAATCACACACACGCCAATCTAATAGAGGCAATTCTTCACTTCTAACTTTTTCTTCTAAGAAAACTTGATGCTGTGTCAAGTTGACAGCTAGAGGTAACCAGGATAATGTGTTTTGGGGGCTCACATGCAGAAATGCTTCGTGCTCTATCTACAGACCATAACTACGGGCACCATGCTTCTCTGACCACTGTGAGATGCAAAGATCTCCACTTCATAGTAAGAGTACCGGAAACTCAGAGCACCAAAAGAGAAGCAGTTTACTTCACAACATCGTTAAGTTGGGTGTAAGCCTAGAGAAAAAGAGAGGGGAAAAGCTGGTGCGTTGATTTGGCACAAAACATTGGTTTTCATTTTCTTCCTTGCATTCCATTGCCCTCTGAATTCCTCCTTGTCTGAGTTCTTCATGGAGGTACGGTCTTCTCAGTGTCTAGCGTGGCCGTCCCCCACAAAACCTTCCCTAACTCATATCCTGGGACTGGGATGCTCTTTTCCTGATATGTGGGCTCAGTCCTGTCGCACAGTACCTGTGACTTTTCAAGCCCAGGATGAATGGATAGCACACCAGGACAGGCAGTGCCAGCTGCCAGCTAAAGAAGATAGGGGCCTAGCACCTCCTGCTTACCTGAGCTTCTCTAATGAGACAGAAGCGCACCTCATCCTAAAACTGGCCGTAATGACTTCTCTTACACTGGGCATTTGAGTCGACACTGTGAAGTGTCACCCATCCCGGTGGCGAGGTCTGTTGTCTTATGAGAGTCATTGCTTCTCTTGTCAGACATAATAAAGCTTTCTGTATGGCCTGGTGTGGATAACCTTGTACGATCTCGTCTCAATGGTTGACACCTCCTCTTTAATCACAGGGCCCGGAGCTATCTGTGTCTGTACACTTCCCGCAATGTTCACATATTTGGTCACACATGTAGCATGATCTTTAAGATGTGAGTATTCACTTCCTCTGTGGTGGATTGCCTCTCGCCTGCCAAGGGCTTTGACTATAATTTCAAGTGCATGTGCTCTTCCAACTGGTTTTTGCAGCTGTTCTATGTGTTTGGATAGTTTACCATGTGTAAATTGTTACTTTTCTGGAACATAGACTCTAACTTCAACTGGTGTGAAATAATCAGCTCTCTTTCCATAGTTCTGCTTTTTGAATGGTTGTGTCTTATATTAATATTTCCACAAAACATATGACAAATCAGTTTCAAAATACAAATAGCAAACGGCTGCATACACCTGTCTGTGTGCCTGAGTGTCTGAGGTAATGTTCTCCAAAGCCCTTTAGCAACTCTGCTCCCTAATGGGCCTGGGGCTTCAAAGTCTTGGCTTTGTAGTATCAATTCAGGCACACGTACCATACACCTGCCTCGATAGTCAGCTGTCCTGACCTGCTGGCAGAAGGGAAAGAAGTCTAAGTCACTTACTAAGGTTTAAGTGGACAGGTAACAACACTTCACAGTGTCAATTCAAATGCCCAGCATAAGAGAGAAGTCACTATGGTCCATTTTTAGGATGAGGTGCGCTTTTATCTCATTAGAGAAGCTCAGGTAAGCAGGAGGCACTAGGTCCCTGGCTTCTCTAGCTGGCGGCTGGCATCTGCTTGTCCGGGTGGTACTATCCATTCATCCTGGGCCTGAAAAGTCACTGTGCTACATGACTGAGCCCAACTGTCAGGGAAACCTATGCCTTCTACTTTCCCTGCTCCAGAGTCAAACCACACATAGCATATGTATAAGAGATGCTTACCTGGGACACAAAGGCAAGAAGCTGAGCTGTTACCCAAAACTTTAAGGCAAGTCCTGAAAGGCACTGTGAACACCTCTACCACCAAAGGACTCGCTATGGACTGGGAAGGCTTACTCCAGGGAGAGTTGGTTCTCATGTGGGCCCCACCTGCCTAAATCCCCATCTCTGGATGCCATCAGCGCTCCCTGGAACCTGGGTAGACAGCAGAGGACTTGCTATGCAGAGAGCAGTATGTAAGTCCCAGGAGCTGCTGACAGCAATGACCACCCTGGATGGTTTGGGCACCCTGGGGATGTTCCAGTTGTAAACTGACCAATACTCCTGACTCTGACATAGAGTGTCTTCCACATTGTGTCATCTCAGGTTCCAGGGACCTTTCCCATATTTGTGAATGAGAGGCCTGGGAAGGCATCTAGGTTCTTCGTGTGTGTGTGCCAGGCTTTCTCACTGCATCTCTGAGCATTTCCCCACTTGCCAGACCACATCAGGACCTCTAGAAGTCTGGCAGAGCAGCGTCCATGCCCCTGAGGAGTAGGGAACTCAAACTCACTTTGCCTCAACCTTAAATACGAAAAGGAATTAAAAGGTGGCTTGGGTTACGTTGCTTGGGAGGCTTCTCACTATTTAAGCCTTCCTTGGCTGCCATCATACCCCGCTTCATTTGACAGCAGTGCAGAGCTGGGAGAGGCCCTCATTGCCTGTCTCCATAACGAACTGACTGCCTGGAATAAAGAAGCGTGTTGCTGGTTTAACCCTTTACCCTCTGAGCTTCAGGTACCAGTGTGTCCAGCCTCCCACAAAGTCAAGAACTGCTGTGGGTAAGAGTAGCACGCCTGAGTTAAAACACCCACGGACCATGTTCTGTGGGCTTCCTTTCACTTGTACTCCTGGGCAGCCTCCTTGGGTGCCTCTGGAACTACCTTTCCTGCCGACTGCAGCTCATCCTTGAAGCTCAGGATGCCATTACCGCAACAAGGAGCTGGAGATCCTGGCTGTGGGTTTCCACGCAACCAGGCTCCTCCAAATGCAGAGAAGATGGGGAGGGATCAAGATAATAAATCATCTTGTGCTATGGTTTTATAAGCCTCCATGGGTTGTCGCTGAGAGACAGTCTGATCAAACAGTGCCATCCCTCGGGAAGGCAGCCTGCAGCTCCCTGGAGGTGGAACCCACAGAAGATCAGCTCCATTCAACGTGAAGAAGAGCATCTTTTATACCTCCATTCTATTTCTACCAGGCAGACTCCTTCTGAGCCAACCTGGGCCACACCCACCCCGTCTCTGCCACCTTTATTTGACCCAATCACTTCCGCTTCATGAGGGCACAGTTTATGTCATCATCTGAACCTGATAGCCATTTCAGCCCCTGAGATCTTTATCCAATGAAAGTGACAGTATTTTCCTCAACCCACTTGAGTATCTAAGCAAAAATAGGCAATGAGGCACTAGAGGCCTGTTTAATCAGGGTGACCCATGGCTTACCTTGCTACAGTCACATCTACTGTTCGTCTGAAAGTCTAGGTAACTCAAAGTCCACCTGGGCCAGTGTCAGTTTCTCTCAGACTCATAACGATCCCAAGAGATCCAGAGATAAGCCCAGAGAATGTGCAAAGAGAAGAGATGATGGCATATACTTCTGTACACATTTGTGGGGTGGTCTTTTCCTTGGATCAGCACCGGTAACCCCAATCCCTGTCATGTGGGGGCCCAGCTGCTCCAAGGCTTGTCCTGGGCCATATATCTAGCATCACGAGGGACATAAGTATCCTTCCATTATTATTAGAGACATGGGGACCCCTATACACCACCAGGGATATAGAAACCTTCATCTTCATGAAGGACATAGCAATCTTTCTTCACCATCAAGGGATACAGTTGCCCCCTCTCATCAAGGGGAGACACAGAGACTCCTCATCAACATCAGTGAACATGGAGATCAACAGTCATCCAGAGGGCACATAGTGATAGCTTGTCATCCTGAGTGCATGTGGAGACCACTCGCCATAATGAGGGGCAGAAACCCCTCATATATATAAAAAAGAAGACACTGAGACTTTCTGTAATCATGGGGTGGTCAGAAAGACCCCTCAGTATCATTGCAGGAATACAAAGCCTGCCTTTTCATTGTAGAATGTGGAGATTTCCAGTCCTGAAGGTGGGCCAAGAAAACCCCAATACTATCCCAGGGGAAGTTAGCATGTAACCGGGGCACACAGAACCAAGACTGGCCCCTCTCTGACTACATGCTGGGTGACCTTTGTTGAGACACTTCCTTTTGCATAACCTCAGTTTCCTCAATAACAGGGATGGTCTGAGTGAGCCCCCAGCTCTGCCAACTTTGTGTCGTATTACCTTGATTGTCTGGTATTGACTCCGTGGAGGCTGGCCATCTCAGTACCTGCTGCTGGCAGACTGACTCTATGAACCATCCGTGCATCACCTCACGCCTGTGGAAAGCAGGGTTTCCTTTGTGGCTACCATGGGGCTTAGAATGAGCCACACAGCACTCTGTAAAATGGTTTCAGGTTTCTAACCACTTATCCTGGTGTCCTAGGTATTTACACATTTGCAGGGGTTTTGAGGTGTGAAGCGTCATCTCGAGTCCCCTGCACAGGTCTGTTCTTGCTGCTTCCTGTGCTCCTAGCCATTTTCCATAGCCCATAAACTGAAGGTTAGTGCCAGAGGAGTGGACATGTGAGTGTCCCACGTTCTATGTTCAAGATGTTTATCAAAAATATATTTAAGGGGGGCTGGAGAGATGGCTCAGAGGTTAAGAGCATTGCCTGCTCTTCCAAAGGTCCTGAGTTCGATTCCCAGCAACCACATGGTGGCTCACAACCATCTCTAATGGGGTCTGGTGCCCTCTTCTGGCGTGCAGGCATACACACAGACAGAATATTGTATACATAATATATATATATATATATATATATATATATATATATATATATTTAAGGGTGTAAAGACACCATGTGAAAAAGTGGTGTGACCACAGGGCATGGTGTTGCTTGGAGAATCTAGCTTGTGGGCAGTTTGTGGTTAACACTGCACCCCTACCGTGGCTGGAATTTTGTCCCCAATGGATTATCCTCCACCTCCTCATCCCAGAGCCCCAGATGCCACCTTTTTAGGGCAAAGAGTCAAGTTAGGGACTATGGTTGAACTCACCTTGGCCTATGGAATATGCCCTAAAGCCATTACCAGTGTCCTTGTAAAAGAATACAAAGAGTGAAGTCAGAAGCAAAAGATACACATGTCATGTGGACACATAGGTGTCAGAGGGTAGATTCCCTCCTCCCCCACACCCAGCTACAACCATCTGTAGACAGCAGAGGATGGATGAGTCCAGTGGATAGATGTTGATTTGACTTTCAGTCTCCAGAACTCTTGATGTTGGTTCTTTGAGAGCCCGTCCCAGTTTGTAGAGATTTGTTGTAGAGCCTTGATACCCCTGAGTGCACCCTCAAACTGGCCAGCTCAGTCTTGAATAACATGGTGTTCCAATTCCCTTCTATCTAGACTCTTCCTGAGTGTCCCACAAACCAGGGATGTTCTCAGAAGGCCCTTCCCACTGCCCTTGCCTCACACACCTGAGTAACGAACAAAGTGGAAACATGTTTTGACAGGTCATGGTTTACCCAAATAACGTGGCACTTCTGCTGCCTACTACTCTCTGATCTGCTCCACCATGCCATATACCCACCCCAAACAACTGGTTCCTGGGCTGTAAAACCCCCTTGAATGATGGTCAGACCAGCTGGTACTGACTTTCTTAACTTTTTTTTTTCAGCCTGACTCGGGATTTCTCTGGGTTGTCCTTAGTACATCACAAGCATGGGTGGAGGGAAGCCTGCTGGACAGGAGGGGCCATGGTGCTGCCATCCTTCCTCATAGCTGCTAAGATGGCTGCAAGATCTACAATGCAAAAAGTGGTGTCTGAGACTCAGTGTCATGGGCTAAACTTTGTCCTACCCACATTCACATGTTGAAGACCTGCCCCCATAACCTCAGAACAGGAGTGTATTTGGAGATAAAGGCTTAATGAAGCGAAATTAACTAAAATGAAATCTTTGAGGCTGACTTAATCCAATATGACTCTGTCCCTACATGAAACACACAGAAGGACAACCAGGTAGGAACACAACTAGAAGGCAACATTTGCAGGTCGAGGAGAGGGGCCTGAGTAAGGTCACCCTTGAACTTGGACACATGAGACAGTGTCTGTCACTATAAACTATCAAGCTTGTGCGGTGTCTTCCTGCAGCTCGGGACACCAAGATACCCAGAAATGACTGGGTTTGTCCAATTTTTCTTTGAGCCACGGAACATCATCCATCACCGCATCACCGAGACAAATCTGCTGCTCATTTGTGATGTCAGGTTTCCTTCATTTGTCTCAAAGACATCTCAAGCTCTAACAGAGGCTTTTGCGTCCCCTGTGGGATTCTGAGGCAGCTCCTCATCCCAGTCACACAGCACACACGAATGAACTGTCCTGCCTTCTCCACCACTGACTTTCCTTCCTACTTCCTTCTTTGTGCCTTATTGCTGTTAAGAAGTGGTTAGGGGCACACAGTGTGTGAGGTGTGAGGACCTCACCTCTTTATAGACTGCCCTACCCATGAGTGGACATCTTTACGTGGGAACAACCAGGACCTCACTGCACTAACTATGCAAAATCAGATGTCCTGATGTGTGTTAGGACACAGGGCCTTTAAGAGTATGATGCTCAACCTAAACCAGCCATTTGAGGTGACCAGAGAGCTCTCTCATTTCTTCCCCCACCCGTCCTCTCTCCAGAAAGACTTCACCTAAAGCAGGTGACAGAATCCCCAGAGGGAAGGCACTGCTGATGGGTTCATAATGGCCACAAATAGATGAAGGGTACTGTCATTGCAAAAACAAAACAAAACGCCACACAGTGTGAGGCAGGAAGAGCAGGCTGGATGATCAGAGAGTGGAGTTCTTCTTGAAAACCACAGGTCCTGCATTACAGACTGGTATTTGTTCCAAGGAAGCTGGATCCCTGATGTTTCAAGTATCCTACTGGGGACTATTGGTGCCATAGCCTCAAGACCAATGACACTAACCCTTGAGAGCAAAACACAGAGTGTGAGCTACAGAGTAGAGTGGCTAAGGGGGCCAGCCTTCTGCAGCTTCCCAGCTGATCACTGGCTCAGAGGCACCAGCGTTGGTGAGAGGTCCTGAGGCCAGGCCAGTTCTTGTAGAGTTGTCAGCGTGCATGGATGGGGCCAGGCAAAGGATTAAAGGGATGCTGCGTATTCCCCCAGGTCACTGCAGGTGAGCTCACAGACCTCTAGGAGATTATCCATCAGTGTCTGGGTGACCATGCTTACTGCCCAGAAGCAGGAGCCAGGAGAGAAGAAGCCAGTCTAACTGGGGTCCCATATAGAATTGAAGTCATCTGGGTATATAAATCCCCCAGAATGTTAGCACCACATTATTCAAAATGGCAAGCCCTTAGCATCTGGGCAAGGGACCCCACTGGTAGACGTTGGTTCTAGTGTGCACCCTGCCTCCTTCCCCAGGGTCTTTGTCTTGAGTTTGTCTCTAGGTGTTGCCTAACTCGGGGTTCCAGAGTTCCTCACTCTTTGGGTGTGTGGGGGAGGGGGGTCCTAGCAACATTTGATGATGTAGAATGCTACGTAAGTCCCTGATGAATTTATCATGGGAGTTATGAGGCTTGTTGGTTATGAAAAATCAGCAGTTGCCTGGCAACCCAAATTGTCTGTTAGCTCGAAAGCCAGAGAGGCTTCAGAGCCAGAGATGATGGTTCCTTGGGAGCCAAGAATGAGGCTGCTGAGCAAATAAATGCAGGGGAGGGAGGCCAGGGCATGGGTCTTCTCTAGAGGCCTGCTCAAGAAAGGAACCAGTTAGTTGGCCAAGGTGTGCATGGCTGAGTTCAGCCGCAGGAGGAAAGCAGAGAGAGGTTGTCTTCAGACCATTGCAGTGTGTCTACCCCTGAGGGATAGGTTAGCCTGTACCAGTGTGGTGCTGCTATTAGGGACCTGTGAGAGTCTAGTGTCCATTCAGAATACCTGGTCCCTTGCTTCCTCCCCTAGCAGAGCTCTGTGCTGAGCTTTAGTCCAATCCTCAAACCTTAAAACTTGAAGACAACCTCCTCTTTCTCCTCCCCCTCCTCCTCCTCCTCTTCCTCCTCCTCCTCCTCCTTCTCCTCCTCCTTCTCCTCCTCCTCCTCCTCCTCCTTCTTCTTCTTCTCCTTCTTTTCTTCCTCTTCCTCTTCCTCCTCTTCTTCCTCTTCCTCCTCCTCCTCCTCCTCCTCCTCCTCCTCTTCCTTCTCTTCCTCCTCCTCTTCCTCCTCTCCCTCCTCCTCTTCCTTCTCCCCCCCCTCCTCCTCCTCCTCTTCCTCCTCCTCTTCCTTCTTCTTAGACTTCCTTTGAGGACCTGTTTCCACATCCTGGTCACCCTCTGGGGCTGGAAAGTTCCAGCATCATCTAGAGCCCTGTAGTCTCATGGACTCGGACCAATGTAGCAAGAACCTTTGGATGCAAGTTTCATTTAAAACCATGCTTGATTATTTTTAATTAAGAACAACACATATGTCTCCTCAAACTTCTTTCTATTGTTGCTTTTATTCGGATAGCTCACACCAAACCAGGTATTTATAAAATAAAACTACATTAAGAAAGTAATGTGTACTCACACAATGTATTGATATACACAATACTTGTATGCAGAGGACATTCTTCTCCACCCAGGACTGCTTTAAGACTGAGATTTCAAAAGAGAGAAGCAGAAACACAAGCTCTGTCTGCTTACTTGGTGCACCTGTGCAGTTGATACATATGCCATACAGCCTGGGTGGAAACTACCATAGATGCTGGGGAGAAACCTGTTGTGGTAAAGAGACAGAGGGTATGTGCAGACTTCCTATTCTCCAGTTATGTATAATTTGAACAGGGTATTATTCGTCCACTTAGTTGGCTTTCACTGAGTCACTTTTCCATCCATGTCACAACCATCCACCCTTTTTGCCCACAAACTCATCCATCATCCACCCATCCACTTATCCATCTCTCTTTCTACCCACATGTCCACTCATACATTCATCCCAAAAATTCTCAATTCACCCACTCATCCATTTATCTACCTATTCATCTCTTTCCTCATCCATCCATCTTCCCATCTATCCACCTATCCATCTTCTATCCATCCACCCATTCTTTTATTTATCCATTGATCCACTTATTTACTTACTTGCCCGTCCATCCACCTACCCATCTATCCACCCATCCACCCATCCACCCATCCATCCATCCACCCATCCATCCATCCACCCATCCATCCATCCACCCATCCACCCATCCATCCATCCACCCATCCATCCATCCATCCATCCATCCATCCACCCATCCATCTATCCACCCATCCATCCATCCACCCATCCATCCATCCACCCATCCATCCATCCACCCATCCATCCATCCATCCATCCATCCATTTATATGCCTATACACCTATCCTTCCATTCATCCACCCACCCAGGCATTCATCTCCATTCCCCATTACTATTCTGTCTAACTGTACACCTCACACTGACCTACTATCCCAGGCTGCCAAGGGAGTTCACACTGTCCCAATGTGCTCACTGTTAGAGGTTGTTGGTCAAGATCATTCCTGTCTCTGAGATTTTCCATAGACAAGGCACTCTAAAGCCAGACTTTTGGGTCCCAGCCCAGGCTTTACTACTTCCAGGCAAGAGACCTTGAGTCAGCTTCATGAACTCTCCATGATTATTCTTCATTGGTGGCATAATGTGACTTCATAAGATATTGTGAGGATTTAATCTACCCATAAGCTGTTAGAGAATGAGTTTGCTGCATGGTAAACATTTGGTCTACGCTGCTCTGCCTCTAGCAGACGCTACATGGCCTGGCAAAGCCTCTTCTTCTCATTCAATCTTCTGTCTCCCACATCTTTGGATTCTGTACAGAGTGCGTATGAGGTTCTATAGAATTTTCTCTCTGGTCTCCATCCCTCTTGTCCTCTATCGTCATGTGATGACTCATTTACTCTCCCACGGAAACTCAGGTCCCACCTGTGCTGGGTCCATAGCAATCTGTCCAACCATGGGGTTTCGGGGCCTAGGTTAGGTAAAAGTTCTACCGTGTGGAATGAGTCATTGGTATCAGAGTCTGTTCCTGAGATGGCCATTCTAGAGATGCATAGGCAGTCTCCTTGCCCATTAGACTTTTATTTCTAGAACATTCACTTCTTTGGAAGAGTAGACCAGCTTCTTCCCAGGAATAATTTCCTCTCTAGTTTTTATTTTAAGCTTATAAACTTAGAAAGGAAACAAGCTCTTCTGTAAGGAAGCACCAGGGCCGAAATGATGCCAACACCTGCTACGTGATATCATTAATAAATTACTAGAATACAGCAGCATCTTAAACGTTCTTTTGCTCGCGGCCATTTGAAAGGAGCTCAGCTTTTCCGGGCTGGGTGCCAGGGACTGCTGGTTGGACCCTGGAGCTTAGGGGTGAGCTGCAGACCTGGCTCTTTTGTTGGAGAATAATATGTTTCCTTCTGCTCCGTTCCTGTATTCTAAGTCTGATTACTCTCACTTGTATTTTCCTAGAAAGGCAAGGAAATTCAAAACACCTTTTCAGTGGGATAGTTAAGTTTTACCATTTTTGTGCAAAAAAATCCCACCGCATTGTAGCATGTTTTAATATCATATGATATTGTCCACTGTTTCTTAACATCAAGATAAACTGAGGTCTTTAGGAAGACCTTTGAAGATAAATATGCACCTCTGCTAAGGGTTTACCTCACACCAAATTGTCAGCGTAACCTGAGATAGGTGTGAATTCAGGTTTACACTCAGGTGTGAACATCATCATCATTGTCCCCAGCACTCAAACAGCACCTGGCGCAGGGGCAGGAAAGAAGATGAAGATGCTTCATGAAGAATAAACAGAAAGGAAACCATGGTCAGGGTCTGTGGTGATTGGTTCCAGTTGTCAGCTTGACTCAAGCTAGAATCACTGGGGAGGAGAATTGCAACAAGGAATTGTCTAGATCAGCCTGGCTTGTGAGCACATGATGGGGTTGCCTTGATTGTCTTACTTGATAGGGGCAGACCTAGCCCTGAAAGTGGGCGACACCATAGCCTACTTTGGGACTCTGGGCAGTTGAGCAGAGAAAGCAAGCTGAGCAGTAACTATGCATGCACTCATTCTTTTAACTTTTGACTACGGATGTGGTGTGACTAGTTGCCACAGGCTCCTGACTGGGGATGTGGTGTGACTAGCTGTCTCAGGCTCCTGATTGGATGTAATGTTACCAGATGTCTCAGGCGCCTGACTTTTGATGTGGTGTGACTAGCTGTCTCAAGCTCCTGACTGTGGGTGTGGTGTGATTAGCTCTCTCTGGCTCCTGACTGTGGGTGTGGTGTGACCAGCCCTCTCAGGCTCCTGACTGTGGATGTGGTGTGACTAGCTGTCTCAGGCTCCTGACTGTGGGTGTGGTGTGACCAGCTCTCTCAGATTCCTGACTGTGGATGTGGTATGATTAGCTGTCTCAGGTTCTTGTCTGTGGGTGTGGTGTGACTAGCTGTCTCAGGTTCCTGTCTGTGGGTGTGGTGTGACTAGCTGTCTCAGGTTCCTGCTCCTGAGCCTTTCTTGAAGAGCTGAACTGTACCCTGGAATTTTGAACTAAAATAAACCCTTTCCCCATCTATGGTATAGTCTAAGGGGCCTTCTATGATCTGGTGGCTGAGCTGACCTTGGATTTCTTGACCAAAATCCACTGTAGGCTGTGTGAGTTTGAACAAGTTACTTAACCTCTCACTGTAGCAAAAGGTCATATTCTTCCTACCCCTCAAGGGCATTTTCATGGATTGTGTGTAATCCTAGCATCGTGTGCCTGCATCACCACTGCAGATGCCCTCTCTGGGATAGAGCCCACTCCATTGTCAACCATGCTTCACACAAAACCTGTATTATAACTTCTGCTGATGAACTAGGACTATCTTGCAACCAGGATTAAAGTTACCCTGAAAGCAAACAGACCTGTTTAGCCATTGGCCAGTGTTATCCAGCTTCCGTGTGCTGCAATAAATTACCTGCAAAAGTCAACTTAGACGTGCAAACTTTAGTTTGATTCGTAGTTGAAGTCCACAACTGCCTGACCCCATTAGGCCTGTTGCAGGGCAGAACATCATAGCAGGGAGCAGAGCTGTTCCTGCATAGCAAACAGAAAGGATGGGGAGGAAGAGAAGTGAAAGAGGAGGAGGGGAAAGGAGAGGAAAAACAGACAGATACATAGACAGAGATTGTAGTGAAGCCCAACCTCAAGGCTACCCAATGAGTTTCTCTGTTGCTGTGATTTAAAAAAATAAAAAAACACCTAGCAAACCAACTTGGGGAGGAAGAGTTGAATTCATCTTATATCCCATCATGACGGGGAAACCACGGCAGGGAGTCCAGCTAAACTATAAAGGAACACTTTCTGGCTTGCTCTCCACACTTTACTCCTCTGCTCATTTTTGTTTCATTATACAACCTGGGGCCACCTTACTCTGGATGACACCTACCACATTAGGCTGGCACCTCACACAGTCATGATTGATTAGAGGAACACTCCCATAGACTTTCCACAGGGCAGTTCTGACACAGATACTGTCTCAGTTGAACTTCTTTCCTCCCAAATGACCTTACTCAGTTGAAGATCACCTCCCAATGACCTTAGTTTGTCTCAAGAAGTAATCCATGCAAGAGCCCATTAAGGGACATTTTGACATCAGACCACTCATGAGCAATTTCCTCTCCACATCCCTACTGCTGCTCTGGGATTACACATGAGATTTGAGAGGACTAACTTGTCTTCCATGTTCATTCATTTCCCTATTTATTGACTCATTACTAACCACTTGATCCATGGTAGTGATGCACACCTTTAATTCCAGTACTCTGCGGAAAGAGGCAGGTGGATTTCTGAATTCTAGGCCAGCCTGGTCTACAGAGTGAATACCAGGACAATCAGGACTACACAAAGAAACCCCACCTCAAAAAAAATCATCTGATTCACATGACCTGAAGCAAGTATTGGTAGGAGGAGAGTGTAGCCCATACCAATCAGAAACTGCCTAGTTATCTCTTGGCCTCAGATGGCAGCAGCTATGTCTCCAGAAGTCATTAGATAACAGTTCGAGATTCTTACATTTGTGGTAGCAGTTGAGTAGGGAGAGAGGTTCAGCTGGCATTTACCAAGCATAGGCCAAGGGATGTTATAAACACCTAGAGTGTAGAAGACATCCCTGCAAGCACAGGGAAGGATCCATGGGCCATAAGTACATGTGTGGAGCCTTGTGTGAAACCCCAAATTTGATGTGGGATTCCCCTCTGTATGCTATGAATGTGTTCTATTGCCATTGGCTAATAAAGAAACTGTCAGGGAAGAATATAGCAAGGCAGGAAATCCAAGCAGAGATAGAAGAGCAAAGAAGGCAGAGTCACACAGACACCATCTAGTTGCCAAAGGAGAAAGATGCCAGAATCTTACTGGTAAGCCACAGCTTCATGGTGATACACAAATTAATAGAAATAGGTTAATTTAAGATGTAAGAGCTAGCTAGGAATATGCCTGAGCCATTGGTGAAGCAATGATGTAATTAATATAGTTTTGTGTGTTATTCAGGTCTGGGAGGCTGGGAAACAAAGTACAGTCTCTGCTCATACCAGGTCACTAATCCAAGGCCACATTTGCCAGCATGGCTGCCCTCCCTGTTGCTGAGATCATGGCTCATGATGGATGTGATCCTGAAACATGAACTCTCGCAGACAAGTGAGAAGACGCTCAGGCTCCTTGTGCTGGTCTCCATTAGTCTGTGTTCTAAACGTCTTTGTCTTCAATACCCACCCATTCATTCCATGAGTTTCTATTCTCGATTACTACGTCTTCCAGAAGGGCATGAATGCTGTTGTAAGTGTATTTGCTTCTCTGAAGAAGCAGGGCCTGTGCCTGTTGGTGTTCTTGCACTGACAGGCTCCTCATCCATCAGCTACCCAATAACAAGAGCCCAGTGACAAGTGACAAGGCTGCATCATGATCCATGCTGCGGCTGGCCTCCTGGGTGATCCTCCCCCCTGAGGTTTGATTTCTGAGTCTGTGGTGCCTTGAGCCAAGGAAGACATGGCCTACTTCTTCTGGAGGGCCTTAAAGCCAGTAAGAGAGGGGTGTGGCCCAACAGGGTCATGACATCAGACTTTTTTCTATATTGTTGAGAACAGATAACTATAGCAGGTGGTCCCTGGGTATTCTATAATGGCTAAGACTACCTGGCTGTTGCTGTCGGTGGTCACCACATAGCTGAGAGGATGCAACCTTGAGTTGGATTGCTCAGACTCTTTCTCCCTTCTTCCATCCTTCTATTTCCTCTTCCCCTTTCCTGTTTCTGTAGCTTTCACCCTGGAGCCTGACATTACCATCCCCAAAGAATGCTGAACAGTTCATTTGGCTTTCAGTGAAGACTTGCTGGCTCTTACTGTGTCAGCACTGACATCTGAGCCAGGCCTGGAAACTTGCTAGTATTTTTGTTTGCGGTGCTCAGAATGACAGGTTTTGGAATAGTCTGGCTATCCTCCATCGAGCCTCAATACCACCCTATGTTTCATGCCCTGAAGCTTGGAGCACGTGCATCCTAGCCCTCAAATTTCCCACCAGCTATGCCATAGTCAATCAAAACATGCCGAGCTGAGATTCTGGTTTTCTAGAGCCTTCTCCATGGTTACCTTTCATTCTCAGGCGATTTCCTGCTCTGGGTCCTTTAACTCGCTCTAGCCCATTCCTTCAGGAATGCTTGGCTTAACTCACTGACAGTAAGCAGAGTATTAAAAGGCAATTAGGGGGTTTCTAGAATGCATCATGAGAAACCCCAAGGATCCATTCCCCAGCCAAATAAGCAATACCAGTAGAAATTTTTTTAAACAACCAATTAAAGTTTCTGGAAATTACCCTAAGAGAATTAAGCAAAAGAAGTCACATTTCTCCATAATACCTACCAAGTATCTATAAGAACAGCAAGGATCTCTAATGCTTGGGGGACCACTCACCTTGCGTTCCCCCATCAGTATCATTGATATTCCACTTGAGATATCTATGGCCACACAGATAAGCCTTTAACGCCTTGGGTGACATATAGCCTACACAGGACAGTCACAGGCTGCAGGAATTTCTCAGTCCCACTGGCTCCAACTTTTATAAGCTAAATTATCAAAGCATGTGGCCCAAGTTTTATCAGCTAAATTATCAAAGCGTGTGGCCAAGAATTGAGGCTCTCCTCATCTTCAGCCCCACCCAGAGGACAGAGGATGTAGGGGCTTCAGAATGAGCTCACAGGGTTGAAAGTCCATACCAGAAATGACCAAAAATAGAAAAACTGGAGATTTCCCATGAAGAAAAATAGTCCATAAGAATGTAGTCTTCCAAAGTTCTTCCCAAAGAAGCTAACTCCATGTAAAACAAAGGGTTGGCACCTAAGGCACTCTTGGGAATAAACAGGGATGTAGTACTAACTGATGAACTGTCCTACCTCTCCACCAGATCCATGTGTTAGACAAGTGTTTCAAAGAGTAAGGAGAAAAAGGCAATTGGGAGGAATCCTCCTTGGGTCAGTTTGAGTCTCAAAGGGTCCTTAAACAGTGTGTCTTGTTGAATTTATTATACAAATAGTGAAATAATTTATTAACCAGGCCATGGCAGGGCATAATCCCTGTGATAGTTAATCTTCATTGTCAGTATGGTGCAATTTAGAATCACTCAGGAGACATACTTACACACATGCCTGTAAGTGTTTACCCGGGAAGCATTTCACTGAGGCAATAAGACACAACCTTAACTGTGGTTGGCTCTCTCCCATAGGCTGGGGGCCCCGGGGGAATAACAATAAAAAATAGAAGTAAAAATGGAAAAAGTAAATGAACCAACTTCTCTCTCTCTCTCTCTCTCTCTCTCTCTCTCTCTCTCTCTCTCTCTTTCCCTCCCTCCCTCCTTCCCTCCCCCTCTATCTCTCTCTTCCACTCTCTCTCGCTCTCTCTCCCACTCTGCTTCATGACTACAGGCAAAAATGACCTGTTACCTCAAGCTCCTGCCAACATAACTCTCTTGCCATGGTGAACTGTACTCTCAAACAGGAAATAGAAATCAATTCACCCTTCCTTAAGTTTCCTTCGTCAAGTATTTGATGACGTCAAGGAGAAAATTTACCAGTACCATCCCTGACCTCTCATGTCTCTGGGTCATAATAAAAGCAAAGGCAATTTAGCAGAGGCTCGGAGCAGAGGTCCTCAGGTGCCATCCAGAGAGAGCCACTGTCACTTTGAAGTGACACATGACACCCACAAGGGAGTGATAATAGAAACCTCACACTGCACGGAAGAGGTTTCCTGAGAAAATAGAGCCACATCACAAAAAGTTAATAAGAAACAGGAAAAATTAACCCAAAGGGTAGTGAGGAGGTTGTCTCCTTTGCCTTCTGTTGCTATGATAAACACTGTGATCTAAAGCATGTTGGAGATGGAAGGCTCTATTGCATCTTACAACTTGTAGTCCAGCAGGAGGGAAGATAGAGTAGGAGCTCAAGGCAGAAACTGAGGCAATGTCCGTGGAGAAGCGCTGCGTACTGGCCATGACTCTTGCCTTCTTCAGCCTGTTTTCTTGTGTGATCCAGGACCACATGCCAAGGGTGGCACTGCCCACCGTAGACAAGGGTCTCCCACATCATTCATCAGTTAAGAAAATGTCCCCTAGACTTGTCCGCAGGACTGAAAGAGACTCAAGAATTTAAAGGTTAATCTTCAGGGACATGAGCAAGATAAGAAATACTATGATAACAAGGAATGAAAATAATGAGGAGCCTTCCTAAGGTTGCAATGTCATTAATAGGACCAATGTCTTGGGACAGGCATTCCCAGAAGAAAAGGGATGGGGAAAAAGCAAACAAAATGAATCTGTTAGAATAAATGGTCATGGAAAACTTATAAAAAAATCTCTCTCTCTCCACACTAAAGAAGTTGCATAAGCTTTAAGTAGTGTGAGGGAAAATACACACATACAGAGATGCCACAGTGACACCACCTCGATTAAGATGGCCATCGATCTTAAAGTCATCAAGGAAGGAGTGACATGTCATAGACAAGGGAGTCTCGGTGAGATTAATACAGGGGTTCTCAACAGAAACAAGACAGACCAGAAAGCAGAAAAACTCATTTCAATTATGAAATAAAATAAATTCAGCTAAGAAAACAATGTCCAAGAAAATTGCCTTCACACATTTAGCTTTGGGTGATGGAGAGACTGTACAAGCATTCTTGATGCTTGAGATCAATGCCTAGGATCCAGATCAGGTGACTCACAACTTCTCGTAATTCCAGTTCTAGGAGATCTGACACCCTCTCTGGTCTCTGCAAGCACTACACTCACATGAACACACCCACACACAAACATACACATAATTAAAAATAAAATCTTTCAAAAGTTTTAAATAATAAGCTATTCAGTTCTGTATGCTTATGACTGATAATGTGTGTTATATTAAGAGATGAGAGAAAACATCATATAAAATTATTTAATGACAAAAGTCATAAAAGAGATGGAAAGAAAAAGTAGAAAAAAATAACAAGTGAATTGGTAGAAAGCACTAACTTATATGGTACTAATCCGATAATTGCTGTGAAAGCTGGTGGTCTTAATTCCAATTAATTAAAAGATAAGATTGTTTGAGCAGTTCAAGAATTGGTAGGTAATTATGTATTAAATATATGAATGCCACTTTAAACATCAAGTATACGTAGATTAAAAGATAGGAGAAATATACTATGCTGATATTATCAAAGCAATGCAGGGATAGTCCAATCTCATACCAAGAAAAGCCAAAGGAAAGAAATGGGAATGAGGAAGCAAAGTATATAATGATAGAAGGTCAGTTATTAAGTGGAGTTTGGTGACATATGCCTGTAGTTTCAACATTTTGGAGGTAAGGGGTGTGAATCATGGATTCAAATCCAGATTCACTGTAAAGTACAATGTGATTGTTGTCTCAAAAATCAACCAGCAAAAAGAAAATGTTTAATACCAATGTTCAACATGTGCACACCTACCTGTAAACTATCAAACCATGTAGGCAAAAACTACACAGAAAAACAGATAAACTGCTGAGTTATAGGTGCAGATTCCAGTATCTCTCCATCAAGGGTGGTTGATCCAATAGGCAAAACGTTGGCAAAGAAAAAGTTGAACTCAGGAGCAATGATTAAACGAATATAATTAACCCCTGTAAATTGCACCAAGACAGGAAAATATACATGCTTTTCATGCCAGGGGTAGTTACCAAAACAAACCATGTTCTGCCCCATAAATGCAGCTGAACAGCTTGAATAAATAGATATCATACAATAACTTCTCTCAGACCATGGAGTTAAAGGAAAAAAATAAATATCAGAAATAGTGGAAATCTCGAAGATATATGAAATTTAGGCATTACACTTCAGAAAACACATGAACCATGTTCAAGTGGGAATTCATCCCAGGCAGACAAGGCTAGGTCAATATTTGAAAACTATGTAATGCATTTTACACTGAAAATTAAAACTTATGTGACTGAAAGAAATGGCATTTTGAATTCTTTCTACCCCTCTTTCACAACAATTCTGGGAAGAACTGAGGGAGAGATGACTATGCTTAAAGAACATTATATGAAATTCTCACTTGAGCCAGTGACCTCTGCGGGAGCAGGCCCAAATGACATCCAGAATTGCAGAGTGACCTCTGGAAATACCAAGCAACCTCCAGGGTGAGGGAATCATGGCCCCAACTTCACCATAAGGAGCAATCATCTGGATCCACTGGCATCTGGAAAAGTGATCATCAGAGTCATGGCCCCAACTACATCAATCAGAGGAAAGGATGGGTAGACAACAAGGTAAGAGCAGACTCAACACCACAAAGAACAGTGTGGCTCCACCAAAAACCAGTGGTTCTACAACAGCAAGACTTGAAAACCCCAATACAGATAAAGCAGAAGAAAATGACCTAAAAATAAGTTTAGGAGAATGTTTGAGGCCCTTAAAGAGAAAACAAAAGATTCCTGCCAAGAAATGGAGGAAAAGACAAACAAAAAATTAGAAGAAACCAACAAATCCCTTAAAGAAAACCAAGAAAAATCAATTAAATAGGGTGAAAGAAACAATTCAAGACTTTAAAACTGAAATAGAGACAATAAAGAAAATACAAACCAAGTGAATTCTGGAAGTGGAGAATATGGGAAAACAATCAGGAACCACAAATTTGAGCATAAACACCAGAATATAAGAGATGGAAGAGAGAATCTCAAGCATTGAAGATACAATAAAGGAAATAGAATCATTGGTCAAAGAAAATGTTAAATCCAACAAAAACGCAACACAAAATATCTAGGAAATTTGGGACACCATGAAAAGATCAAACCTAAGAATAATAAAGATAGAAAGAAAAGTGCAGCTCAAAAGCACAGAAAACATATTCAACAGAATCATAGAAGAAAACGTTACTAAACTAAAGAAGGTTATGCATATGAAGATACTAGAAGCTTACAGAACACCAAATAGGCTGAACCAAAAAAAATTCCTCTGACCATGCCACATACTAATCAAAACACTAAACATACAAAATAAAGAAAGAATATTAAGAAATGCAAAGTAAAAAGGCCAAATAAGATATGAAGGCAGACCTATCAGAATTATACCTGACTTCTCAAAGGAAACAATGAAAGCCTGAAGGTCCTGGTCAAGAATTATGCACACATTAAGAGAGCACGGATGCCAGCCTAGACTACTATGCCCAGCAAAACCTTCAATCACCAAATATGGAGAAAACAAGATATTCTATGAAAGTACCAGATTTAAACAATACCTAGCCACAACCCCACAAAACCCAGCCCTACACAAAGTACTAGAAGGAAAACTCCAACCCAAGGAAGTCGGCTACATCCACAAAAATACACACAAGAGATGATCCCATGGCAGCAAATCCCAAAGGGAAAAACACACAGGAAACATCACCAACAACAAAAACTAAAATAACAGGAACTAACAATCACTGGTCATTAATATCCCTTGATATAAATGGATTCAACTTACCAATAAAAAGACCCAAGCTAGGCCGGGCGGTGGTGGCGCACGCCTTTAATCCCAGCACTCAGGAGGCAGAGGCAGGTGGATCTCTGAGTTCGAGGCCAGCCTGGTCTACAAGAGCTAGTTCCAGGACAGGCTCTAGAAACTACAGGGAAACCCTGTCTCGAAAAACCAAAAAAAAAAAAAAAAAAAAAAAGTCCCAAGCTAACAGATTAGATACGAAAACAGAATCCATCCATCCTTCTGCTTCCTACAAGAAACACCTCAGCATCAAAGACAGACATCACCCATCAGAGTGAAGGGTTGGGGAAATTTTTCCAATCAAATGGACCTAAGAAACAAGCTGGTGTAGCTATCCTAATATCTAACAAAATAAACTTTAAACTAAAATCAATCAAAAGAGACAAAGGAGGACATTTCATATTAGTCACAGGAAAAAAATCCATCAAGAGGAAATCTCAATGCTGAAAATCTATCCCCCAAATACAAGGTCACACTCATTTGTATAAGAAACACTAGTAAAGTTTAAATCCCACATTAATTCTGATACACTAATAGTGGGAGACTTCAACATGCCACTCTCACCACTGGACAGGTCCGTTTAACAGAAAATTAACAGAGAAATAAGGGAACTAACAGTTGTTATGACTCAAATGGACTTAACAGATATCTATAGAACATTCCATCCAAACAAAAAAGAATATACCTTAATATCAGCACCTCATGGAACCTTCTCAAAAATAGACCACATACCAGATAATAAAGCAAACCTCAACACATACTAAAAAATGGAATAACCCTATAAATCTTATTGAACCACCATGGCTTAAAATTAAAATTCAATAGCAACACTAACTCCAGAAAACACACAAACACATAGAAATTAAACAATGCTCACCTGAATCATCAATGGGTCAAGGAAGAAACTAAAGACTTCCTAAAATTAAATGAAAATGACCACATAGCATACCCAAATTTATGGGACACAATGAAAGCAGTGTTAAGGGGAAGGTTCATAGTACTAAATGCCTTCATAGAGAAGTTGGGAAAATCCCACACTAATGAGTTAATAGAATACCTGAAAACTTTAGAAACAGAAAGAAGCAAACTCACCCAGAAGGTCTAGATGACAATAATCCAATTGAGAGCTGAAATTAACAAAATAAAAACAAGTATAATCAATGAGACAAAGAGTTGGTTCTTCGAGATATTCAACAAAATAGACAACCCATCATTCAAGCTAACCAAAAGGCAGAAAGAGAATATCCAAATTAATAAAATCAGAAACCAAAAGCAGGACATAACAACAGACATGGAAGAAATCCAGAGACTCATCAGATAGTACTTTGAAAACCTGTACTCAACAAAATTGGAAAACTTAAAGGAAATGGACAATTTTCTGGATAAATATTACTTACCAAAATTAAATCAAGACCAGATAAGCAAATTAAATAAAACTATAACCACTAAAGAAAAACAGTCATCAAAAGTCTTCTAACTAAAACAACAACAACAACAATAAAACCCACAGAAGCAGATGGTTTGAGTGCAGAATCTTACAGGATTTTCAAAGAACTAATACCAATACTCCTCAAATTGTTCCACACAATACAAACAGAAGGAACATTGCTAAACACATCTTATAAGGCTACAATTACCTTGATATTGAAACCACATAACGACATCACTAAGAAAGAGAATTACAAGCCAATCTCATTTGTAGTGAGGGGCTGCGGGCGGTTTCCCACCACCCTGCTCTCGGCCACCGGCTAGCTTAAAACCCGAAATAACAACACACAAATTGTATTCTTTTAAATACTGCCTGGCCCATTAATTCCAGCCTCTTACTCATGTCTTGACTAACCCATATCTAATAATCTGTGTAACACCACGAAGTGGTGCCTTACCGGGAAGTTTCTAGCTTACATCCATCTTGGGCTGGAGCTTCATTGCGTCTGGCTTCTCTCTCTGAGGAGAGGCACAGCAGTCTGACTAACTTAGGAGAGGCGTGGCATCTCACTGATCCTTCTACCTCACTTCCTCTTCCTGTTCTGTCTACTCCACCCACCTAAGGGGCGGTCTATCAAATGGGCCAGGCAGTTTCTTTATTAGCCAATGAAATCAACTCAAACAGAAGACTCTCCCACATCACTCATTCATGAACATTGATGCAAAAATACTCAATAAAATACTGGCAAACCAAATCCAAGAACACATCAGAAAAATCATCCACCATGACAAAGTAAGCTTCATCCCAAAGATGCAGGGATGGTAAATATACAAAATCTGTCAATTCAATTCACCATATAAACAAACTGAAAAAAACCATGTGATCATCTCATTAAATGCTGCAAAAGGCCTAGACAAAATATAATACCCCTTCATGATAAAGATCTTGGAGAGAGTAGGGACACAAGGAACATACCTAAACATAATAAAGGCAATATATAGCAAGCCAACAGTCAACATCAAACTAAATAGAGAGAAACTCACAGTAATCCCACTGAAATCAGGATCAAGACAAGGTTGTCCACTCTCTCCATATCTTTTCAATACTGAGCTAGAGCAGTAAGACAACAAATCAGAAAAGAAAAAAATCAAACTCTCATTATTTGCTTATGATATGATAGTTTACATAGGTGACCCCAAAATCTTACCAAGGAACTCCTACAAGTCATAAACACCTTCAGTTATGTAGCAGGATACAAGATTAACTCAAAAAATCTGTAGCCCTCATTTATACAGATGATTAATGTGCTGAGAAAGAAATCAGAGAAACATTACCCTTCACAATAGCCAAAAATAACATAAAATATCTTGTAGTAATTCTAATTAAACAAATGGAAGGCCTGTATGACAAGACCTTTAAATCTTTGAAGAAAGAATTTGAAGAAGACACCAGAAAATACAAAGATATCACATGCTCTTGGGTAGGTAGAATTAACATAGCAAAAATGGAAATCTTACCAAAGCAGTTTAAAGATTTAATGCAATGCCCAGCAAAATCCCAGCAAAATTCTTCACAGACCTCAAAAGAACAATACTCAACTTCATATGGAAAAGCAAAAAACCCAGGATAGTCAAAACAATCCTGTACAATAAAGGAACTTCTGGAGGCATCACAATCTGTGACTTCAAACTCCATTACAGAGCCACAGTAATAAAAACAACCTGGTATTGGCATAAAAACAGACAGGAGGAACAGTGAAATCAAATAAAAGACCCGGATATCAATCCACATACCTTTGAACACCTGATTTTTGACAAAGAAGCAAAATGTATAAAATGGAAAAAAGAAAGTATATTCAATAAATGGTGCTGCCACAACTGGATGTCAACATGTAGAAGATTGAAAGTAGATCCATATCTATCACCATGCTCAAAACTCAAGTCCAAATAAATATAAGACGTCAACATAAAAGCAACCACACTGAACCTCATAGAAGAGAAAATGGGAAGTACTCTTGAACATATTGGCACAGGAGACCACTTCCTAAATATGAACTCCAATAGCACAAACTCTGAGAGCAACAATTAATAAATGAGACCTCCTGAAGCTGAGAAGCTTCTTTAAGGTGAAGGACATGGTCAACAAGACAAAATGGCAGCCTACAGAATGGGAAAAAGATCTTCACTAACCCTACTTCGGACAGAAGACTGATCTTCAAAATATATATAAAAAAACTCAAGAAACTAACCATCAAGATAACAAATAATCCAATAAAAAATGGGGTACAGACATAAAGAACTTTCAACAAATGAATCTAAAATGGCTGAAAAACACTTAAGGAAATGTTCAACATCCTTAACTATCAGAGAAACGCAAATCAAAACAACTCTGAGATTTTATATTACACCTATCAGAATGGCCAAGATCAAAAACACTGATGACAGCTTATGCTGGAGATGTTGTGGAATAAAGGAACACTCTTCCATTGCTGGTGGGAGTGAAAACTGGTACAGCTGCATTGGAAATCAGTATGGTGATTTCTCAGAAAATTAGGAAGCAACCTACCTCAAAACCCAGCAATATCACTTTTGGGTACATACCCAAAGGATGTTTAATACCACAAGAACATATGTTCAACTGTGCTCATAGAAGCATTATTTGTAATAGCCAAAACATGGAAATAGCCTAAATACCCCTTGACCAGAGAATGGATAAAGAAATATGGTACATTTACGCAGTGGAAGAAAATAATGGCATCTTGAAATTTGTAGGCAAATGGATGGAGCTTGAAAACATAATATTGAGTGAGGTAACCAAGACTCAGAAAGACAAATATAATATGTACTTACTCATATGTGACTTTTAGACATAAAGCAAAGGAAAACCAGCCTAAAATTCATAACCCCAGAGAAATTAGACAATAAAGAGTTCCCTAAGAGGGACATACATGGATCTAATCTACATGGGAAATAGAAAAAGAAAAGACTTCCTGAGTAAATTGGGAACATGGGAAGCATGGGATAGGGTAGAAGGAGTGGGGGGGAGGAAGAGAGGAGAACAGAGGAAAATATATAGCTCAATTTAAAAAGAAATTCCAAAAAATAGCAGGAATTTTTAATTGTGTTTCCAGTAAAGTAGAAATAGAAAGGAATGCCTTCTTCCTAATGATGAATATCTCATAAAATTATACAGCTACCTTCATATTTAGTGGTGAGGAACTTGGGGTTTCCTAGTTATATTAAGAACAAGCTGATGATATCCCTTCTCACCAATCCTTTTTCAATATCATACTGAAAGTCCTAGCTTATGCAATACAAAAAGAAAAATAAATAAGACACAAGGAAGAGAAAGAAAGAAATCAAATTGTCTTGTTTTTAGATTATACAATTGTTTTACACAGGAAAAATGTAAAGGGACTGATTAAAACATTTATGAAACTGATCTAGCAAATTATAGCAAAGTTTCTGAATCCCAGGGTAATGTACCGTTCTCAGCTCTTTCCCAAAATACCTGCAATGAATCAAGGAAATGCTGAGATTCAAAACAAGGGTCATTATACTCCATTGACACCTTGAGAAAGTAAAAACCTTAAGTAAAAATCTAGCAAAATATGTACAAAAGATACCATTCAAAGCAATATACATATTTAATACAGCCACATCAAAACTCAGGAGTTGCATTTTGTTTTGTTTTGTTTTGTTTTGTTAATATGGTTTATTTTTTTATATTTAAAAATTTCCCTCTCCTCCCCTCCTCCTCCCTCTTCCCTTCCCTCCCCTCCACCCATACAGCCCCCTCCCCCCTGTTTTAAGAATTATAAAAGTCTATCCTTTTTAAAGACAGGAGGAGAAGCTGTCAGGATGGTTCATTGGTTAGGTGCACATACATATATGGACGTGAAACACCTATACACGTAAAATAATTTTAATGGGTTTATCAAAACTTCTATTAAAATTGTTTTAGTTTTTTTCTAATTTATATATGTGAGAGCTTTTTTCCACCCATGCCATGTAGACACCACCAGTCTCACAGCTTCAAGTGTTGCTGGTGACATGCTGAACCCCAGTACACATGACCACTTGTTCCTATCCCAGTCATCTCTGATGTGGTATTTTTGACATCTCTGATAGGAGAACTCAGAGGCATCTTCAAGTTCAAGGGCTGAAAACTAAATATCAATCTCTGTTTTCTGTCACAAAGCTGCTCCATCAATCTTACTGATTCTGGTCCTGGAACTCTCGTGCTTTCAGACTCTTAAGGAGACAATTTGGAGTGCCCTGCAGGGCTCTCTTTATCTCAGTCCCTCCCAATTTGATCCACCAGCCAACTCCATTTTAATCTTCCTTACATACAGACCTGGTGTATGTATGTAATGATTCATTACATTTCTCGGTATGCGTATGGAAGTGGGGGGTGAACACAAGAAAGCAGATAATCACAAAGGCCAGAGAGGGCATCAGATGCCCTGGACATGAAGGAAGTTGTAAGGTCTGAGAACTGAGAACTGAACGTGGATCCTCTGCAAGATCGGCATGTGTTCTTTATCATTGGGCCATCTCTCCAGTCTCCTAATATCTTAGTAAAGTCTCCCTACTGCTCCAATAAAGTCACCATCACCTCTTCTTGCACAGTGGTCTTGCCCTTAACTGAAATTCGTGTTTCCCTTACTTTGAATTTGCACTATGGCCTCAGCCTTAGTTGAGCATCCTGCTTACTGCTTGTAAGTTTAGCACATTTCAACAGGATGGCCAGGGCACACTCTTAAGCTCAGGACCAGCAGCTAGTTCCTAGGAGAACCTGTCTAACTTTTTGCCCATTCTTACCAGAAGATGAGAGTGTCCAATAAGAATGAGGAGTGATCACATGAGCGAATGCGATCCCTCCTGAGGGAACAAGGGTTGGGCCCCAGGGTTGCATTGCAGGTAGAAGGCATCCTTCAATAAATTCAGCACCAAAGTTGTGGACAGTTCCTAGAACACAAAACCACATGGGGAATATCTTCTTCCCTAGCCAGGGGTCTACTCTCAGCAGTCTCCTAGACATAAATGCGCCTAAAAATTATTTTAAATACTACATGTTTCCACCACCCACGGTTTAACCTGTTTCATTTGCAGCCTCAATTTCCATGCTAAAGCGAAGCATAATAAGTAGCAATAAAATCAGTCTTACTGCATTTGTTTTTCCACAGCAAGCCGCAATCAATTACCTGAGAGGTGTTCGCGGCTGCAGCTAAACGGTGACCCAGCAAGGTGCAATTGGCGAAGTGTCACTTTTATTCATGGCCTCAAATCCGAGAATGGGCTTGTCTGTGTTTTAATTATCGGAAAGCACTTACCACCCTCGCTTTAATGAATTGTATAAAACTTAAACACATGCAATTATATATTTTATAAATAAAAAGCAGTGGACACGGTCTGAGGCCGCTGCCTCTGCACAGAGCTGTCTTTCCAGTCACTTACAAACAGCCTACTTGTCATGGCCTCCTACCTCTTTCCTGGAGACCCTTGAATACCCTCAGCTTTAGCTGTATTAAGCCCCCACCTCAGGTTGACTGCGAACATCTAATTATGAGGAATATCCATATTTCTCTCTACCTAAGCTCTGAGCACACTGGTGTACCTTGGTTAGAAAGGCACTGGGAGCAAGGTGACACAGCTGGGTTTTGCCCACAGGGCTGCATGGAGCTGAGATGACCCTGCAGGGGTCAATCATTGAGACTTTCTCACCTGGCACCATGAGAGGTTCTGCCTTGTAGGAACAGAGAGTGCCAGCCTTACCGTGCTATTTGCCAACCTAGGGCTGGGAGAGCTTACATGCATGCCCCCCCCCACACCTTTTTCTTGATCTACAAACGAAGCACCACACAGTTCATCTCTCGGGCTCCTAGATGCCAGATGGATAAATGCAGTTATGTAAATGGTGATCTCATTCCATCAGAACCAAGACACCAAACACACTATCTTACCACCTCGTGTTTCCTGAACCCTCTTCAAAGTGTACTTGTCATCTAAGTGGAAGAACGTGACTGGGCTCCATAGCAGGAGCTTCCTGCATGACAGTCAGGGAATAAACCAAAGCCAGACTATAGCTGAGGCTCAGTCTCTACAAGAAGAGCCCCTGTCTGCAGGTGAGGGACACTTTCTTATTTATTGAGGAGACATGAATACCATGTGAACTGTGCCTGAGAAGGAAAATGCTCAGCATAAGAGACTCATCACCAGAGCAGGCCTGAGGCGGCAAGCTCCATGGGAGCTTGTCCAAACCAGGGACATTTGTGGAGGCAGGACCCTGCAGGTCTGGGCCTGAGTCTGGGACCTCTGAGGAATTAGGCCTGAGCCAGGACCTCTGCAGGTCTGGGCATGAATCTGGGACCTCTGAGGGAGTAGGCCTGAGCCTGACTAAGTCAGCTTCATCCCAGAGATGCAGGAATGGTTCAGCATATGAAACTCTGTCAACGTAATACACATAAACAAACTGAAAAATAAAACTACATGGTCATCTCATTAGATGCTGAAAAAGCTTTCAACAAAATACAACATCCCTTCATAATGAAGGTCTTGGAGAGAGCAGGGATACAAGGGACACACTTAAACGCAATAAAGGCAATATACAGCAAGCCAGCAGCCAACATCAAACTAAATGGAGAGAAACACCCAGCAATCTGACTGAAATCAGGAACAAGACAAGGTTGTTCACTCTCTATATACCTATTCAATATAGGTCTTGAGGTTCTAATTAAAGCAATAAGACAACAAAAGGAGATCAAGGGGATACAAATTGGAAAAGAAGTCAAAGTCTCACTATTTGCTGATGATATGATAGTTCACATAGGTGACCCCAAAAATTTGACCAAGGAACTTCTACAACTCATAAATACTTTCAGTAATATAGCAGGATACAAGATTAACTAAAAAAAATCAGTAGACCTCCTGTACACAGATAATAAATGGGCTGAGAAAGAAATCAGAGAAACATCACCCTTCACAATAGCCACAAATAGCATAAAATATCTTGGAGTAATTCTAACCAAACAAGTGGAAGACTTGCATGACACAGAATTTAAATCTTTGAAGAAGGAAAATGAAGAAGACACCAGAAAGTGGAAAGATCTCCCATGCTCTTGAGTAGGTAGAATTAACATAGTAAAAATGGAAATCTTAAAAAAAGAAATCTATAGATTTAATGCAATGTCCATCAAAATCCCAGAAAAAATCTCCACAGACATTGAAAGAATGGTACTCAACTTCATATGGAAAAGCAAAAAACCCAGAAGAGCCAAAACCATCTTGTACATAAAAGAATTTCTGGAGGCATCACAGTCCCTGACTTCAAACTCTACTACAGAGATACAGTACTGAAAACAGCCTGATATGAGCACAAAAACAGACAGGAGGACCAATGGAACAGAATTGAAGACCCAGATATTAATCCACACACCTTCAACCACCTGATTTTTGACAAAGAAGCAAAAAATATCAAAAAGAAAAAAAAACATATTTAACAAATGGTGCTCACATAACTGGATATCAACATTTAGAAGCATGAAAAGGGATCCTATCTATTACCATGCACAAAACTCAAGTCCAAATGAATAAAAGACCTCAACATAAAGCCAGCCACACTGAACCTCATAGAAGAGAAAGTGGGAAGTACACTTGAATGCATTGTCACAGGAGACCACTTCCTAAATATAACCCCAGCAGCACAGACACTGAGAGAAACAATTAATAAATGGGACCTCCTGAAACTGAAAAGCTTCTGTAAAGCAAAGGACATGGTCAACAAGACAAAATGATAGCTTACAGCATGGGTAAAGGTCTTCACCAACCCCATATCAGACAGAGGTCTGATCTCCAAAATATACAAAGAACTCAAGAAATTGGTCATCAAAAGCACAAATAATCCAATAAAAAAAACTAGACATAAACAGAGAACTCTCAACAGAGGACTCTAAAATGGCTGAAAGACACTTAAAGAAATGTTCAACATCCTTAGTCATCAGAGAAATGCAAATCAAAACAACTCTGAGATTCCTTCTTACACCTGTAAGAATGGCCAAGATCAAAAACACTGTTGACAACTTAAGCTGGAGAGGTTGTGGAGTAAAGGAAACACTCCTGCATTGCCAGTGGGAGTGCAAGCTGGTACAGCCCCTTTGGATGTCACTGTGGCAATTTCTCAGAAAATTAGAAAACAACCTTCCTCACAACCACTTTTGGGTATATTTACAAAAGATGCTCAATCATGACACAAGGACATGGGCTCAATTATGTTCATAGCAGCATTGTTTGTCATAGTCAGAACCTGGAAACAACCTAAATGCACCTCAACTGAAGAATGGATAAGGAAAATGTGGTGCATTTTCACAATAGAGTACCTCACAGCAGAAAAAAATAACGACATCTTGAAATTTACAGACAAGTGGATGGAGCTAGAAAACATCATTTTGGGTGAGGTAACCCAGACCCAGAAAGACAAATATAATATATACCCACCCATAAGTGGTTTTTAAACATAAAGCAAAGAAAACCAGCCTACAAATCACAATCCCGGAGAAACCTAGACAACAATATGGACACCAAAAGGACATACATAGATCTAATCTACATGGGAAGTAGAAAAAGACAAGATCTCCTGAGTAAATTGGGAGCATGGGGACCTTGGAAGGGGGTTGAAGTTAAGGGGAGAGGCAGGGAGGGGAGCAGAGAAAAATGTAAAGCTCAATAAAAATCAATTTAAAAAAAAGAGAGACTTATTGCATGGTCACTGGGGCCCAGGCCCTCAGTCCTCATCTCCTCTATGACTACAGACCACATGACACAGCAGACCTGGAACAAAGAATATGGTCTAGACTTTGGATGTCTAATGGCCTTTTTGTACCTCTACAGGTCACAGACTCTCTGAATAGCTCTCTTTGCTCAAAGCTCACTGCAGACACATGTTCCCACTTTTCATGAGGCTTTCAAAGTCTTACACCAGCAACCTCAGCTGTCTGACTTTCTAATTGTGAACACACAGCGGCCTGTCACAGCCTTATTTTTCTCTTGCCCGGCCACTGACCGATGGACAGTGGAGAAAAACCATGCCCTCTGGCTAGGACCACGGCTCTACTTTCTGATTGGCTCATGCTGGAGAACATCAGCTTCTGGTGGCTTCTCAGCTTTACACAGTTCCTTAATGAAAGAGAACACAGTGTCTTTTAATCATGTCATACCCAAAGTGGGCAAGGTTTAAGTCAGAAAGATTACCAGTCTCTTTCTAATGAGCAGCTGACTTCTGGGACGCTGCTGCTCTGGGCACTCATTGTCCACTGTGGTTTGGCAAAAGTCAAGGCTATCAACGCCATCAAGAATATTGTTAGACATCTAGTCACGTGTGAGTTCCCACAGCTGGCAATATCTGTACAGAATACCTGCTCCAGTGGGCAGTCTTATGTCAGTTCCCAACCCCACACTCTCAACCTGTTCTAAGAGCTGAGACAATGGGTATTCATTAAGTGATGACTTGGTTCCGATGATGCCTAATCCTCTAGATCAACAGCCTGAGAATGGGCAGAAGCCAGTCAAGTTCTTAAATAGTGATGACACTTAGCATTGTAGTAGAGAGACCACCCTGGAAGGATCTCCAGATGAAAGAGGGTGGAAGATGGAGTGGTAAGTCTCAGAAAGCAGAAAATGACATAAACAGAAAAAAAAGAGAGAGAAACAAGGAAAGACATGAATAGCGAGCCAGAGACTAGAAGAGATGGAGCAGAGAGGTAAGAGGAGACACAGGTTGGGGAGGGGAGGGAAATGCTGTGTACAGAGTTCACCAATACTCTCCAAGTTTCCTTGCATCTTCCAGAAACAGCATCGCTCTCCTGCATCCATGGTGTAACCTGGCCACCTTGCTTACCCTGAGAAGATTGCCTCTCTGGGCCTTACCCTAGTCTATCTCAAGTCAGTCTCCTTGCTTACCCTTTCAAGTGCCCCAAGTGGCTTTGAGGTTGTTATAACATCACAAACCAGGAATGAACCACATGGCTCTGAGTTTTCAATGGAAGCCCCAGTGCTGTGCTGTGCTATGCTGTGCTGTGCTGTGCTGTGCTGTGCTGTGCTGTGCTGTGCTGTGATTACCAAGCTCTGTGACTGATGAGTGTGGTCTTGGGATAGAATATGTGAAATGTCTCTCAGTCCTACAGAGATGTTAAGAGTTACCCGTAGGTTAGAAAATTATAGAGGCCCCGACTATGGTCATAAGGCCTGTGGGTCTCCTAGGAGCTTCCCAATGAGGGCCCAAATTCACCAGCCTGATACACACATGAATGGAGAAGCAGCAATTTGATTCCAGAACAGCCAATGCCCAATCCATCCTGTTCATTATCCAGACACAGAGATTTACAAGGGGGACAGGGAGCGTCAGTTAAGAAGGTGACAGAGGTATGTTTCAAACGGCAGCCTCAGAGAACACTGGTTGCAAAGGGAAAACTTCTGGGAAGAAGCCCATGGGGAGTCACAGGAAGCTGGTTATGCATGAAGACAGTGCTCAGGAAAGAGCCATATCCTCAGCAGACATATCAGATCTCACGTCTGGGTGGCTTACCAAAGCTTGGTAGGCCTGCTTCTGTTTTTCTGCCTTTATCACAGAAATGATCTCACATGAGAATTATCCCTGAGAATAAATAATGAACTTCCATCACCTTGAAATCCCCCAAAATGTTGTCCAAGCACAAAGGCAAGTGGTGTGAAGGTCTCAGATCTCTAAGGCAGTGAAAACCCAGCCTCACCAGGTTCGAGACCTCCTCCTTGATAACAGGACAACAGATCTTTAGACATACACTGGAAAGCAGGACTTACTTCCCTGAACACCAAAAAGACTTCTCAGCCATTTGAGCAAATACAACAAAGGCAGACAGGAAGCAGAGAGTGTGGCTGCAGGGCCCCTCATCCTCTCTCCTCATCCAATTTACAAAATGCAAAATCAGCTCCAGCCCTGTTCCAGTGTGTTGCAGACGCGTGTGCTGTAGTCACCTCATCGGAGGCCATTAGAGTCCCATTTTTTCCTCGAGTACAAGGGTTGCTTATCATTTATTAATATGAACCCAAGTGGAATAGCTTGATATTACAGCGCGCTCTCTGATGCCTTCTGTATTCCGGCGAGGCGCCGCGTCTGTACACAGCATCTCTCACAGGCCGTTACCAGTGAAGCACACAGACAACGCAGCACTGTGCTTCATTTGAGGGTTTCCTGATCACCAGGGGCCAGGAAGTCTCCAGAATGTCAGGGCTGGCTTTAAAGGTTGTTAAATCTCTCGACTCTGGGTAACTCCTTGGTCCTCTAGTGGGGCAAAGGTTGACAGTCAAAAGTTATCTCCGACAGGGGCCAGGAAATGGAAGTAAGGGACGTCATTGTTGGTGCCGGCCTGTGGGAGCCTCATTGAATTCCACGATCCCAGCAGGCATTGCGGCAGGCATTGCTGCCTTCCCACAGATGGGTCCTGAGTGATCCGTAGGGGTTGTGGGCAATGATAGGGCAAATATCTGTGAAATAAAACTGGGATCCTTGCCGGGCGATGGTGGCGCACGCCTTTAATCCCAGCACTCGGGAGGCAGAGGCAGGCGGATCTCTGTGAGTTCGAGACCAGCCTGGTCTACAAGAGCTAGTTCCAGGACAGGCTCTAAAGCCACAGAGAAACCCTGTCTCGAAAAACCAAAAAAAAAAAAAAAAAAAAAAAAAAAAAAAAAAAAAAAACTGGGATCCTGGGACAGTCTGAAACGGCACCATCACCAAGGGAAACAAGTTAATGGGTCCTCCATCGCGATATCAAAATACCCGAACTAGTTAACTTAAAAAGAGGAAAGGTCTTTTTGACTAGTCTGTGGTCAATATACCACATTGTTTTCAGGCTTACATAGAAGCAAGGCAGCACAGAAAATCTTTTTATGCTATAAGTCAGAGAGAAAGAAGTTGAAAGCAGGAAGGGCCCCACGGTACTCTGCAGCGGCCCAAAGACCTTCCAGCAGGCTCCACCTACCTCTTCAAGCTTCCCCCTCTGGATACACATGAGCCTTGGTTTCCAGAAGGGCCTTCAGTCTGCTGCTTTCCTCAAGAGCGCTAGGTGTCTAGGGTAAATCCCAGATCTTTCTCCCCAGGATGCTCGAGTTTTGGTGTTCTACCTCTCCATAAGTCTCCCCTGAACATCTGCCCACACTGCTTCTCAGAAGGAAGTTTGATCATCTACTTCCCAGCCTTCATTTCAGACCCGCCAGGTCTACACGCACCCAGACATTAAGTCTTATTAAAGATATCTCACCATGACAACAGCGAGTTAGAAAGAGACCTCTGCCAAGAAAGATGGTGCAACACACAATGTATTCAGTACGAGGCACAACTTAGCTTTGGAATTCTCACCTTATTCAGACTAGGTTTATGAGATCTTGTGGAGAGGCAGTGAGTTGTAGCCCCTTGGAACCCATGGTGCTATGTTTGGCATATTTAATGTCGTTCTGACCTGCAATGTTTACAACTTACACATAAGTGAACACAGAAGGGATAGTCAGTGGGGGACAAAGACAGCATCTCAGGGTACCCGCACCAATGATAGCTGCACAGAAGGAGCCAGGAGATGTGGGGTAGAGTTTCCATGCAGCTCGTTCCTGGACTTCTTGACCAATTTATAGTTACCCATTTTTCCCATCTCAGGAGAAATCAGTTGAGAAATGAATGAGATAGAAGCCAGTTCTCTGACTTGTGTAGGAATCGAGAGAAACAATCAGTTAACCAGCTCCACTCACTGCTGAGGAGGAAGCCCCAGTGATCCAGAGGCCAGCAGGCCAGCATTGGGAAGGGAAGTTGAGGGCCCATTTCCACCACAATATGGATGTGTACAGGACCCTCATTCTTAGTATCTGCTACCACTGGCATGGGACTGGTCTAAGGGCCCATCAGCTATTTAAGTCAAACAAATACCCCTCCGTTTTTATGTGGACTGCCACAGTTTGAATCTGCAATGTCCCCCACAGGCTCACTTGCTGGAACACTTGGTCTTCCAGCCGGTGGCGCTGTTTGAAAGACAGCGTAGCTTTTAAAAGATGGAGCCTAGATGACAAAAGTAGGTCACTCGGGTAAGGACTTTGAAGGTCATATCTATCTCTGGTTCTGACACGGCTCTCCCTGCCACCCATGCAGCCTCTATACCACCATGTAGACAAGCCTCCAAGACCTGTGCCCAACACCATGAAAGACCTGCTTCTTAAACCACACCACGCCTCCCACATAATGCTCTAAACCATGAAACCCAAATAGCCCTTTAGCTCCTCAGGTGGTTTCTAGCAGGTGTTTTTGTTGCAGGGATGCAGAAGTGACCTCTCCATGCACTTCATGTACAAACCTTCCAAGCTCCCCAACACAAAAGTCCTGGGAGCAAAATAAATATTCAGATCTGCCTTTTGAGTAACTGTTGCTAGGTTTCCCTGTTAACCTCATTAGAGTCAAATGAAGTAAGTTTTCAAAATATTCACTAGAATTTTCCAGGGTTTGAATATTCACTCTGGGACACAAATCTGCAAATACTTTGATTTAATGCATCAGAAGGCAGTAATGCCATGGAACGTGGGATCAGAAACGTGTCTACCGACTGAATTACCAAAAGCTGTGTCGATATCAACCGTATAGCAGTGCCAAAGTGAGCATAGAGAAGTCGGCATGGATGGAGAAGGGAGAAAGCCTGGACAAAGGCATGACTGATCCTAGCAGCTGCTGACCTGGGGAGCCATTAGCCACCTGAGTGGTGATTCCAGAATGCCCAGGTGTGCACGACCTCAGGGCAGCCAGCTCTCAGCCTCCCCCATCAGACTTGCCATGGCTGCAGCTTTGTGCAGCCCTCATGACCTCACTCAAGGTCCTATCCAAGACCCAGCTGAACTCCCATCAGTTTCTAGTCCTGGCCTTGCTGTCTGCTGAGCTGTTTGCTGGCTGTTGGGAAGACTTGGGGATCACACGGGGATGCTAAGGTAGCTGAAGTGATACTCCCTCTGCCCCTGTCGCTCCCTTCCTGTGCAACTCCAGTCTTCAGGGGTTTGCCTCTGGTTCTCCCCTCTCATGTGACTCTGAACCCCAGGTCCTTCCTTCCTTCCTTCCCCAAGCTGAGCAGAGGTAGTCACAGCTTCCTCACTCACTGCATGCTCTTGAGTTTCACCTCTGTACCGTGGAAAAAACAAGCCTGTCTTCTTCACATGCATGGACTACAGAAAAGACCACAGCTTGAGGCATAGATGTAGCATCAGTGGGCAACACTGGGAGGGTAGCACACCCAAGACTTGCTCTGGAGGGAGGAGAGGTTGCTCCAAACACTGCAACTTTTCAAGAGAAGAGAAGAGCAGATGGATTTGTAGGTATGTGGTGTTGCAGGACCCTACCATAAAGGGAGTCCTCTGTGGCTAAGCCAGACACTATATTAATATTGCCTCAGTCGGCTTGGCTGTTCTGACAGGTGAGGGTGGAGAGGCTGATAACAGAAGTGCAATGACCCATACCGTAGAGGTTAGACGTTTAAGGTAAGGCATCTCTGGGCTGACCTCTCTTGGATCTGCAAAAACAGAGAGACCCAAAGGAACTGTCTATCTCATCTCACAGTTGAGTCTGTCTCATGCTGAATGGTGGATGTAGGCCAGAGGGACACACAGGGAATGACATGTTTCTAACATAGAAGAGACAAGACACCACGACACCACAAAGCCAGGGATAAGGGAGGAGGTCTCGTGAACCACACAGACTGCAACACCAAATTTCATGCTAAAGTGAGACAAGCTGGGTGAGAGATCCATTTTTCAGTTTGGTGAGAGAAACGTCCCTGTACCTTTGACACTGTAAACCCCATGTGTGCACCACATGGAAAAGCAGAATTAGTGGTTCTGGGTTTACAGGTGACCCCAGTAGAAATGACGACTCTTTAGGGTACAGTCCCAGTATGCTAGACAACAGTGGCTATACGCAACTCATGTCTCACTGGACATGGATCCAGCACTTTCTTGCCCCAGTAACAAAGCCTAGCACATTGGTCCATTAGCTTAACCACTCCTGTTCATAAATCACAGAAACCAGAGCTGCCTTCGGGATCTATGTTTCCATGAACCAAATGTATGTGGTAAGCTTCTTGTTGTTGGTCCAAGACTCCTTGCCCAGTTCCGGAGTTCTGGAACCCTATGATGAATCACCTACCCTCTGAACTATGGGTGGGATCACACATGGCCATTGGGGAAATAGTAAACCTCTGCACACACAGTGGATTGACTCTGCACCCAGGAAAGGGTTTATAAGGGAATCACAAATCTTTCCAACCCCTACTCCAGCAAGGCCTGAAACAGGAAAGGGGAAGATATTGGGAAGTCCTGGAAATGTCTGCTCTCTGTGGCCTGGGTTCTCCAAGCAGGCTGCTTTTCCTCATCTCTCCGGGCCTTCTTTTAAAGTCACACACCAGCTGAGGGTCTCTAAGACAGGCATCACTGGCTACAACCAGACTTGTAAACCTGGAGCTGCGGGCTACAGCTGGGGTCGTTGCCTGGCTACCAGCCCTGCCGGATGGCTTTCAGCATCTGTATGAAGAGATTTCACCTCATTCATTTTGCTTTCTTATGTATTTGACCCATACCCTCAGGGCCTCGCTAGCAGGGCTGGGCTCTGAGCTTCCCATCTGGAGGCTCCCACAGTGATTGCCCAAACCAGAACTTCACAGTTGCAGGCTTCAGGTCTCTGATTCCTTATTTCCATTCCTGGGGCCATTTTCATTCTGGTCGTGTGGTCACTCTGCCCTGACTCCAGAAAGGACAATTCACTGCTTTGTCCTTATTCTGGTCATGGCCAGTTCCTAGTCACACTTTGACTCTGGCTTGGTTTTCCTCCAATCCTTGGTGAGGCACTATAGTGTAGAAAGATTCACATTTGGCATGGAGATGCCACAGAATCTAAGGAAACTATAAGAACACACCAGATAATGGAAAAGAGAGAGCGCACACCCGAGACCCTCTCCTGGCTTTCCGGGGTCTTCATGCTTCCACTGTGATGGATTCTTTTCTCACTGGACCAGGTTGTGGCATGCCCCAGATATCGGAGTCGATATTATTCTGAGTACATTCTGTGCTGATGGAAGTTTCTGTGTGGTGGCCTTCAGGTGACACTCCTATTTTACAACCCCCCACAGAATCTGAACCTAACTACCTACCTTGCATGTCTGGGAACATATCGACCTCATGATATCAGGGGTGCATGCCTATGATAGATCTCTGTATTAGTTTCTAGAGGAACAGAACTGATAGAATGAACATATGTTAAAGGGGAATTTGTTAAATTGGTTCACAGGAAGCAGTCTGTAAGGGCTGTCTTGGTACTAGAAACAATGAGAGCCCTGTACCTGCACTCAGTCTGTAAGGATAAATATCTCAGCAGTCTCATCTGGGCTTTTAAATGTCTGAAGTCAGTGTCTTATCTGAGACTCAAGGCTTAACTATGGCGTCCTGTAAAATAAAAATTAAGTTACATAGAGTCAACATTTATACTCACAAAAGGAAGAACTTGGAAATCAGCCCTACCATCCCGAAAAGTGGTGCTGAAGGTCTGGGTGGATTTATGGAGAGCCACTGGGATCCAGTCAGTGTTGGAAGGCTGAAAAGGTAGAGTTCTGATATCAGCAAAGGACTGCACCATCATCAGGGTAAGTAGATGAACATGCCAGCAAGAGTCAAGGCAAGCAGGCAAAATCAAAGCTCCTTTATCTGGCCTCTTTTGTCCGGGCTGCCACTTGATCAATAGAATACACTGAAGGGAATCCTCAAGCTTTCTTGGACCACCTGAGTGTAAATCCTGCCCATCGGATGACTGCACCTATGATGAACTAAATGTTTTTGAAAGAAAAATCTAACCAGGCTTGGTGGCACATTCCTTTAATCCCAACACTAGTGAGGCATAGGTGGGCAAATCTCTGTGAGTTCAAGGCCCTCCTGGTCTACAAAGAGAGTTATAGGGCAGTAATACAGAGAAGAGAGAGAGAGAGAGAGAGAGAGAGAGAGAGAGAGAGAAGAAGAAGAAGAAGAAGAAGAAGAAGAAGAAGAAGAAGAAGAAGAAGAAGAAGAAGAAGAAGAAGAAGAAGAAGAATAAGAAGAAGAAGAATCTAAATGGAAGGTATTTCATGTTCCTCAAGAGAGCAATTTCCCAGGCTCAGAAACTATTACAGCTTTTGTCCAAGAAGGGAAGTCTGCATCGTAAGCTGCAGAAGAATTAACAATGTCAAGTCATACTGGTTTTGTATGCAAAAAGATGCAAAATTGAGGCAGGTCATGGAGCTTTATGTGGTAGTGCCAGAGAGCCACTAAAGCCAGGCAATTGGTAGCAAAATTAGGAGACCCTGGGAGGTCAATGAGTGAGGTTGTAAAGGCTGGAAAGGGTCAGGCTACCCACACTCTGGATCCCAGATGATTACATTCTTAGCCCAAGATGCTGAACAGGAACTATAGAATTTGGTGTTTGCCATGCTGGTTTTTGGTCTTGCTTTAGTCGGTTTTTTGCTATATCCCAATGCTTCCCTTTTCAAATAGAAATGTCTTCTCTGTTTCGTTATTTGTTGGAAGTGTATAAGTTGTGTGTTTGTCTGTTTGTTTCTTGATTTTACAAGCGCTTATAGTTGAGAGATTGCCTTGGGTATCAGATAAAACATGGACTTTGGACTTTTAAGCTGTTGAAATTATTAAGGCTGTGGAGAAGTTTTTCTTTTCTTTCCTTGTTTTGAAGTTGGATTGCATTTTACATTATGAGATGGACACGAGACTTCGGCATAAGGCGTGGAAGATTGTGATTTTAAGTATTGTGTTTTGGTGTTGAGCTGACATGAGATAGAGCTGAGCTGATTAAACTTACCTGGGAAGCAGGCCTCTTGGCATGCTCCTGGGGGTATCTTCATCACTATGGGCATCAACATCCCCTAGGCTGGTATCTTGAACTGTCTGAAAAAGAGAAAGTGAGCTGAGCAAAAACACTCACCTCTCTTTGCTTCATAACTATGGCTATAATGTGACCTGCTGCCTAAAAGCCTCTCACTATGATTTCCCTGCCATGACAGGCTATGCCCTCAAACTGTGTGCTGGATTAAACCCTTTCTCCTATCTTCCTTATCCTCCTGCCAGGGCATTTTATCACATTTGGAAAAGAAACTAAGGCAGTCTTCCTGTACTTGCATATCTAAACAGGGCGCCATCTTGAATCTTTTTTCTTTGGGGAGAACTGGGTCTTATGGATGTGCTTCTCAAAACCACAGGTCACGCGTCCTTGTCTTTTTCTTGACGACAAGTAGGGACAGAGTAATGCTGACCCCAAGGCTACATCTCCTCCATGTGCTATGGAAGAGGAATGTTGAACCCCATTTCTTTCCGAAGATGATAGTCTCATCAGTGTGGGTGGTGAGGATTTGGCAGGGCTTTGGTGGAAGCAACTGAGATGTCAGCATTGTCTTGAGCCTGTCCTGAGTAGTGAGAAGAAGGGAGCCTGTGGAGGTCTGTCCGTCCAGCTCCCCTGTTGCTCCTCATGCTCCAATGCCTGCTAACAGATGACACCAAATGCAGCATGCTGCCTAGAAAGAGGAGCAGAGCCTGGGTGTGGCCTTTACTGGCAACCAAGAGAGCAGCCCTGCCAGCCAGCTCTGGGAAGATGCAGGCACACGCTGAACTCTGACTGGATACCAAGAGTAAGCCAGAGACTATGTGAAGGGTCATCTAGCAGGTGGCTATCATGAACTATCAGGATTTAGGCCCCACCGCTCTGCCTGGTGCAGACAGGCTGGCTGGGGGCACTGATCAGCTCCATGTCTCATAGGCGAGCCTAATTAACTTCCGCAGGCTGCCCTGTTCTCAACCTGTAAAGCTGCCTTTCCCACTGGCCCCATTCATGTTCTGCAGATAAACGTCCTATGATTTTTATCACAGACAGTACCCCAGCTCCCCCAGAAAGATTCTAGGAGTTCTGGGAGGTATCCGGATACTACCAGACAACCAAAATTCAGTATTTTATTATTGTTGTTGGCTTTTATTTTTGTCAAAAATGGATCAGTTAAGGAGGACGTACTTTTAACATGTGGTGGGTACTTGGCTCATTTACTTATAAGGCATGCAACAGTTGACCGGAGTTAGGGACATAAGAACAGGTTTCCTCCTGGTTTGGTTCCCCATTCCTGACCTACGATGGCTGAAATTCATTGTTAACTTGACAGGATCTAGACTCACCTAGGAGACAAGGCTCTGGGCCTGTCTGTGAGGGAATTTCCAGATTATGTTGACTCAAGTGGTAATACTCATCACGAATAGGGGTGGCCCCATTCCATGTGCTGGAGCCCTGGACTAAATGAAAATGAGTATCAGTGTTCACCCATCTCTGATTCCAGACCAGGAATGCCATGTGACATACTACCTCATCGCTCCTGCCTCTTACCCTCCACCATGATAAACTTTGCCCTCCAACTACCTCAAGCCCTTCCTGAAGCTGTTTCTGCCGAGTATTTTGTCACAGTAATGAGAAAAGCAACTAAGCCATGGTCCAACCCCAGGCTCACACTCCAGAGGCAACAAGAACACCTTAAGACACACACCTATCAGCAATGGCGGAACTCACCTGTCTCCCAGTATCCATGGTTACACACATTCGTGAGAAGCACTACTGTCTTACTGCACCTAGAGACGGGTAACACAAAGGACATGGGGTGCCTTGGCAGCCTATGCACTGACAAGACTCATTTCTGCTGAGATTGTAATGGTTGCCAACTGTGTCTTCAAATCAGATCATTTTTTACAAAGATGGTAATGGGCTCAGAGGCCCTCGGTGCGAAATAGAGCCCTCTGCTTTGGCCAGTTTTGCGTTGGTCCCAAAATAGCTGCGCACTGGTCATCGCTCCCACGCTACCGTGTTCATCTGGATTCAATTACATCTCTGCATATTTCTGGGCCGCTGGTTTATCATGTGAGGATATAATTTAAGAGTGATCTGCACCTCACATTCCATATTTAGGAAAAAATTAAGTCAAAAGTAATGAATGCCACTCGTCTCTCTATGGCCATGTGCAAGGCATTTGGGCCCTTTAAATTCTTTATTGAGGGCAGAATGATGAGGCTAAGGGGACAGAGGCATTAGTGGGTCTGTGCTCACATTACCGGGCCAAACCCTCCATTACCGTGGATCCCTGGATATTCAGAAAAGCTCCTGGCTCCACCCGGGTCTGAGATAATGTACCCACAGTTTAGATGTATTTTCAATTTAAGATGTATTTTAAAGCAATTCACAATTTATAGACAACTGTAAATCAGAGCATTAAATTAATAGCATAATGAATATGGTGTAGCCAGCTTTTGTAATGCAAATGAGTTTATTTTCCTTTATTTTATGTGCTAAACAGTCCCTGCACTTTTGAAATGAATAAAAATCGATGTTTTTAAAGTATTATGTCTCCACAGTAGATGTCAACAGCCCACAATATCTTTGCACCAGCGTGCAGCTGGAGAGAAGCAACAACTGGTCTCACACCTGGGTGAGGTTGGCAGCTGGTCGTATAGCTGGGAGAGGGGAGCAGCTGGAGAGGGGAACAGCTGTTCGTGCAGCTGGGAGAGGAGGGCAGCTGTTCATACAGCTGGTCATATAGCTGGGAAAGGAGAGCACCTGGTCATATACCTGGTAGAGGGGGACAACTGGAAGGGGCATAGAGCTGGGAGAGAGGAGGCAGCTGGTCATACAGTTGGGAGAGGGGGCAGTTGGTCATACAGCTGGGAGAGGGGGGCAACTGGTCATACATCTGGGAGGGGGAACTTGTTATACAGCTGGGAGAGGGGGCAGCTCATCATACAGTTGGGAGAGGGGCAGCGGGTCATATAGCTGGGAGAGGGGCAGCTGGTCATGCAGCTGAGAGAGGGGGCAGCTCGTCATACAGCTGGGAAAGGGGACAGCTGTCATACAGCTGGGAGAGGGGCGGCTGATCATACAGCTGGGAGGAACAGTAGCTGGTTACATGGCTGTGCAAGGCAGCAGCTGGTCACAAATCTGGGAGAAGCAGCAGCACATCACATACCCGGGCACAGCTGCAGCTGATCACACATCTCCTTTAGGTTTAGTTCCCTTCAGAGGGGGTGGGGGCTGATGCAGCACTTAAGAAGCGGGGCCCTGGGCAAGCCGTTTCATGAGCAGTCACAAGGAAGGTGGTGAGCTTGGAGAGGAGTGGGTAGTTGGACCACTGAGAAACATGGTAGACAGCATGAATGAGCCTTCCTGGCTTCCAGTGGGCAGCAAGCAGGATGATGGATAAGGGTGGGTGATCTGTGGGGGTCCTTAGTTTCCCAGGTTGGGAGTTTCCACAGTCTGATATCAAATCCTCCTTGAAAAGCTGTTACCACATCAGGATAAAGGGGTCCTCAGTGTGTTGCTGTGGAACCTTCCCTGCTTCGACAAGGTAGGCACTAGCAGTTGTAACCTTCCCTAGACCTGACTGTATCTTCCCAGTACCTCAGCTGTTGTGGGAATCCCATTACTCATTAGGGTGTCAGCATGCCATACTGGCTGGTCTCAAGACCAGAGACCCTGTGAAGCCTTGTCTCAGAGAACACTGCTTGGGATTCCCACCTTCTCTACCTGTAGTCTTAGGGGTACTGGTGGCACCACAGGGACATGCCGGAGCTCAGCACCTGGCCAGCATTGTTTCACGGGCACAGTGCCTGCTCTGGCCCTTTGTTCATTTTCCATTTTTATGCATATCAAAAAACACACGGGCATGACCTCCAGACCTCTCTGAATTACTGTCCTCAGACAAGATCAGGGAAGTCAGCGGCATTGACTGGGTCCATGCTCCCTGGGTAGGACAGGCACTGGTGTCCACGAGTTCTAGTATTGCTTTACACGTGGGACGAGGCTCCTATAGGCAGGAGTGCTCTTACATAGAAAGAATAAATAGTAGTTATTAAATAACGTGTCTTTAAACAGAGGGGCAAGGCTGTGATTGACCCATTGTCAAAAATGGAGCGGAGCTGGCAGGAGTTCCCCAACCTAGTCCTCACCAACTTCCCAACACTGCTGTGAGCTACGCAATCAACCGTGCTTAAAATAGATGTGTTCCTTCCAGAACTCCCTGCTTGTGGTAGTTTGAACTGGACCCCATAATCACATAAGGAGTGGCACTATTAGGAGGTGTGGCCTTGTTGGAGTAGATGTGGTCTTATTGGAGGAAGTGTATGACTATGGGGAAAGGTTTGAGGTCTCATGTATGTGCAAAATACCACCCAGTGCCGTAGACCACTTTCCGCTGCCGGCGAGATGTAGGACTCCTAGCTCCTTCTCCAGCACCATGTCTGCCTGCACACCGTCAAGTCCTACCATGTTGATAATGGAATGGACCTCAGAACTGTAAGTGAACCACTCTTTTATAAGAGCTGCCATGGTCATGGTGTCTCTTCACAGCAACAGAAACCCTAACTAAGACACTGTTCTTGCTGTCAGCTTCCAGACAGGAGGGGACATGGCATTCCAGACAAGCCCACATTCAAGAGTTCCATGTGGCTTCCATGTGCCGTGAACCCCCAGGTGGGCACCAGAGGTCTGGAGAACAAATACCCAGACCAGCTGCCTCCCAGCTCCTGACAGAGGGCCAGCCTTGGCAACCTGCTCACTACTATCTTCCATGAAAACTTCCCAACCTCAGCTACAGCCATGGCCCTCCCTAGACCTGAGCACAGGAGTGTCAAGGGTGGCATGGACCTGGAGGCCAATCTTCCCAGCATGTCCCCACTGTGATGGACAGGAACCTGAAACTACCCCAAACCTGGTGTGTGTGTGTGGCCTCCAATAAGACCCCCTACTTAAGGTTTTCCCCAGGGGTTTCATTCAGTGCTGGGGCCAGTACCTTTGAAGCCCACTACTGTGGTAATGCAGATTTGTTCTGCATCGGATCATGTGATGAGCCTCCCTACGTGTAAGGGGGTGCAGCCTGTCAAAGCTGAGCAGAGCCCGGAGGCGGTGCTCATTATGTATTTGTCTAATGGATATTCATTATTTTATTCATCTCCTTATCATGAAGCTATGCAAATAACTGCACCATGGCTCTAGACCTAAGAAAAATGAATTATGAAAAAATGACCCAAGGGAGGAACGTGCCTCCCCAACCAGGATCACATGGGGCAGACAGAACTCCTGGGCCACCTCTGATCTCCAAGGGTCTTGGAGGACAGAGCCTCTGACCTCCATGCAGCATGACAGAGCCAGTCACGGTCATTCCCCACATGTCCAGGTTCCCTTAGGCCAGAACATAGAGTCCATGAAACCTATTTGTAGAGACACTTGTATTTACCACTTGCTATGTGGTGGTAGCCACAGAGAGAACTGGACACAAGCTTGCCAATGGCAGAAGTTCATGGCTTCCCGAGGACCCTTACCTGGATGTCACCTGTGCCTCTCCTTCAGTTGTTTCACACTGGGATCAGAAGGTGGTCCCCAAGACCAGAATCATTCAGACAATCGTGTGATTCCAGTATCCAGCATAGTACTGGACACTGCAGAGGTACCTGGGGGAAATGATAATTTATGCATTCGAGTTGGATGGTAACTGTGGGAAGGATGGATTCTGAAGCTGGCCGTCACGTGGAGAGCAATCTCTCAACCCAGAACACGGGAAGCAGGCCTGGTGAGGATGCTGCATGGAGTGAGGACACGCAGGGCCTCTCTGCCCACCCTGGATTCCTAAGTCAACAAGGGTTCAGCTAGGGGTTTAGCTTAGGCCCAGATCTCCAGTGCAGAAAAGCACATGGTGAAAATACACAGAGAAACTCAATCAATGTGAAGGCTCAGGGACTCAACCAATAGCAGCTCAGAACATGACTTGGGTCTCAGCCTGCTCTGTCCTTTTATGTTAGTTTGGCTTCCTCTCACTTCAGCTACATCATTTGGAAGAGAGGATGAAATTGGAACTGATTTTATAGATGTGCTTTGTGGACCAAAGTGAACATCCAATACAAACCTCATAGACACCATGAGTCAGCAATGACCGTGTGCAGACAGAAGTTGTGGGGCAGGACACACTGTGCTGTAGAGGGGAGGTGTGAGGCAGGACACACTGTGTGCTGTAGAGGGGAGGTGTGGGGCAGGACACACTGTGTGCTGTAGAGGGGAGGTGTGGGGCAGGACACACTATGTGCTGTAGAGGGGAGGTGTGGGGCAGGACACACTCTGTACAGTAGGTGAGAGCTATGGAACAGAACGCAGGGTGTGTAGTAAATGAGAGCTGTGGTTTCCAAGCCCCTCACTGCTTTTGTTCACCGGGGCTGCCAGAGACCACAGCACTGGCTGGCAGTATAAGCATCAGTCTGGAGTAGACAGTTTGGAGCAGCAGTTGGCAGCATCAGTGTTTAGCAAGGACTTTCCTGAGGGCTAGGCAGCCATCTTCTCACTGAGAGTTCCCAAGGCCGAGCAAGTTCTCAGATGTTTGATGGTCATGCCAGTCCTAACAAGCTGGAACAGCACTGCCACCTTTCAAAATCACTTCTATTCTCCAGATATGACTGTGATACATCAGAGATTCAATACTGAAGTGGGAGGGGACCAATGCTGGGTCTGGAACACTCTTCCAGGGATGTCAGCTTTCCTAAGCTTTTGATGAAAGTTAGAAGATGGAGGAGGTTTTGAGAGCAGAGAAAAAGAGAAGGGGATGGGAGAGAGGAAGGAAAAGAGGGAGGAAAAGGAGGAGAGGGAGTAAAAGGGATTGAAAAAGAAAGGGAGAAAAAAGGAGGGAGAGAGAAGGGGCAGAGGGAATGAAAGAAAGGGAGAGATGGAGGAGAGAGAGAGAGAGAGAGAGAGAGAGAGAGAGAGAGAGAGAGAGAGAGAGGTTACCAGCAGTGGCCATACGGCTCATATGTTCAGGAGGTAAAAGACAGACCATGTAGCTATGATCCAGAAGCCTGACAATAGTGTGTGTGTGGTGGTTGACATCAAATGTCAACTCGACAGAACCTACAGTCATCTGGAAAGAGAATTATAATGGGGAACTTCCATCAGTAGGCTGGTCTGTAGGCATATCCATGGAGGGTTGTCTTAATCAGGGAAGGCCCAGCCTACCACGAGCAGCATTACTCTTGCACTAGTTAAGGAACTTAACTGATAGAAGGGTGGGATTTATTAGAGTGGCTTGCCATCTGCCGTTGGGGCAATCTAACAACGGGGCTGTCTCCCAAGCAGCAGACCAAGTCATTGTTTAGTCCATGAGACTGGATGACTAGCATCAAGTCTGGTGCTAGAATTCTAGGGAAGTGCTAGAGGGCTGCCAATCTCCAGTCTGTATTGGAATCCAAATGAGCATGTCCCAACACCAGTGGAGAATGTCTCAACAGAAGCATCAGCCAGCTTGCTAGTGGGCGTGAGGTAAAGAAGGCAAAAGAAAACGCTTCCTTTCTTCATGCCCTTTTAAGTAGGCTACCACCAAAAGCTGTGGCCCAGAGTGAGAGTGGGCCTTCCCACCTTAAATTATCCACTTAAGGAAATCCCTCATAGGTGTGCCTGTCTGCTTGGGTCTCAGCTGATGGCAGATGTAGTGAAATTGACAACCAAGGTTTGCCGTCGCATGCCCTACGCAGGGGTTCCTGCGCTGTGTGAGAGTGGAGATGCGGAGGTGAGCACAAGCAACAGGGGAGCACACATGTATTCATTCTTGCCCTGCTCTTGGGAGGGTAACTAGAGTTCTGCCTTGTCTTCCTCACAATAACAGGCTGGACTCCGGATTTGTAAGTCAAGTAAATAAGCCCCTTTCTCCCTTCGGTGGCTTTCGTTCCATCACAGCAGCGGAAATGAAGCTAGACCAGCGTGTCTGAGGGTGGAAGTGGCTAGCCAGTGGGAGTCCAGGTGGGCTTTAAGCCAACCTGCGGGTACCAGAAACCATGAGCCAGGTGGGAACAGCCAGGAAGAAGAAAGTCCCAGTTCCATCCACTCTGAGCCAGCCATGGCACCCACTATTTCCTAGTGACCCTGGCCATGGAGTTTCATGCTGGGTGGACCTCGAAACCCCTAAAGCTTAGGGCTGGTGATAATTTTACGGGCAATACATCATATCACACATGAGAAGAATTCATAACAGGGAGATGAAGAAAAACAATTTATTAATGTTAATAAATCCTCCAATAAAACTTCCAGGAGGACCTATGGTGATAAATTGAATAATTACGAGTGTAATTATGACTAACTAGAAGTGTAATTTCATGCTAATGCAATAATAATGACACAAAAGTGTAGATCATGAATTTTAACTGCTTCGTTATTTCACATTTCCACAAGTCTGGACCCAAAAAAAAAAAAAAGAAAGAAAAAAAAACCCTCTCAGAAATCTGATCAAATTATGGTTGACTGAGAAAGAGAAAGTGCTCTTGGATTAAATAGACATGGCTTTGATTATCTTTACTGGACTGCAAAATGGTCTTATGCTAATTAGGATCCTGAAGACACTGAGTGCTGTGAGCAGGTGATCCACAGAACAGCCGTTTTCTAGTCAAAAGCCCCTGATTAGTGCAGCTCTCGGTGTCTGGAGAAGGATGCAGTACCAGGGAGAAGGAAGGGATAAAAGAAAAGCTATGTTCTACCTTGCAAACCCCTTAGGAGAACAGAGAGCTCTGGGAGTGGATAGGGATGTGACTGCAGGAAGCAGAGCTCCCCAGAACCCATTAGAACCCAAGGCAGCCCAGATAAGCCAGGCACCTGAACTGGACAGTTAACAGTGAAAAGATAGATGGTTTAGGCAGCTCCCTGAAGGCTGGGCACGGGGCCCAGGCATCAAGATTTCATGTCTTGGTGTCTGTTCTAAGATCTCTCATTCTTGATGACTAAATAGAACACTAAGAATCACGCTTGAGCCAGGAAAGAGCTCCATTGTGGGCAAAAGGCCCTGCATGTCCCTAGGCTTTGAGAGAGCCACCTGCCCCCCCCCCCAATGCATCAAAGGCCAAGCCCAGTCTGACAGTTCTTAAGCCAGTTATGTAGGAACACTGGGTGCATGTCCCTGACCCAAAGGACTCGGGAGGTTCTACTAGGAGTCGTCCCATTGTGCATGGCCACCTCTCCTGGTGGTTCGCATGCAAATCTCTTGCCATGGGTCCATAAGGATTTAGTTGTTCTTGGTTCAGTCTTGCCCCTTCAACAGCAGCAGAGATTTCCTCCTATATTAGGGCTTGGTTAAGATGGGGATGAAAGCCTCCACTTTAAGAACTGGACAAATGGCGCCCCACTTTGTTACACTCCCCTAGGCACTCATGAATCCCGGTTGTCAGGCATTCTCCCTAGGGTCCTCTCAGACTTTGATAACAGCGTACTCATTCTGATGGGGTGTGGCCTCCCAGTGGCTCAGCTTGCTTCTCCCCAGTGGCAGGGATGGGAACTAATTTCAGTGTGTTATTTGTTCTTCATGTATCTTCTCTATTGGTCAGTTTATGAATATCTTGTTTGGTTTTTGTTGGGTTGTCTTCTTATTGAGCAGTGTGGGGAGGGGAGACGTCTACTCAAGGTCGGTGTGCATTTCCTCAATGGTGCACCTTGTCTCAGCCCGCCTGTCAACTCTGCTAATGATTCCCGGAGACCATAAGTTCCTTTATTTTAGTAAAGTTCTATCTATCCATGTGTTCTTCGACAGATTTTACCTTTCAGTGATGCAAGGTTTTTTTCCTACATAAAGTTACAGAAGTTTCAGAGTCTACCTTCTGTATTTTAGGCCCTGACCCATTTTTGAATAAGGTATAGATGGAACTCTTTTTTTTCCCTTTATGCATGTTTATGCCAACTGTCCCAACACACCGTGTCTTGGAAGACAACCCTTTACTTACTGAATTGTTTTCACAGCTTTGTCAAAATCTTCTGTTCACATATGTCCACATCTATTTCTGTACCATCTGCTCTGTTCTGCTCAGAGAGAGTTCTATTTCCAACATCGTCCTTCTCCTGCCCAAAGTTGTTTGGGATACCCAAGTTCCTCTGCTTATGTGAAGTTGGAGATAAACCAGCCAGTTTCTAGGAGCAGGCTGGCTAGGACATCCTGTGGAGCCCAGTGGGCTCTATAGATCAGCAGAACTGACATTAGAGCAATAATGAGACTCCCAAGTTCATCATCTCTGGTGTTCTTCCCTAATTTCTCTGAGTGGGGTCAGAGAGATTTCAAAGTGGGTAAGGCACTGGTTGCCAAGCCTAAGGACCTGAGTTCAATTCCTGGAGCCTACATGGTGGAAGGAGAAAACCTCCTCCTGCAAGTTGTCCTCTGAGCTCCTTATACATGCACACCTGTGCCCAAACACACACACACACACACACACACACACACACACACATGCACACACACGGGGCGGGGATGGGGAAGGGAGCTAAGTTACTGTAGGTTAGTGTCTGCATTTAGCACTTTCTAGCTTGTAATCTTATGCATTTCATTTACTCTTCCAGCCTCAGTTTCCTTGTCTGTAAAATGGGGTTGACACGCTCTATGGGTTTAGGGACAATTAGAGACACCAATCCTAATATAATTTGTTCAGACTGGAGTCAGACCTTACCTCTACCATTTTCAGCAGTGTCATCTTCCTTTGCCAAGAGCCTTTCTTTGCTAAACACTGTGCACGTAAAGCCCGGGCTAGAAAACATGGTTTGATGCTGAGCAGAAGTGTGGGTGCAAATGTTTGTCTTACTCTTAGAAGGATCTCATCATATCTTTCGCTCCAACATTAGTTATGTTGAGCTCAGATGCCTGTTTTCAGTTTTGTTTTCAGCTTTCTGAGAATCTTCTTCGTGGGGATGCCTTCAGTTCTACTGGCGGCTTTCTTTCCTTTCCCATTGATTAATAATACCATTGTGCCTCTCACCTTTATCCATTGCTAATGTGCTAAGTTCCATTAACTGGCCTTCAGATGTTCAACAACCCAAATCATCTGGCAACAATCTACTCCTTGTTTCTATACGCTAAGACTCCAGTTGGAACCTCTCTCTCTCTCCCTCTCTCTCTCCCTCTCTCCCTCTCCCCCCCTCTCTCTCCCTCTCCCTCTCCCCCTCCCCCCTCCCCCTTCCCCCCCCTCTCTCTCTCTGTGTGTGTGTGTGTGTGTGTGTAGGGGCTTGTCCAAGCTTTTCTTTCTCTTACCTGACTTCCTTCAGATTTTTGACCCAGTAATGCCGGTTCTTCTGGCAATGAGGTGAGGTCCTTCCCCTGTAGTGAGGAGGAGGGTAGAATGGGCAAGTCAGCATTCTGGGAGTCTGTGGGATTTGCTGGGGAGGCTGTCTGTTCTGGAGCTCCCCTTGATGAGAATCTTTTCACAGTAGCAGAGTGATGCTGTTGTTTCTCTGTTGTCTGGCTCACCATCAATCTCCCCTGCTTCTAGCTGGCGGCTTGGTTTCTTCTGGTTCATCAGGCTTAATTTTATCTTGTCTTTATAGTTTTCAGAAGTCACTAAAGAAGATAATTTTTTTCCAGTGGGGTGTGCATTGCTGAGGTTCCCCTTAAGACCTGTTCTGGCACCAAAAGGACAACAGTGGTCTATGGTATCTGTATTCTGTTAAAAATACATTTCAAATTTCCCTTTAGAATTTTCCTTTATAATTTCATTTCCAAATATTTGAGAAGTTTTGAAGAATGTTTTTCTTGCTGGTCTCTAGCTTAATTTCACTTTCATTCACAGACAGCTTTTGTATGACCTCAATCCTTTTCAGTTTACAGACATTTTTCAGGATCTATAACATTTTGTCTTGGTGAAGTTCCCAAATTTCAACAAGAGCATGGCTGTGTTTTCAGATGCTCATTTCCCAAGCTCCCTCATTTAGATGCCTGTATTGATGCTACTGTGAAGCTTCTTGACTCTTATTGAGAGAATAGTTTTGAAACTTCACTCTAATTGTAGAAAGTTTAAAAAGAACATTTACTGTATTGGCGTTTCCTCTGCAAGACTTGAAGCACCCTCTTTATGTGTGCAGAAGATTAGGGTTGTCTCAGGGTCTGGAGAACCATCCTTATCCTGATGAAACCACACAGTCCAGGTGATGTGTGTTGTATGTTGTGAACTACACCAGAGCTGGCATGCAAATCCAGGTTCATTATCTCTTCAACCATAGCCTCTCTGTGTTTGAAGTCTTTGGGTCATGTTTTTTAAAGATTTATTTTAACTTCTTATTTATGTGTATGTTTGGGTGTGTGTGTGTGTGTGTGTGTGTGTGTGTGTGTGTGTTCACATGAGTGCAGTGCCCATGGAGGCCAGAAGAGGGGCATTGGCTCCTCTGGAGCTAGAATAGTAGATAGTTGTGAACCATGAATGCTGTTGGAAATCAAACCTGGGCTCTCTGCAAGAGTAGAACTGGCTCTTAACTGCTGAGCCATCTCTCCAGCCCCTGGGCCTTGCTCTTTAAAACCAACTCTCTTTTCATTCTTACCACTCACGTTTACTGTCAACATCAATGCTCTTGTTTCCATCTTCCCTAGCTTTCGTTCTTTTTACTCCTTCTTAGGTCTTTGGTGTTGGTCAATCGCCTTCTAATTCCCACCATCTCAGTCGCCTAGGTCTTTGACTGCCTTGCTGTCTGCAACGGGGCTAACACTAGGAGCATCTGACTCTCCCTCATCACAGCATGTGTGCTGTACCACTCACAGGCAATGTAGAAACAGACAGTTCTTTCCCACCACCTGTGCCTTTGCGTTTCATCTGTGCAAGGCAAAGATCACACCTGGGAATTTGCAACATCAGTAAGGAACCTCAGCCTGCTCTTGATGATGCCTGTCACCTTCCACTCCATGCCTGATGAGCACTAAAGTGACAGGGACCCGTCACCAGGATGGCTCATGCCAGCTACGAGTCCTCCAGTTTATCCTCTCTGTCCCTCCTCTCTATACTATAGTTGTGATTTTTTTTTTTTTTAGTAATGCATTTTACCCACAGATGCAGAGTTAAATGTTCTATGTCATTCTACAAGCAAGGAAAGAAACTGTAAACCTGGAAAGCTTGCAAAGATGAAGACTCTTTCCTGACCTGGAGGATGACTCTGGACCACACAGGTGTTATCATGCAAATGTCCCATGTCTGTCAAGCGGGTCAGATGAGGGCTGAGGACAGAGTTGAGCAAAAGGAGCAGCATCTTCTTCCGTAGGAAAGGTCTCCCATAAAGGCATAGTCTCTTCTCAAAGCAGTGACTGTCTGATGCACCATGCCAGATGCTCCTGCCTCCCACTACACCGCCATTTTCTTGGATGGGACCCTGAAACCATATGCTTTTGCCCAGAGCTGGCCTGGGAGGACCCCCGCCACAGTGGCTGTGCAAGCAGGATTGCTCTACTTTGGTGGAGTTCTCATTTCTTCTTGTCTTAAGGAACCCTAGTGTCAACCCTGTCAATATTTTTCTAGAAGCTGCTCTCTGTGCTTACGAGGATTCACAGAGACACTCATTAACAAAACCTGTGAACGGGACTCGCCACATGGACAGCTGAGCTGAAGCTCGGGAGCAGCTAACAGCCGCCACCACCAGTTTGAGAGGCTGAGTGTATGCAGAGTGAAGAAAAACATCACAGACAAGTGGGGACTGCGAAACTGCTACCCGTGTCCTTAATGTCAGATCACCCAGACCCTGCTAATGGTCAGTACCCTGGGGCCTCAAAAGCACATACCACCCAAATGAAGCCACAGAGTGCTGGCCTGGTTCCACTCAATCCCCAGAGCCTCAAGAGTATCCATGATGAAATTAGTCTAAGACTCTCTTCAGTGGTACCCCCCCCCCGCTGCCCCACATTACAGAGATGTAAAGTAGGTGTGGCTGGTGCTGCTCAGTCTCTGGCTAAGAACACAGACATAGTTGAGTCCCAGGGTCTGGGACACAGACAGTGTCAAAATAGGCAGACACAAAAAGCAGCATCACTCAAAAGAAAACAGCCCTTGTGTGAGAGCACGGTCTTTAGCGACCTAGAACCTTCAAGAGATAGGCTGAGAACTTTTAGAACGCAGGAGAGTTCTGTGGTTTGACTCAGCACTCAGGAGCAACACTTCCAGTGAGAAAGCTAAGGTTCATCAGGAACTGCATGGCCGTCCTCCCCACGGACAGTCGTCATAAACATGTTACCTGTGTATCAGTAAAGCCACAGCCCTACCGAAGGCACACAGAAGGGAGTAACATGCAGACGGTGGCGCTGAAGAAGCAGTGACAGGCAGCCATGGTCCCTCTTCTTTAAGGCATCCGCAGGATTCTGACAATAACTGGACTCTTGAGAGTGACTGCCAAATGCCCAGGACCTGGGGTGAAACTGTAATTACTGGGGGCCAGTGATTCACACACGGGAACAGTGAAGACACGCCTCTGCACTTGCTACCTGTGTCCCCACTGTCAGAGACCGAACTACGCCCTGCCTTTCATGGGCTGCTACTGGAGATGAGGCCTTTTTAAGAGTTACTTTTAGTGTGTGTGTGTGTGTGTGTGTGTGTGTGTGTGTGTGTGTGTGTGTGTGTGTGTGTAGGTGTGTGTAGGTGCCAGCGGAGGCCAGCGGTATTAGATTATCTGGAGCTGAAGTCACAGGCAGCTATGAGCCACCAACATAGGTGCTAAGACCTGAACTTGGGTCTCCTACAGGAGCAGTATGGGTTCTTCACTACTGAGACATCTCTTCAGCTCCTGGAGACAGGGTTGTACAAAATCACTGGGGTCCAGTGAGGTCTTAAAGTGGGACTGATTCCTACAAGGCTTAGAAGGGGATGCCATACCACAGTCCTTTGTCCTTACATGTGGGATATTGCCTGTGATGTCTTTGCTTTACTTTCTAAAAAAAATTACATTTACTTATTTATTGTATTGTCTATTCATGTGTGTGCTTGGCCACATGCCATAGTGCCCACGTGGAGATCAGAGGACAGCCCCCAGGAATCTGGCCTCTCTTTCTTTTTGTGTTTCCAGGGATCAAGCTGAGGTCATAAGGCCTGGTGTCAAGCACCATTACCCAGCTGTCCCTGTGATGCTTTTATTTACTTGTGCCTACAAAACTCTTCCTTTCTCGAAGCCAGTACTCTGTGTTCCCCTCCCACTTCCCACGTTCTTGCAAAACAGCAAACTGGTGTTGACAGTGTTAACTTCTCTTCAAGCCAGGAGAAGCCCTGCTCATGAATAAATGGGTACACTGACCTTGAAGGTCCAGTGTCCGTAGCTATAGGCAGCAAGTATCCGGGGTTTCAGCCATGAGCCTGCAGTGTTCTGCTTTGGCAGAAGGAGCCAACTGAGACAGTTGCGCTATATCCTATTTAGGGAATTAATAATCAATTAAAAGAGTTGATTAAAAGTGAAACCACAGCCCCCCAAATCCTCAGGAGATTGTGATAAAATATTCAGCGCATTACATTTTGTTTTCTTCCCCAAGCTGACACAGGAAAAAAAGACAGCCTGTCTGGATGGCTGCCTACCAGAAAAGGCTTAGGAATCACCTCTGGATCACGTCTTGGAAAGAAGACTTTGTGATTCCAGAACCTGGCTGCTCCTCACCCAGACTGGGCAAGGGCAACCTGCACAAACCGGAAGGGAGTCTCATAGGCTGCTTTTTTTCTTTTTTTGCCAAAGCCTTGAACCACTGCTTAGCACACGACCTCACAGGTATTATGAATCTGTCAGACACACTGATTCTTTTCTCTTGTCCCCGTGTCCCATCCTGGCACATCACAATGCTATTGTTTTTGCAGAATGCAACCACTTACAAGATTCTGCACAGTCTGGTGGCAGGAGGAAGGGTGAGAAACTCGCTTTTGTTATCTGTATTTCTGTGGTGTCCTGTTGACCCAGGCTTCAAGACCTGCAGCCGAGGGAGCTGGGGCAACAGGGAATGTCTACCCTGACACTAATGGATAGTGCATATTAGCAGCAGACAGACGTGAGGACCCGACAGACCAAACCTGACTCTCTGCTGTTACAGATGACCCGTTTCTATATTCATGCTCTCCTAGAAAAGACTTCGTCTGACTCGTTTTAATTATTTTCCAGAAATGATACATTTTCCAGGGAAATGTGTGTAGAGTTTATTTCATTCTTGGAAGTCATTAGTTTGAAATGAAAAATTCCCAGTATCCAGGGTGATGGGAGAGTTAGCTTCACGTGGACTTTAATCACAGAGTTAAAGCAACTTCACCCACTCCGGGGCATAGTCGTTTCAGCGATCAACCCCTGCATAGCCATTGTCCTATTTTCCCTATAAGTGAGGTCCCAGAGCGGGGGTGGGGGAGTCCCTTTGAAGGGATTTGGGCCACAGCCAGCTGGCCATTGGAAGGCTTAAGCCTCCAGATAGCTCCAGAGAACTGGCGTGTGTCAGGCTTAGCTGCGGGGTTAGAACTGGGCAATAATGCTTTGAGAAAATCTTCCCAGGAAGGGAACGCTCAGATGCAGCATGACTCTGGGGGTTGGAGGACCTATTTCTAGTCCCGATTCCACGATTTGAGCTGTTTTTTTCAGTCCCCTCATTTGCATGCAATGGTCCTTACTTCTTACTTAAGGGAATATCTGCAGAGCGTTGTCCTGTGTACTAGGCACAATGCCGTGTGCTACAGCCGACAATGCCTGCACTGCCAAAGGCTGTGTCGTGTTCTAACACAGTCCCCACGAGCTAACCAGGCCAATCGCACCTCTCTCTACCCCGCAATTTAGGCGCCTACATGAACAGGCTAGTCCCGTGGACTTCCCATGTGTGCTGAGCACTCTCTCAGCAAGGGCACTTCTCCTAGCCGTCCCTCGGGTCAAGAAGAATCACTGTGAAGCCAGCCTTGCTTCTATTAACAACTCACTCTATAAAGACAATGTCAGACTTCATCAGCAGCTAGGCGTGTGGGAAGCTAAATCAAATGGAGATGGAGCCCTCTGAATTCCCCATGCTGTTCTGGGAAAAACAACACCGAGTCGAAGAAAAAAGCAAAGCCACAAGAAAAGCCCAGGCACAAAGTGACATTTATAAGAATTGATGACAGACCTCTGATACGCCCACGTCCAAGTACCTGCTGCTGGTCCACGTGTTGGGCCCTGGAGACTCTCCCAGACTTGGCTCCTGCTGCCTCTGTGACTTCAGGGTACAGACATCAGCTGCTCAGATGCCAACATCCTGTGCTGACACCTTATACCCAGAAGGTACCGTGAGGGCCATGCCTGAGTGCTGGGGATGCTAAATTTGTCAGTTGTTGGTTTTTACAGGTTTCTACATGTCCAGGCATCCTTCATGTGCTGAGGACAGAATAAGAAACTGTAGTTGTGCTCAAAGGAGCCTGTCTTGATGGAGAGAGGCAGATAGCAAACCAATTGAAATGTGTATTGTGCCCACTGGTGGTGAGGACATTTAAAAAGGCAGGATACAGGCAACAAAATAAGAGAGGCCTTGTGTGAGGATAGGAGGAGCCACTTCCTCACCTAGTGGCTCTTGGGTTAAAAGGGCTTCTCAGACACCAGCCCATCTCAAGAGTATGCTGCTTTTGGATGAGGGGTAGTACCCTAGAGCTCAGCATATGGCTCAGAGCACAAGGAGTCAGGCTGCTCTGCTTGGGTGGGTCTACTTTGGATGGCTGTAAGAAACAGAAGGACCTAGACTGTGTGGCTAGTACTCCAAAGAAAGCAGGGTCAAGAGCCAAAGGGGACACAGGACACTGTCCTGGAACCAGAAGAAATCGGGGAAAATGAGGCTGCTGAAATAGATTTGAGGTTGGTCCAGGCAGAACCTCCTAATTTCCCAATCATCAGTATATGAGCTAAGGAAGCACTCAGGATGACCCATGTTTGTGACCTTGTAAAAGGTCACTAGAGATGCTTGGACATGGGAGACACTCTCCTGAATAGAAGTATTATGTAGACAGATAGGAAGATGGGGAGGGTAGCCTTGGTTAGCTAAGAATTCGGAATTGTCATTTGGATACACAGAGCTTGGGATGCCCACAAAGCAGTCCTGTGGGCTTCCTGAGCAGCTGTGATCCTGGAACCGGGGTACCTGGGAATAGTCGGTGGACTCTCTTCATGACCCTCGTCCCACCTGTGCTCCAGTTACCCTGATTGTAGAACAGAGTGGACCACGCTGCTTTGAAAGGGAGCCCTGATTACTCAAGCCTGAACTGTTAGCAACCAGGCGTCTGGATTGGATTCATTTTCTCTATCGGTCCAAGAATTCGAAGGCAGGAAAAAAAAGTCTTGAGCTTTTCAGGTAGCAGCAGAGAAATTTTTGAACACAGCAGATGGAATCAGCAGTTGAAGAAATGCTTTTATTAGGGGTGAGGAAACACACACGAACAGCAGGCACACAGGGAAAGAGCCTCCGTGAAGCAGTGGGACTCCTGAAGCTGATGCTTGGTCTTTCCTTGAGGGCTGGAGTTCTAAGGGTCTTTGAGAGGAGTCTTTCTTTCCCAGGTTAGGGCTGGCCAGCTGACAGGTTTACAAGTTTGTGGTAAACACATCATGATCTAGCTCTGAAGTTGTCAAACCAGTTCACTGGCAGGAGGCCTTGCTGGCAGGAGAAAAAGACTACCTTTGTTTTAAGAGGCCGGGACTTTGTTAGGTCAGGAGGGCAAGGAAGTCAGCCATCTTGGAGGTTAACCAACTTTATTTTCGAACCGTGGTCCCTCTCCCTATCTGTCTGCCAATTAAGGAATCTTACTAACATCTAGTCTCTGTGAAGGACAAAGGCTGCAAGGACCATATCTGAGCGTGAGAGGTGAGGAGACCCACGGGAGGCTCTATGAGACCCATGGTGTTGCTAAGGGGCTGTTTTCTGCTGTTACAGATAGTGAACTGTATGAATGCTCTCGCTACACACATGATATCACTGGCCACTGTGTGCTCACTCTGAGGAGCAGCTAAGCGGGTAGGAAGCCAGACGAGGACAGAAGATGCTCACAGACCAGTCACAAAGACCACTCTCTGCTTTGGAGTCATCGCTCTCCCTCAGGTTACAGGAGACTTTCCATCACTCTGGTTTCCTTTCAAAACCAGAGACTGACTTTTTCCTGTGTCCCTTCCGTTAGCAGAATCCACAGTGTCCTTGTCAATATGGGTTGAGTTTGGACATCAGCCTGCATTAAGATTGCCTATAGCCTATGTAGGACTCTGAATTCACTCCCTCTCCTCTCTGCCCTTCCTTTCCTGCTCCTCCTCTCCTTCCTCTTTTTTCTCCTCCTCTCCTTTCTGTTTTTCTCCTCCTCTCCGTGCTCTCCTTCCTCCTGTTCCTTCCCTCCCTGCTCCCTTCCTCTTCCTCTTCCTCCTTCCTCCCCTGCCTCCCTTTCTTTCCCCTTGGGAACTCTTTCAAAGCATTCTTCTGAGTTCTGTAGCTCAAGTGGGAAGTTAGTTTCCCATTCTAATTTTGTTTTTGAATCAGATCTCCTATTTCAAGTTTAATTTTATTGACAAAATGAGATGAAAGCAGCACTATTGTTTTGGCCTCTTTACACTCTGCGCGCTGGCATCAGGGGCATCCGGTCTGCGCCGAAGGCCTCCTATGGTTTCATCTTTTCTCTGCTGCATAACTGAATTGGAGTCTAATTGATTTTTACTGGAAATTTTTTTGGGTTTGACTTTGAGGAGTCTTTGCCCTACATTTGGGTTTGAGTTTGTTTCATGTCTGTTTGTCAGCTGTGGGAGGAGGACACTGCAAACTCCAGTCCTGCCAGTCCAATCAACGTTCTTCACACAGGATTGAGCCTACTGTCACCACCTGCCTGGTGCCTGCTGAGATAGCCAGGATACCCTGCCTTACACTGGCACTGAGAAGCATCTGGTTTTGTCTAGACTGAGGAAAAGTGCATGCCATGGTGCAGCTGTAGACGCCAAAAGACAACTTGCAGAAGTCAGTTCTCTCTTCCTAACTCGCAGATCCCAAGAATAAAATTCAGGTCATCTGGCTCAGTGGCAAGCACCTCATTGAGCCATTTTACTTGCATGGTAGTCATACCATCATCATCACCACCAGCATCACCATCAACATCATCCCCATCATCATCACCACCATCACCACCATCAGCATCATCACCATCAGCATCATCACCACCAGCATCACCATCAGCATCATCACCATCAGCATCATCACCATCAGCATCATCACCATCATCACCATCAGCATCATCACCATCATTTTTAAACTTTTGGAAAAACAGCTGCTCTTTAGGCCTTGTAAGTCATGTTTCCTATTTCTGAAGAGCCATCACTCTAATGGACAGCCTCCTAGACTCCAGGATTCCCCAGAAAGAACTTGGAAAGTCCTGAGCTCCCTGGCGATAGTCATGGCATTTAGAAAGACTGTTGTGAATGAGGACCACCACACCCAGAAAGTCAAGATCCTTCTGCTGGAGGAGAGGACTCAAAACTAACCTGGGAAAGCTGGAAACAAAGCAAGATGTTAGTCTATAGCACATCTGACCCAGATACTTGAAGCTACAAACCTGACAGTCTGTACCCCAGAGGAGACTCTCTCTGGATCATGCTGTGCTCTCAGTCACCAAGCCAGACAGCCTCAGTCAGTTGTTTTGAGGACCCATGGTAAGGGGTATTCCCATGGAGGACAGTCAGTGATGACCTCAGTCAGTGAGAACCATGGCCAGTAAGGACCACAGCTGATGAGGACACAGTCTATGACCTGCAAGAACCACAGGGGCAGACACAGGACACCTACCTATCCCACCTCAGATCCTTTTCCCAAGAAAGTGGTTCAATTCACAACTCAGCAAAAACCATGACACAAAAATCAATATCAGGAACAGAAGGCCCAGACATGTCTCTGTGGCCAGGAAAACGGGAACCAAGTCCAGGGCCAGGTATCACACTAAGGGCAAACTGCCCAGGACCTCCTCAACCCAAAAAGCAGAGGACCCAGGACAGTGACGACTCAGCTGTCATTAATCAACCCTAACAGTGGGGCGCAATGACTTTGAGGTGTGGAGCCCAGCAAATCAGAGGCCAGGTCTGCAGTGCATGGTGATCCACAGGGCTCAGAGCCTCTGTGGATGCAGTGGGAAAATGCAAAGCTATGCCAATGTGAACAAACAAAGGCTCTTTGTCCAGGACTTCCTGTAACTGGGGGAATTCTCTATCATCACTGTGCTGAGCCAAGCCTGCAGACAGTTAAGGAACAGTTGCTGGAAGGCTGAGGCTTGGGGAGAATAAAGGCTTCCGGGTAGCCCCATTGGAGCTGGTCCCTGGGGATGCTGAGAGAACTCACTGGTAGCAAGGACTCAGCATGATTGATCAAGAAGTATATTTACCGTGCTTTGATGGGTTCCTTCTTAGATGAGCAGGCAAAGATAAAGGAATCGGGTGGTCACTGGCCAGATGCCTAGGGTCCTGGGCTGGCTGTCACACTCCAGACAAAAGCTGCCCTACTTCTTCTACATGAGAAGGTCCCATCCAAGCTCACTCTCAGCCTCCAATGTTTCTCCTCCCCTTTCATTCCTCTCCTGTAATGTTATGAAGTGTCGCGGCAATTTCAGGTAGAGATTTTAATTCTCATTAGATCTGCTTATGATATATGGTTTTGTAAATTGGTTTCCGTCTTTAAAAGTGTGGATGCTTCCTGATTTACGAGAGATCCTTCCTCAAAATCATTTTTATAGGGGTGTGATATGCTGCTTTATGAATATGGGTGTTCAGAATGAGTATAATATAATCCTCAGGTTGTTTCCAATTCCAATTATTATAAACAACACCGTGGCAAACATTCTGAGAGCCGAATCTTGGCACATCCCATTAGTGGATGCATCGATATTTCCTCAGAAGGAAAGTTCTTGAGCGTAATATAAGAAGCAGTGCTGACAGCACGACACTCTCAGGCTCTCCTCCTGGAAGAGCACATGAATCTGCACAGCATGACGTGAGTGGCTGCCGTTCTGAAAGCTGCACCACCACTGGGTTCAAAAGCGAATGCGGGAAAGAACATAGGCGTTGCTGCTTATTGTTCGGCAAGCTGGGGATATGATTGCAGTTGCATTGCTCCTGGTGGCTCCTCAGTCGGGCGTGCAGCAGTCAAGTGCCTTCCTTGGGCGTCCCTTCCCATTTGGAGCAGTTGGACTACTCCTGCCACGTACCCAGCACATGCAGTCACTGGCCTTCCTATACCCCCATTCATTCTAAACCAGTCTCACTGGTTAGTTACTCCCTGGAATCTACAGCACTCCCCCTTCTCACTCATCCTCTCAAGCCTGAGGTCGACATGTCTGGCACTCTTCTCATCTTTATTTACTGTTTTTCTCAGCATCTATTATCATTGAGTTACTTTCAGACTGGTGTGTTTGGGTGTCTCTTTCTTCACACATTCCCCAATTTTTCATGGAATACATACCCTGTTAGTACAAGAGACTGGGAAGCCTGTGCTCCAGGATCAACTGATGCTAGACCAGAGAAGGCACCTGGTGGAGATTCAGTGGATGGTGGGTAGACCAAGGGATGGATGGATGGATGGATGGATGGATGGATGGATGGATGGATGGATGGTAGATAGGAGGATGAATAGGAAGATCATTATGAATGGATGGGAAGACTGTGGATGGATAGATGGATAGAGGATTAGATGTATTGGAGGATGGATGATTAGAAATTAAATGAATGAATGGGAGAATATATGAATGAATAGGAGGATGAAAGAATGTATGTATAGATGAATGGGTAGATAAATGGAAGGATGGATAGACAGATGAGAGTATGGAAGGATGAGCATATAGATTTGTAGATGGGTATATGTGTAGGAGTAAATGAACACATTGATGAATGGATAGATATGAATGGACAGAGGGGTAGGTATGAGGGTGAAGGATTCCTTTGCCTAGTTTTCTACTAGAATATTAAATAGATCCTTTCTTTTTCTTTTCTACCTTTTTTTTCAGTACTAAGAGTTAAACCCAGGGCCTCTTACTTGTTAGGCAACCGTTACTCTACCACTAAATGGCATCCTCAGACACTGTTTTGCTTTTTTGTTTTTAATTTTGGAGCCATGGCTCTTACTAAGTTGCCAGGATTAACCTAGAATTCTACAGCCAATGTTCTTGTACTTGTGAGCCTCCTACCTCAGCCTCCCAAAGTGTTGGTATCAGTTTATCGCACTGCCAGGCCTGCATTCCTTCTTTTGATCTGGTACTGAGCCTTCTCTGGGTGTGTAGCAGTTATTTTTCTGGTATTGGGCTGTCACGCTATTTTGGTGATTTTTCACATTTTGTTTGCTCAGCCAAAGATGACTTTACCCCAAGTATTCACTCCTTCCTGACTTTGCTTTCAATTCTAAGAAAAGTCACCCACAGTGACCATCAGCTGTCATGCCCTCTTCCAGATTCCTGATTCCTTTGTTGAATTCAATTCCTTAACCTTCCAGAATGCTCCTGAGAGCACAGAGGAGCTGCTTTTTAGAATGCTGCTCTACCTGGCTCGTCTCTGTAGTCTTTCTCACCCAGTTGCAGCAAAGAAGTTAAGTGAATGAACCACCCCTGCCACCTCAGTATCTCTTCAGAAAGTGTACTCTGGCTTCCTTCTCCACCAGCCTCTGCATACACACTCCATGCCCTTCTTACATTACAGGTTCATCTGACAGCTCCACACACAATCATTCCTGGGAGCTGCAGTCAGGTTTAATGCAGATACTGGTGGAAAATACTTGAAGTTCCCAGGAATTTTGTTCCAGAAGTCCAGTCCATGGGGCCTCTTGTAGCAAACAGGAGACCCTGCTTCCCTTGCTTAGGCCCCACCTGCATCACCCAGGAACTTACTATACCAGATCAGGGCATCTCTCAGCCCTCTTCAGAGGAACTTTTGGTTTTTGTTTTTTAGAAGTTAGAGATTAATAAAGAGATCCACAACCGGTCAACAGGCAGAGAACCAGAGACTGGCATGCTCAGGTCTAAGTGAGATATCTATATCACACTTCCTCACCTTGCTCCCTGAAGCTCAGAGAACATCATGGAAGAAGAGATCGAAAGACAAAGCCAGAGGTAGTTCGTGTCTATAGCAAAACATTTATGTTTCATTTCCTGCATGGGTATGGGACCTTTTGTCAGACATGTTAGGGCCATTGCAAACATGAACGCATAGCTGTGGCTGCATGCACAAGACATGCATGAGATGAAGCCAGCCAAATCCTAGCATCACAATATGGATAGGGGAAGGGTTGGCAAAGTCCCACCTGCCCACCATAGGCTTATACATTAGCAATTCATGGCTGCTGGGAAAAGGGAGAGTCAGCTTTCCCTGCTCAAGGATATAGCCCCTGATAAGCTGTTCACTGTCCCAGTAGATGGCCCCACATCTATGTACATACCAGCAGCGCCAAGTGGGCTCAGTCGTGAGTTTAAAATGAAGAACATATGAAATTATGAAGGAAGAGGCGATGGGGAAGGAGTTGGAGGGGTGGATTCGACTGAACACATAATGTGCATGTATGAAATGCTCAAAAAAGAAACTATTTTTGTAATTGTATTTTGTATCTCATAATTGTCCAAAAGTTAATTTTGAATGTTACCAGTTGTATAACTGAATTTTTATATCTAAAAATGTATTCTTGAGTTCTACTTTTCTTACCTTGAGAATCTAGTTCATATAATATTGCTTTCCCCCTAAATTATTTTAAAAAAGAAAGTATATTGCTGATAACTAAGCTACCTCTTCCCTCCTGTCACAATTGCTCCCTCCAACACAGTTGATGGCAAAGAGACTGACCCCTGCTGAAGGATATGTGCCTCCAGATGGGCTCGAGAACATCCTGCGGTGGGGTGGGGAACATCCTAGGGTAACCACCGCTGTCCACTTGCCAGTGCAGTGCCCTGTGAGGCAGATGTGGAAGAGTCCTGGTTTCTGCACTCTGCTCAGCTCTTCTCATTTGCTTTCAGTGAAGCTGTCCCAAACACTCTGCTTTGTTCATTGGAAGACCACATTGGCGCCTCTTCACCCCCAGTAGACCACAGTCCATGCTGATTTCCTGGGATATAAGCACCTCTCTTGAAGAACATCTCCAGAAAGAGTGGAACATGCAGAGAGCTGTCCCAGCATGCGGTTTGTCTCTGTGTGTAGCCAGGCGTGGATGTGCCCTTTGTGGTCACATGGACTCTAGGCAGTCCTCGGGCCATTCAATGGGCATAGGATATAGGGATCAGAATTGGGCTCAGAGCACACTAAATTATAGATCAGAGTCAGTCAGAGGCACCCACCCAGTTCTTGAGTCTTGTCTGCTTCTGGTCTCAGGAAACTGGCTTGTGAATCTTGCTAGATTCACTTCTGACTGCATTCTGTAAGCCATCTCCAAGACTGGTTCCTGGTCCCAATGGAAAGAACTCAGAGCTGATACTAAATATGTCTGAACGGGCAAATATGGAGAATTCTTTATGCGCATGTCTTACAAATGAACGAGCAGGTTATTCACGTCTGAAGCACTCTGTGTATATTACAGTAAAAAATTAGTGAAACTTTCCGGTCTAAAACACTCACCCAAGATACACATCATCCAGCTCCACCACCGCATTAACAGAACGCTCCGGAGGAGCCTAATCAATGTGGATAAAACTAAATGAGCATTCGAGAAGTCACAGAGAGGTGAAAGGGAGGCGGGGAGAGCCCACACTGGAGTCCCAGGCAGACGTCTGGGATCTGACTGTACAGAGATCTGGCGTCCCTGGGATCTGTGCTCAAGGCAGGCAGGCAGCCATCTCCCCACATAGTATCTCCTGAGCCTACTTTTCAGAACCTTTGGAAAGCCTTGTGGTGCACTCCTTTGTGTCTTCAGACACCTAACTGTGGTAACTTTTAAGATAGTGTAATAACCCTAAGTAAAGGCCTCTGGGGTTTCTCAGGCCACACGGGAGACACAGATGCCCCTTTAGGATCCTGGACTTGGAGGCAGGTTTAGGATTTTGTCTTTATGGGGACCCAGAGTGTTTATGAAGACTCCGTTCTGGGGCTGGGGAGATAGCATAGCAGTTAAAGAGTACCCCTTGTTCTTCAGAGCCCCCCAAAATCAGTTCCCATCCCCCACATGCTAACTCTCAACCATCTGTCTCTGCAGGTCCCTGCAGACCTGGCTTCCCTTCTACTTGTACAGGCACTGAATGCAGGTGTCGCCCCTATCCACACAGAGTGGAAGGAAACACACATAAAATCATAGACTAAATAAGACTCAGCCCTAGGAGAGTGAACATTTGCACCAGTGTCTTGGGTTTCTATTAGAGCTGATTCCAGCTTCACTGGAATTCTGTTGTTTCAGGGTTTCTATCGCCGTGAAGAGACACCATGACTGTGGCAACTCTTACAAAGGAAAAACATTTAATTGGGGTGGCTTACATTCTCAGAGCTTTAGCCCATTAACATCATGGTGTGACATGTGGTGTGCAGGCAGACATGATGCTGGAAAAGGAACTGAGAGTTCCTATATCTTGACTCACAGGCAACAGAAAGTTGTCTGAGACACTGGGCATGGTTTGAACATGTATGAGACCTCAAAGCTCACACTCCTCTAACATACTGCCTCTAACAAGGCCACACCCACTCTGACAAAGCAACACCTCCTAATAGTGTCACGCCATTTAAGGGGTCATTTTCTTTCAAAGCACCGTACCTGTGTTTCCTTTCTTCTCCACAAGAAGCAGCTCTGCCCCAATCTGTGGCCACAGGAGGGCAGCTCCTACCTAGGAGGAAACCATGTGGCTCAAAGGATGTTGAATTTGTAAGGGCCTGGCTTCAGCCAATAGAAAGTGATGCTGCCTTCCCCTTCACTGCTGCAAAATGGTAGGGGTGTATTCATGACAAGGTATGCATGGGGCGGAGAACACACAACAGTGTTCACATAGCAGGACATGCATGGAGTGTTCAGACAGTGGGATGTGCACAAGGTTGAATGTATACAAAGTGTTCACATGTATGTCTGCATGTATGTGTGTATGTATGTACATCACAGGGCAGTGTGTACATGGGGCAAGTGTTAATGTGGAGAAATATGGACGAGATAAAGTGTGCACCAGACAGGATGTGCAGAAGTGTGCATGGGGTGTGTGGGTGTGTGTGTGTGTGTGTGTGTGTGTGTGTGTGTGTGCTCCTCCACAGCTGACTCCCCCATTCATGGGCTGTTCCTTGAAGAGTTGAGTCTCAGCAGCCAGTTCTCTAGAGTCAACATGTCTGAGTGAGAAACAGCTGGATCTGGGGTGCTTCCTCTTTGGGGAAGCTGACTAACACCCACCGAGTCTCTGCCAAGGCATTGGAGAAACCTGTGAGTGGTATACGTTTCCTTAAAGGAGAAAGTGAATCAGTGGTTATGTCCTTGAGGGGATTCAGATTCTCAACCTTCAACAGAGACCCAAGTCCAGAGGAAAGAGCCCTGGACTGTGGGCAGCAGGTCTGTGGCCATGACCAGCTGTGCAGCTGTGGCATCGTGTTATCACAGCGCCTTTCAGAGTCTTGTGCTGAGCTTCTCCCTCTGCTGGAATGGATGACAGTCAGAAACAACACAAGTGTATTCCACTCCTGTTCCCATGCACAAGCTTCTTACTGTCTTCTGGAGTGTTCAGTGGCTTCCCCTGCATGTATTTTGATGACTGTATTGGTTGTGGAGAACCCAGTAAAATTTCGCTCTGTAAAATCTATCTACATCTCAGAAGCCAGTGATCTCCTATTAATTGACTCTTCTGTTGCTGATGCCTGCCGTGAGGTCCTCAAGCCACCAAAAGAGCACAGAGCCTGCAGATGGCCTAGGCTAATAGTTGTTCTGAAGAGACAATGGCTGTTCCGGGGAAGGGTCTGAGAGAAGCCTTCCGCATATTTACTCAAGTTCGGTGAAGCTGATATCAGTGTGGTACTTTGGTCAAGCACTGTTTCCACAGTGTCCGTAAGTTATCTCCAAGATCATTCAGGAAGAAGCCTTCATTCTCAGCCCAAGAGCCAACTTGGCGGACTCAGAACCAGGCCACAAGGTTTACTATATAGGCTGGGACAATCTGGGAGCTGTCCATGGTGAGGACCAGGACTCCAGAGCCACAGTAATCCATGTAAACACCCTGAGCTTCAGTTTCCTGGAACCTCTGACACTCGGCAGAAATACAACCCGGATTTACTGAGTCAGAAAATATATTCCACATACTGAGACAGAAAATGTATTCCACACGTAGTAGTACAAGGAGGAATTAGACATTTTCTGAATACCAACTACATCTAACACATGTATAAAACATCCGCATATCAGAGGAATTAGGTTCAAGAGCACCATCAAGGAAGCCAGTGTCAAAGAAGTGACTGTGTTCTGAGAATCCACCCTGTGCTGTGCTGTCTGTCCCCAGTTTCCCTTGGCTCTCTCCACAGAGCTTGCTGGCATCCATAGCACAAGCAGCAAGTCACACTACCACCACCATGTCAAAGCAGTGAAACCAGTTTGTTCAGAGTAACACTCTGTAAAAGGGCAGTGTCTGGGGAAATGTAAATCTATTGTTATGGTGGGCTTGGAGCAGGCAGCCACTTCGTACTGCTCCAAGTGGCTTCAAGGTTGTCGGTAATAGTCCGCTAAGGGCTATAGGTGGCATTACTATGAATCTGCGAGTTTATAAATTAGGTTTCAGATTACAAGATAGCTGAACTATAGATAGTATTTGAATGAACATTGCTGGAGGCCAAAGAGAAACAGGTCAAAACCACCCATCATGTCTAAGAATGCTCCAGCAAAAATAAACTATGCAAATTCCTCCTGTTTCAACCATTTGCTCCTGCATCGTTGGAAGATGGGGGCGCCACACGTGGGAAGACAGTAATTAAAGGGAAGATGGTTACCCTCGAAGCTGACAGCTGGGTTCTGTTGTCCCTAAGTAGGACCATCTCAAAAATCAGTTGATCAGCTGTCTAATTGCTGTCAGAAATGAAGGTCTGAGTTCAGTTACTGTAAAACAAAAACAGACATTTCTAGTGTGGCTCCCGCAATATTTAATTGGATTCTATCTGGCAAGCCTACCCAGAAGGTCAACTCAATTAGTTGGCAGGGACACCTGTCCCAGGCAGCCCAGCGCAGCCATGTGCCCGGGCTCTCACAGCATATGCCTGCGCCCTGTGCTCGCCTCACACACTACTGCTTGGTTATACCATTCTATTGTCTCAGTTTTCCTTGGATATTTTAATTCAAATAAAATATTTAACACTTAATGCTTATGAACCTGATGAGCCAGCCACATTCCTAGTAATGTTTTTTTTAATAAATAGAATAATTGAACTAGTAATATAAAAATGCCCTTATTCTTGCCCTAGCCCTTACCTTTGACCTTGACCTTGACCTTGTCCCACCACAACCATCTCACACAGCTCTACTAGTCTCCTGCTCTGTCTTCTCTCAGACCCTTCCCAGGAACAGCCATTGTCTCTTCAGAACAACTATTAGCCTGGACCATCTGCAGGCCCTGTGCTCTTTTGGTGGCTTGGGGACCTGACGGCAGGCGTCAGCAACAGAAGAGATAATTAATAGGAAATCACTGGCACCTGAGGTGTAAAATAGGCCCATCGGTCAATAATCTTTGCCTATTTCTGATCTTCAGGCAAGCTTTATGTATTAAAATACAAATGAAATGCCAATATATGTTTTATTTCCCCATTTCTATTCCTGTGATGTCATTTCTCTACTTTGATGTTTTGATCCCCCATATTTTGCTTTCTCCTGTCTACTTACTCAACTTTCCTCTTCTGCTTATGACAGTGACGAGGTTGGAACCCAGGGCTCCATGCATGGCAGCAAGTTCTCTGTCATGAGTCCCACCCAACTGCATTCTTGCCTTTTGTCCCTCCAATAAGCTGCTCATTCTCAGAGCAGGCTGTTCCAATCATGCTTTCCTGAGCACCAACAGAAGACAGTATGAGTTCAGGGTTTTCCCTCATCCTCCATACTGTATAAAAAGGCCAGAGGTGGGGTGAGCTCCCAAGGTCTGTGACACAGGAAGAATGTTTGCTGAAGCATCCTCTAGGAAGAAACCATAGGGATATCAGCATGGATGTTCAAAATGGTCCCATTCTTGTCTTTGAAAGATCCCTTCATCCTCTCTCACACATCTGGCCAGGGTGAAGAGCAGAGGGTACACCCCTGGGCTATCACTGAGAACCTCAGTCACATTCCCAGGTAATTTGGTTATAAAGGAAAACAGAAAGGGCATGTGTCACAAGACACCCCAAGACAGATAGAAGCCCTAATCACCCCTAGAAGCCCCACCTCCAAATGCCACTATGAACTCAGTGACTGGAGGACACACTTAAACCAAAGCACTTGGAGATGGAGAGATGGCTCAGTAATTAAGAACACTTGCTGCTCTTCCAGAGGACCCATGTTCACTTCCTAGTACCTACATAACCCCTCACGACCATCTATAACTCCAGGTCCAAGGGATCCAGCACCCTCTTCTGACCTTTCCAGGCACCAGACATGCAAGTGGTACACTATATACATTCAGGCAAACATCCATATACATAAATAAATCAATAAATCTTTATTTAAAACACAGCAGAGAAACAGGCATAGAGAGCTTATGATATTGTCTGGGTCTTGAAGTGGAGAAGGAGCTGGCCAGGTGCACCACATGCAGAAGGAAGGAAGATGTTTTTCAATGAGATTTTTGTCTGATCACATCAGGGCCAAGACTGTAGCTACATTCTCCTCCCTGGAGAGCAGAGTGTCTAGCCCCTGGCTGACCTTACCATACTGTGTGATACTCGGGGTCATTACCAGAGGACTGAACCCATTGTGACAGATGTTAGAATGGGAAGAAGTGGAGAGATCTTGCCTGTATGCTCTGACCTCATCATTTCACTGAGAAGTATGAAGACAGAGACATGAACTTAGCCTACTAGGTTCTAGAACCAAGGGTGACCCAAGCCATGGGCCCCACCTGACAAGGTCATATGGGCCCTTGGGGTTACCTTTGTAATCATCCCACTGCCACTAACGATAGCAACATAGACAGCATGTTTTTACATATTAATTTTTGTTATGCATACAGGTGTTTTGTCTATGTGTGTGTGTGTGTGTGTGTGTGTGTGTGTATTCCACATGCATGCCTGGTGCCTGCAGAAGTCAGAAGAGGGAGTTAGAGCTCCTGGAATTGGAGTTAGAGATTATAAACCATCACATGGGTGCTGGGAACCAAACCTAGTCCATTTGTGAGAGCTGTTAAGTGTTCTTAACCACTGAGGGGTCTCTCTGGGCCCACAGACAGCATTTTAATGGGGCCTGTCTGCTGGCCACAGGTTAGCAAGTTTAAAAGCAAACAGCATGGATAGTGGCTCATGGGAACGGTCATCAGTCAGTCCACCCGTTTAATTAAAGGGCACGTGCAAGGATGAAAAAGCCGTGGTCAGCACGATGCACACTCTCTGTTGTGCTCACAGGGTGGACAGAGAACAAAAGCGAGACAAGGACAGCGTGACAAAGGGAAGCGTGGATGCCCAAAGGGAGCATTTTACCTCTCGGGGATATTTGTGTAGAACTTAATTTCCTTGCTAAGTTCCTTGCCCTAGAAACTCCATTCTTATTTATGACTCTGAAATTAGAGCTGGGCTGAACATCATCTTTTGGCCAACAAGAGGACCATGCAGTAGATTGGGGCTTGTTTTCAAGGCCCTGCCTCATCAATAACATTCTAAATGGTTCCTAAATTGCTTCGTTTATTAAATATTTGGCATAAGGATAAAACATAGAATAATTTAGGATAATTTATTCTCCTGGGAGGGCTTTCTTTCCTTCTTCTTTTTTTAAACCTAGAACCTTGGCAAAAAAAAAATAGCCCATGATAATTGTGAGCCTCATGCTCATCCTGTGGGAGAAGATGAAGATCTCTTCAAACCATAAATGAAATGATCTCCCTGCATATTCTGAAAAGCCAGGAGCTGTGATTGTTCACTAATGAGCTGGTCTCCTTGACTGCAGTCTGTGCTGGGAGCTGGGGGCCTATGGAGCTTCCTGCTGCCTCCTTCCCACCGTCGCTGGGGCCTCTGATCTGCTGAGAGAGGAGGAGTCAGGCAGCAACAATCCATCACTGTTTATGAGGGTGGCAGAAGGGCTGTGCTGACTGCTGGCTGCCCAGAGACCCAGCCTCTGACGATGAGGGAGGCCAGCGTCCACTATGCACACAGGGTGTGGGGTACCAGGTGTGCTTTCTGGGGAGCCTATGCAAGTGAAGTGGCCCTGGCTTAATTGCTGCTGTCAAGCCCCAAGCACCAGATTTATTACCTGTGTCTTTTGAAGCCTTCGTTAAGAGTTTGGAGAAGAAAAATCTGTTCTCCATCTCCCACCAAGATGAATGAGGTAAGCAGCAGATATTTTACAGCCATGATTCCTGACTATAATTTCAAATTGAAACTGCACAGAGCTTGGCCAATACCATATGGGTCTATAAAGATGAGGAAACCCATCTATAGGTTGAAATGGAGCCCAAGTCTTTACCAAAGGTACAGTTTTACCTGCAAACATGGAGCCACTGATTTCTCATAGACAAAAGATGCTCATGGCATCTGGGTTCTCCTGGGCTTCCATGGATGCCCCTGTAACAGCATCGGAGTGTGGGTTCCTCCACCAACAGGGCTTTGCCATATTCCCTTATGCCCTTGTGTCTCTGAACCAAGGAACCTGCTTTCCAGAGGTGCTAACACGGTAAGTGGTACCAAAGTTCGCTCCCATATGCAAAGACAAAGGTCATAGCATTGAAGATGTCAACCTGTGCTCTTCTGCAAGATGTAAAAGTCGCCCCCTTAGAGAATGTGTAGGGTGACGGTTCTTGGTTACTGTGGCTAGGATAGGTCTGGGTCTGAAAACTGGGTTCCCCAGATCTGTTCTTCTCTTCCAGTTAGTTTTGATTTAGCTCTTCTGAAGCACTTGAACTTTACAGGAATTTTATAACTGTCCTGTCTATTCACTGAAAGGGAGATTTGGCAGGAATGGCATTGAATCTGTCTGTCAATTCGTGGCGAATCCTCACACTTTCTCTCTTGCATTTTCTATTCTCTATAATTTCCCTCTCATCTTCTTATTGTCTTCCTTTGGCTTAGCTGCGATATCATCTAGAGGAAAACTGAAGAATTACTTTTGAGAATTTTCTTCTTTTTAAAATTTTTCAAATTACATTTTTCATTTACTTTGTATGTAAGAGTAATTTGTAATGAAATGTAAATGAAATCACTTACTTTGTGGAGGAGAGGGGTATTTGCATGCCACAGGATGACAGAAGAGGTTGGAAAACAACTTGCAGGAGTCTTTTCTCTCCTCCTAACTCGTGAGTGGTGGGATTTGAACTTGGGTCATCAGGCTTGGCGGCAAGCACTTTTGCATACTTAGCCATCCTGGCAGCCCCACCTAACTTTCTTCTTTTTAATACAAGCCTTTCTGCTATAATTGTCCCTTTCCGTACCAAATCCCAGCCAGCATCTTTGAAAAATAGATATACGGTCCCCTCTGTGGTTCAGCACATTAAGCATTCTCATAAATATCAAAACATTTCCTGATATTATTTGTGATTTCTTCTTGGAATCGCCAGGTGTTTGGGGGAGGTGTCATTCAATTTCCACACTGCTGTGGATCCCCCCAAACAAATTTCCTCATGCTACTGATCTCTCCTGCTATTCCACTGTGGCTAGAGGGACAACTTTGTAGGCATTCAAACCTCTTCTACTTGCCAAGGTTTGTTTTGTGGCCTGACACGCACATCCTGTTCTGGAGAACAGTTGGTGTGCCTTAGAGAAATGACATACTTCTGCCCTGCTTGTGGGTGGAGCATCCTCCAGATACCCCTGTGGGTCACTGGACCTGCCTCTGTGTCCTCGCTGAGCCTCCGCTCACTCACTTCATCCCTTGATGAAAAGGTGGGACTCTCAATTTTCCTGCGTTTAGAGTTGACCTGTCTCTCTCCACTTCCACCACACCCTCTGCTGCTACTCCCTCTGTGGAGGGCTCCCTTTTTAAAGCGCTTGTGTGCCAGCATAGCTCTGTATTCTCAGTGGTACCTGTCATGGTCAGGTCTAATTGTCCACTTGATACTGTAGAGACATTTGGGAAGAGAGTCTCCAAGAGGGATTGTCTAGATCAGGTTGGTCTCTAGGCATGTCTGGGGCAGGGGGTCATATGGGCATTGTCTTCCTCTGTTCTAAAGCTGAAAATGTCCTTTGATTCCCCAGTTAATGTTGTATAATAGTAGAGAAAGCAACCTGAGCAATGAGCATGCGTTGCTGCGTTCTCTCTCTGTTCTTGTCTATGCCTGCAATATGATGGGCATCCCACCATCCTACCTTTCCTGCAACAATGGACCATAACCTGGAATTGTAAGCTAATATAAACCCTTCCCCCCAGTTGTGGTTTTGGGGGGAGACAGGGTATTTTATCATAGGGAGAGAAATGAAGCTAGAACGGTGTCTGTAAAAGGGACTTAGTCTTGTTAAACACTTTCTTCAGTGTCTACGGCACTTGCCGTTCTGTGAGTAGGGCAGCCCCTTTGGAGATGGCTGTACAGTTTAATACATCTGTCCCTTCACAGCCAGCCCATTTGTGTTCACATCTTCTGCAAGCAGCATCTACTGTGAACCTGCTGCTAGCTCTCTGTCGGTCAGATGCCGTTTTTGTCCCATGTATTCAGTATTGTGTTTTTTGTAGTAAATAGGTATTTTTCTAGGGCACCTTTGGGCTTTCCTTCTCATTTCCCCCATATGTTATTTCGAGCAATTTTCTTACTTGTGTTTCCCTGAGGGCTAAATTAATATCTTCATTTATATCCCCACGTGTTAGAATAAAATCAGTTTGACTTTTCGCAGAATTAGAAAGTCTTTGCTCCAACGAGCTCTCCCTCCACACGCACATACTCTGTGGGTTACTATTTTCAAACAACTCACACCTTACTACATTGATAGCCTATCGTCATGGTTTATAACTATTGCTATATCAAATAGGGGGAAACACAAGCAAAAAACGTCCACTGACATAGTTGCCCTCGCGTTTGCCTTCCCAGGCTTTCTTGTCCCCATCTGTGGATTTGAGTCGTTGCCTGCGTCCTTCAATTCCAGCCTGAAGAGCTCGTCTTAGTGGTGCTACGGCAATGGATGTCCCTCAGTTGCTTTATTTGGGATGTCTGAATTTCTCCTTCAGTCCTGAAGATTAGTTTTGCTGGGAATGGAAGCTTGGTTGGTAGTTCTACTCTTACAGGGCTTTGTTATCTCACCCCACAGCCTTCGGGCAGCTGCTTCCTGGCAACTCATGTTGACCCACAGGCCACCTCTCCCCTGCTGACCCAAGGGTCCCTCTTCACCTTTGACATTTAGAACTTGACGATGCTCTGAGTCGTGTGTAGATCCTTTCACAGTCCCCTGACTCAGAACGCTCTGAGATCATTGGTTCTGTATCTTTTGCTTTGCTTTGCTTTATCCAGCATATTTTCATTAAGTTTTGACAATTACTCTTAAAACTTCCTTCTTGGATCTAGTGAGGTGGCTCAGTCGAAAAGCTTTGCTGTGCAAGACTGACCACAGGGATTTGATTCCAAGAACCCACATAATGATAGAAAGAAAGAGCTCAATCCACCGAGTTGTCCTCTGACTTCCATGTGTGTGCACACACGTAAAGCTTCTTCCCTGCCTTTTCTCTCCTCCTCCTCATATGCTTGGCAACACACTGCACATCCCTGAGCCTCTGCTCAGGTTTTTTTAAATTGTTATTTCTTAGTTTTCTTCAGAAGGACAAGCTCCACTCACCCACCTGCCTTCCAGCTTGCTGACATTCCCCTGCCTTCTAGAGTCTGCTTTGGTATCCTGCTAGAGAACTTTCCCCTGCCTCCTAGAGTCTGCTAGAGAACTTTCCCCTGCCTCCTAGAGTCTGCTAGAGAACTTTCCCCTGCCTCCTAGAGTCTGCTAGAGAACTTTCCCTTCTAGCATTTCATTTTCAACTCTACCCTTCTAAAGGCCCAGCTTCTATGTCCGCTCTCAGATTCTCTCTTTGATGAAATTTCTAGTTTCGTTCGGTTTTTGGTCACGTTTGTCTTTTCTTCTCTGAACACACTTGAAGCATGTGATTTGAGGTCTTGGGCTAGTAACTAGTTTCCCTGCATCTGAACCACAATTGATTGTTGTTTCTCATGTCTCATATAATTATTCCAGAAATCTGGACATAACATAGTAGGTGACAACTGGAAATTCGAATCTCCCTTCTCCTGAGATGGAGTGCTTTCTGGCTTTGTTGTTGTCATTGCTGGACAACTTGTAAAAATTTTGCTATGTGGGGTTTGTATTCCTTGTCCAGTTTGACCTCTGAAGGCTCTGTTTGATTGGTTCCCCGCCAGTTAATAACTGGCAAAGGTCTAGGCCTCCTCATCTCTGTGAGGGGGCTCAGCTATGTATATGCTGGGCCGGGCCTTCCACACTCAAGTCTCTTCAGTTCTGCCTTTGCCTTCACTTCCTCCAAGAGCAGAGCCTCCAGGCCAGCTGGGGCTGAAAGACCGAGGACTCCTCAGACCTTCCCTGAGAACTCTCACAAAGCCCTATACATGTAGTAGCAGTCTGAATTCCCAACACCCTGTCGGTACCTTTCCAAACCCCAGTAGCCCGCTGGGTCCCTATATTTTCTTCTCAGGCTTTCTAGTTAGTCTGGTATTTGTGTCAACTCTTATCTCCTGTGTCTGGCAGATAGAAAGTCAATTTCTTTCAGTTGTTTTCAACAAATACCTCCAGAGAAAAGCCTTTGTAGTGAGACTCAGGTCAAATAAAGACATGCTTGCTGGTGAGATTCTCCAGGAACCTGTAAGGTCCAGCTTCCATGTCCTCTGAAGACAAGGTGTGGAGGGAAGCTCTGACTGTGCGGGGCTGGCTGCCCTTCTGTGGGGGCTGGCTACAAGGTTTCCTTGTAACTTCAAGGCAGCTGGGAGATGCAAAAGGGAGCAGTGTCAGTGAGTGACACCAAGCTTCCTGGTCAGTGACTATTTGTGCATCCACTGAAAGGAACTGAGAACTGAACTCATAGTAAGCAGCTCCGAGGCCCTGAGCCTAAGGTGGGCCTGGTGGGATGAAGTCATTGGAAAAGTGGAATAGAGTAATGACGTAGAAGCCCCTAGGAGAGTTATCTATGAAGCTCTAACCTTTCTACGGGTACAAAGAATCTAGGATAATATCATTCTTGCTTCCCCAAAGAATTTTATGGATTTCAAGTTGCTGGACTCCTGACATACCCATGAGGGTTACTGGAATAATGGGTACATCCCAACTAGGCATGACCCTGATCCCCACTTCCACCATACCTTAGGAGTTATATGTTCCTTCCTGTTGATTGAAGACCTCTTTCTGCCTCCCCTGTTGGGCAGATGAGGTATCTACCCTATGATAGGGGCTCCCACTTATTCCCCATCTCACTCTTTCTCATGGCTACAGTGTATTGACCAGCAGTGTGTGTACCTGGCTCCTACGGGTGCACCCAGTGCTCCTATTCAGTTCCTGCTGTCACACTGTGCACACACATGTGCTCCTATGTTCAGGCCTTTATCATTCCACAGCGCAGGCTCCTGCCTCCTGTTTGGATACCGTGATGCTTCTGTTCAACTTTGTACACACCTGGCCCTCTTTCCCTTCTGCTAACTTAAGAATTCTTTAGGACAGCTGATTTCCCTCTCTCTCTCTCTCTCTCTCTCTCTCTCTCTCTCTCTCTCTCTTTTTTTTTTTTTTACAAATTCAGGGCCACAGATGAATCGTGGGGCTGCAAGTCCTGGGCTCTTCATGGTTTTCTAGACTATTCCATTAGGAAAGTACATGTGGACCTGTAGAAGTTCTTTTTCCTTTCTAAGCTCAGGGGTGTGAGACCCAAAAGCCCCAGCCTGCTCTGACAGTGAGGACCTTCCCAGCACACACAATGTAACCTTCATCACCTTTAACCTTCATCCTTGCAGGCTCCCACTGAAACCAGACTGGACACGGGTTGAGGAACACAGGTTGAGGGACAGCCTCTGAAGAAGCTGCAATTCAATCACGGAAGAAGAAACCACGTTTTCTTTCTGTCTCTGCCAATTTGGGCAGGAGCGAGAGTTGATTTCAAGGGGACCTTGGGGAAATAAGAGGAAACAGACTTTGAAGTAAATGTGGGGAGAGACTGTGGGAGGAAGGACCCAAGGTGCAAAAGCATTTCTCAGAAGAAAGAGGTCTTGTGGCCAGGAAGATCAGGGATGGGGGAGCAGCATAGTCAGGACCACAGACTATCAGAGCCTACTGGGGGGAAGTCCGGTTTCAGTTTTCTCAAGAAGCAGTTCTCAGCTCCGAATGACAGTGAAGAGTGCCAGGGTACCGAGGAGCTAGATGCCACCTCACACATAGCAACGACCTTGGAGCTTTCCTGTGCCCGGGCACTTCTCATGACTCACCCCTCCCGCTTCTGTACCCTCCAACCATGGCTCCATTGTCTCGGAGATAAACATAGTCTGCTTGGGAAACTTTACAGGAAAACACAGACTTTGCCAATTTCTTCCATTTTTATTGGAATTCAGACTGTCTAGTACAAAGAACGGCCCTGCAACAGCTTCCTACGGAATTCCCAGATGAAGCACTTCTTCATTTTATCGTAATTTTTCTCTTATTTAAATTCGAAAGCAGTAATGCTCAAGTTGTTATTCGCCAGAGTGTAAGCTGGGAATTCTGAAGCCGCTGAACACACATGAGGCGGTAACAAACAAATCCAGAGGGCAGTGATAGTTGGGCTGAGCTCCTCAAGAGGGGTGTGAGTTAAAGAGCAAGGCAAGATGAGGCCAGGATAACCCAAGAAACAGAGATCAGAGCTGCAGAAGTCGGGAAGACCTGGCCGAAGTTCAGAACAGGTGCAGATGATTCCATGTGGGAGCATCCACGGATGCACATGCAGACATATGTCCCCAGGCTCTCCCTCCTGTAAAAACCTAAAGGTGGCATCTTAGTAACCTTGAGCACTGGTGCCCAGCATTGCTCCCAGCCCCACAGTAGTAGCCAGACTCAGGGTCTAGAGAGAAGCACTTCCTTCTCACACGGCGACAGTAGATAGAAAATATGACCAAGTGACAGCCTATAGAGAAGTAAGGAATTGCTCAAAACAAAATGTTTGGTAAAAGCAAATGGACCTAGACACCAACAGAAAGATCTGGAAAAACCGGAGCTGGGAAAATTTGATTCACATAGATGAGCCTCAATGTAAGTAAATCTCCAGGAGGTAGCACCCAAAGGAACAAATGATGGACCAAACAAATGGATGTAGAAGTAGGTTTCCCATGCAGAGGCATTTGTTTCAGAGGGCTGACAATAGAAGAGGAACCTGTAACTCCCCACTGCTGAGCAAGGCTGTCCATGGAGTCTTTACTGCTCATTGTTGAATGAACCTAAGTTTAGAGTAAGAGAGTCTTGTCTGTTCTGGAGGAAGCTGAGCACCCCATAGGGTGATCCAGGCCAATAGAGACCAACGTGGGCAGATGATAGCATGGCCCTGTGACACAGGGCTCCTCTTGAGCTATGAAGTCTCCTCCCAAGAGCCTACAGTGCCAGACTGAGAAAACACAAATAGCCACTGAGGCACCATTGACAAATGACCTGACCAGCAACCCTCAAGCTCTCAAGGACAAAAGTAAACAAGGAGCTACCACTGCTTAGGGGTACCCAAGTAAACATTCTGATGACTATAGAGACTGACCATCTTCAAGGATCCACAGAATACCAGTCCGGGCTCACAGGTCTCCTGAGTAATCCCCTGTGACATTTCTGCCAAGGAGGCAAAAACAGACCCGTTCTTTGGGTGCCCCAAAGGCCCCAGATATCATAGGACATAATGGAACCAAAATACAACAATAGATTAAGGCAATGGAAGCATGAATAAACTGGCCATACTTTGCTGGCATGCATTGAGACTGGTCCATTCATTGTGCCAGACACATCATACTATTGTAAGACGGTAAGCCAAGCATGGTGGCTCTTTACTGTGATGCCAGAACTCGAACACCGAGGCAAGACAATTGCTATGAGTTGAGGCCAGTATGGGGTGCAGAATGAGATACTGTCTCAAAAGCAAACAAACAAAAAATGGTAATAATAAAAAAAAAGTCTGTGGGATGTGGGACCTTTTGGGCTACCTTTGTAATTTTTTTTTATAAATAAACGTACTGCATAATTAGAGGTAATTTGAAAAACTCAGGAAGGTAATATGACTCTTTCGTCATTAGCAGCCAGAGTTATCTGAAGCCGTGCTCAGGTCTGACTTTCTGCCACCAGGATATCAAATGACAGAGCCAGGGACCAGCATGTGCCCTCTGCCATGTGTCCTTGTTGCTGACTGTGATGATGCATGGGGGGATGCAGCTCAAGGTGACCTTCCTTGTTCATTATACGTCCTGTCCTGGGTGGGAACATTCAAGCAAATTATTTTTCTTCAAGTCAAATTAATCTCTCTGATCAAATGATCACCAACTGCTGGTGGCCCAGAGGGCCCAGCAGAATGACCTATTTCTCAAACAAAGGCAAGCTCAGCCCTGGCTGCAGGGAAGGCAACAACGAGCTGGAGAGTCCACCCATGATGTCTCAGAAAGGGGACAAAGGAGGGCGTGGCTACTCTGAGACAAGGGACTGTCTGTCTGAGCAACACTTTTCAGCGTGTTCCACCTCCTGTTGGAGATGGGTGAACAGAACAAAGCAACTTTGAGCTGGGATTATCTGGGTTTCATGACCTAGGAGTCCTGCTTCAAGATGAGGGACTAAGAGAGCCAAGCAATAAGACCTGTGGTTCTGAGAGGAATTGCTCCCCCTTGGGAGTGCTAGCCCAGAATCCTCTTACTGGGCTAAGTGAGTCCTTAGAATGGAAATAAAACTCATGATGCTCCCTTTCCGAGCGCTGGGAGGATGGGGCCCATAATAAGCTCATGTCTACCGGGGCAGGAGCTGGCATTTCCTGCCTGAGCCAGCCTGCTGATGCCAGCTCGCAGTGAGCCTCCCTGTTGTCAGGTCTTGTCCTAGGATTCTAAATCTTCACGTTTCAGGTCTTTCATAGTCATTTTCACTCCTGTTCATTGGTCCCTGGTATTTACCAGGAGACCCAAAGTCTCTTCTCCGCACATCTTCCTACCTTGTGCTAAGGCAGCCCTGACCTCCTACAGTGCATGTACCTTTGGGAGTCACAGCAAACTAACCCTGGATCCTGTTTCAGAGAGTTAGACTACAACTATCACGGTAGAGAGCATGGCGGCAAGCAGGCACAGTGCTGGAGCACCCCAATCCACAGGCATCGGGCAGAGGAAGAGACAGAAAGACCAAGAGGGTATAGAGTTTTAAGCTTATCCCTAGTGACCCACGTTCTCCAACAAAGCCAAACCTCCTAATCCTTCCTACACAGTTCAACTAAGGACCAAGTATTCAACTATGTGACTATGGGGCCATTCCCATTCAAACTCCCGCACTAGGTCGAAATGTAATGCTAGCTAATCGTGTTCCAGCCCTGGCACTGGTCACAGAACACAAGGTTGGGTGAATGCTCCTTTGATGAGAGCCATCGTCCCTTGAATGAGCCTGTGAACTTTGATCTAGTTTCATTTCTGTTGCTGTAATAACAATAAAAATACCCTGACAACAAGCGATTTTAAACCACACACCCCTCCTACAATCCAGAGAAAGGTACTCACGCAACTCAGCGTAGGTAAGCTCCCTCCTACAGCCTATGGCAGGGAGCAGCAAGGCCACACATCCCTTTCCTTCCTCTCTCAGTGCCCACTTACTCTCTTCCTGAACTTGCGGAGCTCCTTGGGATGCAGTGAGCCATAGACTTAAGCAGCAAGAAGGTGTTCTCTTAGGTGCAGGTAGACATACCTGAGCATCAGCAGAGTGTCCTCCTCTAGGGTCTCAAGGGGAAAGCCCTTCCTGCCTCTTCCAGCTGCGGTGGCTTCAGACATCACTATCTCATGATCCCATCGCTTGCCTCTTCTTTGTCTTCTTATGTCCTCTTTCTAGTTCCTGGGTCTGTCTTATCCTCTTCCTCCAATACCACACCGATGAATGCCAGTGGTATCGGATCCCCCCTGGAGCTGGAGTTAGAGGTGATTGTGAGCCACTCCATGTGGGTGCTGGGAATTGAACTCATATCCTCTGCAAGAGCAGCCCATACTCTTACCCATTAGTCCATCTCCCCCAACCCTCTCCCTGTTTTAGAAAGGATACTTCACTGCATTTAGGATGGCATCATCTCAGGAGCCTTCAGTCACATCTGTGCCCTGGCAGTTTGATCCCAATGGACTGATAGAGATTGCAGAATCTCTGGCACTGTCTCTACACATTTCAAAATGGCCCAATCCAATATCTTTTACCCCCTGTAGAAGGAAGAAGGAAAGAGTTGCCCAGGAAAGGAGATGCCAGTTTGAGGACCATGAAGGAGGACTGGGCCTCCTGGTCCACTTTGCCTTACAAGCTTAGACTGCTGCAGGCATCTGGAACTAAGGGCAGTGTCCAGCTCTGCTCATGGGAGCTCTCTCAGTGACCGCCATGCCAAACTCCTTGGTCTTCCAAGAATACTTGGTTCTCACACTCTTAAGCATTAAACCGGATCAGCATTCTATGCAGACAGGAAGGGGAATTGTGGGGGGTGCGGTAGCTTCAGTTTGAACAGCTGCCCTGTTAACAGTACCCCCGCATGGGGTACCAACAAGCAAAGATTGAAGGCTGCCCTGGACCTTGGAGGCAGAGATGCCTGGAGAGAAAGGCTGCTCACGTTCCATCTCCAGGAAGAGCAGAGCCCAATTTAATCCTTATGCCTTGGAAGCTGAATATGAAAGCGCTGACCCAAAGCAGTCCTGGGGAAAGTCTCCTCTAACAGAGAGAGCAATGCCAAGGGGGGTGCCTCCTGTGATGAGCAGCTGGCCCTGCACACCGTGGGTTACTGCATGAGAAACAGGCTGAGGATCACACATGGGAACACAGAGCCTAGTTAACAGGCCTCTGAGAAGAGTCGGCATTGAAGAAATTGCCTGCATAGAGCAACTCGACCAGGAGGGGCCTGGCCCAGGGGATGTGCTCAGGCAGAAAGGTTCGCTGGCCACCAAGCAGAGTCAAAACACTAGTGAGGAGGATATAGCTGGAGCCAGGAGACATTGGCTCATAAACCCTCCTCCTTGGTGGTGATGCCAAGGCTGCTTGTTAGACCCCACTCCAGGGCCTTTTTAATCAGGCCTGTTTGATAGACAGAGGGGCGGCCATGTGCTGTTAGGCAGATAATGACACCACTATGTTCCCTGATGCCTCCCTCCTCACCTGAGCAGATCACAGGCACAGGCAGCCTTTTGGTCTCCAGGAGGGAAGGGTCAGAGGGTGGAGTTCAGCCCTTCTCAGTTCTGCAGTGTGATGAGGAGCAATCAAAGTCATTACTGGCCTTTTGGAGAGCATCACACATAGTTCCAAGGGTCACACTCATTCACACTCAAGGTCAGAAGCTGGCTATGTCCAGATAATTGTCCTGGAATTTTTCAAGAGGTGATAAAGATGCCCACTCTAGGATTAATAGTTGGTTAACAAATTCTCAGTTAGTCTAGGACCCTAGACTGGTGAGTCCTCACTAGACTAGAGGAGTCCTCACCTAAGAGTAGAGTCTTCCTATTCACTTTGCTTCTTCTTTCACATCGCCCTAGACACACACACACACACACACACACACACACACACACACACACACTCCCAAACAGCCAGAGAATATCAATCTCGTCAGTCTCCCACACTGTGTCTTCTCTGGAAGCATGAGTGTGCAAACACAAATATAATGAGATTGGTTCAGAAGATGTTGGTCAACAAGATGGTGAACTAGACAATCCTAACATTATCTCCCAGAGACTTCAATTAAACAGCAGCCGTCACTCTGGCTGAATTCCTAGTCAGTAAAGAATTGCAGCAACCAGTGGAACCCAGCATGTTTTCAGTGTCTGCATAAAAGGTATAGAAACTGTTCTACCATGTGGTCCTAGTGTCCCAGCCAGCACAGCTATGCACTGAATGGAAATCCTTAACCCCTGGGGTAAAGGAGAGCAAGAAAACTGGAGCAGTTTGCACCAGCAGGACCCTTGCAGTCACTGCTAGCTTGACCCCAGTGGGTGCTGACAGTTGCCAATAGGTCTACCTGGAGATCACACCGCCATGTGCTCCCTGAAGAAGACCACAGTGAGTAAAGTCACTCTGGAGGCCATGATTCCCCTTTGCAGGAGATAAAGAGAGCAGCAATATCCCAGGAGCCCTTGCTTCTACAGCAGATGCCCACAGCTTTGACTGAAATGAATATCACTTTCACAAGAATCTGCATGAACAGAGCTGCCCCAATCTTTGTCTCCCTAGACTTGGAGCTTCCCAGTCCAGGGTACACCCACCTCTGGACCCTCACAGCCACCTATGGCAAAAGTCCTTCCTGTGAAAACTTTAGCCCGCGAAGTCAGACTTGAGTGTAGCTTCTAACTCAAGGAAATCAAGAATGCATGAACAAAGTGAGAGCCTTAACAAAAGAAGGTACAAATGATAAGAAGAGCACAACAGAAGTCCTAGAACTAAAAAGTACAGTGAGTGAGAGGAAAAGTCCAACAGAGAGAAACCGAGAGACAGAGAGAGCCCTGCAAGAGCTGAGCAAGAGTAAAAATGCAACGGAGCTCCAACTGCTGCCGGAATATGCAAAATAAAAATCTGAATCTGAAAGACAGATAATTCCAAATCAGAAATTTGTCAAGGCATAAAAAGACATTGACAGAAGACTCCAGAAAGTCTCTAGGACTGCTGGGTCATTGTTGAGACAAATAATATACACATTATGTGGCTCCCAGAAGGAGACACAAAAGAGAAAGCTGGCTCAGTCATCAAAGTGCCTGCTGTACAAGAGTAAAAACCTGAGTTTGGACTTCAAGAAGCCACATAAAAAACTGGGCATGGGGCTGGAGAGATAGCTCAGAGGTTAAGAGCATTGCCTGCTCTTCCAAAGGTCCTGAGTTCAATTCCCAGATGGCTCACAACCATCTCTAATGGGGTCTGGTGCCCTCTTCTGGCCTGCAGGCATACACACAGACAGAATATTGTATACATAATAAGTAAATAAATATTTTTTTTAAAAAAACTGGGCATGGCAGCAGACATCAATAGTCCACACACTAACAAGGTAGAGGATCCCTGCAGCATACTGGGTAGGCAGTGTACCTGAACCAGTGTACTTAAGGATCAGTGAGAACCCTGTCTCAAAAACAAGTAAGGAAAGGGGCTAGGGAGGTGACCCAGTGGTGAAGGCTCTGGCTACTATTCCCGAGAACATGGGTTCAGTCCTCAGAAAACCCATGGTGGCCTACAGCCATCTGTAACTCCAGTTCCAGGGGATAAAATGTCCTCTTCTGACCTCTCTGGGCATTGTTTGTATGTGATGTACAGATATACAAGCAAGCAAACACACACACACACACACACACACACGAAAATGAAATAAAATCTAATAAAAATTAATAACACAGAAAGTAATTGAGTAAAACACCCAACATCGACCTCTACACATATGCATGTGCACTCACACATCCCTGTGAGTACATACATGCATACATAGCCATACTAAGAGAAAGTTACTGAAATCTTATTGAAATAAATAGTAGCTCCAGATGCCTCAAATCTTGAGAAGGAAATAGGCATTAAAATTTATTAATTTCAGAAGTCTCTATATAGCACCAAAAGAAACCTATATCTAGACATGCTATAATCAAATTATGATCAGTCAAGGACAGAAAAAATTTTCAAAGCGAAATGTGATTCATCACATACCAGGGAGCCCTCAGAAGGCTATCAGCTAATTTAAAAAAAATACTTTGCAAGCAAGGAAAGACAGGAAATAGAATCAAAGTACTGGTGAGGGGGGTCAGTTTGCCTAGCTCCAGAAACACTATCTGCTTAAAATAATTTATTAAAAAAGCGTAGTTAGGCTGGAGAAATTTTCCACTATTTAAAAGCATTTGCTGCTCTTACAGAAGACCCAGATTAGGTTCCCAGCATTGACTCAGTAGCTCATACACATCCATAACTTCAGTTCCAGGGGGGGTCAATGCTTTCTTCTGACCGCTACAGGAACCAGACATGTATGTATGTAGTGCAAATACATACATACAGGGGAAAAAACACTCATATGCATAAAATAAATAAATCTAAAAACTATTTAAAGAGAAATAGTCCCTCTGAGATCACGCCTGAGAGTGTAAGGCTGATCTTCACACTGAAGTTCCACTGTGCTAAACAGCAAGTAAAGGAGTGTGACAGCATGGGTCTCACAAGGTAAAGGAACTGACTGTAGAGATGAGTTCAAAGTAAAAGAGTAAAATGACGGAGTAACCTGACTCCTATCCCTTTACACGATGAAGAAAACAAACGTATTCATAGATACACAATATAAATGAAACTGAGCTGCCATTGCAAGAACACAAGATACAAAGCCATGGAGTCAAAGAGTGGTATTTTGCAGGTAGCTATATTAAATTTACATCAACCTAAACAGATGTTTATGGGGCCAGTAAGGCGGCTCAGCAGATAAAAATACATGCCACCAAGTCTGTGGCAGCTCAAGTTAATCCTTGGAACCTACATGGTGAAAGAAGAGCTAATTATCACAAGATGTTCTCTGACCTCCACATACATACTATGGCACATTTGCGCGCGCGCGCGCGCACACACACACACACACACACACACGAATAAAGTAAAATGTAATTAAAAGTAGATGTTTATCTACAAACCTCAAGATGAACACAACAGAGAAGCCTACAGCAGACACACAGCATATAAACAGCAAGAATCTATGCAAACCACTGCAAGGCTTATCACGTGACATAGCTGTGCTATACATGGGCAAAGGTACAATAACTGTAAAACAAAAGCAAGTAGCAAGGCAGCCATAGTAGGTATTCATCTATTAATAAGTATTTTAAATCAGATGGATTTAACTAGGTTCTGAACAGACATAAATCAATATGCAGGAATACACTGTCTATGAGAAACCCATGATATGTTTAGAAACACAGCTCTGCAGGAAACAAATAGGTGGAAAATCTATTTGTGGGATTAATATCTACAAGGAAGGCAGGCACAGCCATGCAGACATCAAATGAGAAATTTCTAGGCAAACATTGCCTCAAGAGACAAAAATGCCGGTATGCAATGTTAAAATGATGAATCCTAAAACTAGAACAAGAAAGAAAAGTCTTGAAGGCAAAAATCCACCAAGAAAGTGGAAAGATAACAGAAGATAACTCACAGTATTTTTTAAATCACAAGGGACTGTTGTGAACAGCTAGACATCAAATAAACGGGATAACCCAAAAGAAATGAATAACTTCCTCGAAATGAACAAACCTTAATCAAGAAGAAACAGAAAGACAGAATAGGCCGGTAACAAATGAGATTGAACCAATAAAATAAAACTGCCACCAAAGACAAGCCTCTGGGCCAGAAGCCTTCATGAGTGCATTCTACAAACCTCAAAGAATCAATATCAATCCTCCTTAAATGTTTCTAAAAGTAGAAGAGAAGACAGCAATCTCAAAGTTACCTAACGAGGTCAACAACATTTGGTACCCAAACCAAAGACTCCTCAGGAAAGAGAGCTACAGCATCAAACATCTGAGGAACATACATCCAAAATCCTCAGGAAGACGTCAGAAAACTGTGTTCAGCAGCAAATTGAGAGGATCACGTTCCGTGACCAGGGTGACTATCCCTAGAAGGCAAGGATGGTTAAACACAACGCGAATCAGTGTTATGCAATTAAGAAATAGAAAAATATATGATTATCTCAACAGTCACAAAACCATATTTGATAAGTTTGACATTCACTTATAATTTTAATTCTCAATCACAAAAAGTAGACAAATACCATGAAGGCTGTGCCTGAAATGCCCACAGTCAAATCAGAAGCTTGGGAAAGTTGAAAGTTTTTCTTTATGACCCGGTACAAGGCAAACATGTTCACTTTAACAAACTACTGAAGCCCTAGACATAGGGCAGTGTTGGACTCTCCCACCATGACCAAACTCCCTAAGAGAGCATCTTTTCTATGGAGGGATTCACTTTGTCTCATAGTATCAAAGGTCTCAAGGCTTCAGTGGCAGGGAGTCTGTGTTCTTCACTCTCCTTAGAGCTTCCGCTAGATACCATATGTGAACCAGCTTAAGGGAGAAATATTTTGGCTCTTGGTTTGAGGTCATAACAAAGAGGGCACGGTGTCAGATAGATCTGTGGCAGCTGGAGTAGAATGATTGCATCTGGGCAGACCAGGAACAGAGACAGATGAGTGGTCATACATGACTCACTTTCTCCTTTTCTGTTTTTAATTACATCGGTGTCCCCAGCCCACAAGATGCTGCCACTCACATTCAGGACACATCTTCATCTTCATCTTAGGTAACTGTCGATGATGTCAAAGCCATACCCAGTGGTTCACTGTGATGGTTTGAAAGAAAATAACCCCCAAAGGGAGTGACACCCCCAAGGTGTGGCCTTGTTGGGGGAAGTGTGTCACTGTGGAGGTGAGCTTTGAGGTCTCTCTTCTCAAACCTCACTCAGGGTGACAGTTAGTCTACTTCCTGCCTGTGAGTCAAGATATAGGACCCTCAGCTCCAGCACCATGTCTGCCTGCATGCTGCTAGACTTCTCGTCTGATGATAATGGACGGAACCTCAGAAACTGTAAGAGAGCCACCCCAATTTAATTTTTTCTTTATAAGAGTTGCCGTGGTCATGGTGTCTCTTCAAGCAATAAAAACCTGAGACACTAACCTGCCAGGCATTTCTCAATCCAATAAAAAGGCAGCATTTAGATGGCTCTCCACAATTTTGCCACAAATGTCCCTCTTCCAATCAAGGCTCCCAGCCTGGACTCTATGTTGCCTTCAGTGGTCCTTTCTCTCATTTCCCCCAAGCTGGGAATACACCGAGATCTTCCTTGTAGATGTTGTTAGTTTTCCTGTAGAATGTCCCTAGTGTTTCCTCATGATCAGTGGGGCCTTAGGGAGGTAAAGTGCCCTCCCTTTTTGTCTGTAGCATCTGACAGCACTGATGAATTCTTGCAAAAGAGCCCCTGAGTCTGGTCCACACCTGCAGTAAAAACCATGCTCTTCCCCGTCGAAGGACTAGTATCTACTTACATTCTTCTGCTTCTAGATTTATTTTATTTTATGTGCATGGATGTTTTGTGAGTATGCATGGCCTGCACACCATGTATATGCCTGGTACTGTAAAGGTCTTTGGATCCCTTGGATTTGGAGTTACAGATGGTTTGGGGTCATCATGTGGGTGCTAGGAGCTGAACATAGGACCCCTTTAAAAATAAAAAAGAAAATATAACTGTTCAGCCATATCTTTTACATTATTTTAAATTCTTCCATCTGAACATTTTTCTTACAAAGTCCCCTTATTCTAGATTTTTAGAGGCTGAAGTGGGCTGAGGCCTTGGAATCTCTAAATCTCCCTTCAGAGGATGTAGAAGGCTGAGGCCTTTTAATTTGCAAATCCTGGAGTTATTTAAAATTACCCTAGATCCATGGTTCTCAACCTGTGGGTTGAAACTCCTTTAGAGGTCGAATGACCTTTTCACAGGGACCTCATATCAGATATCCTGCATTCCAGATATTTACATTATGATTAATAACAGTAGCAAAATTGCAGTTATAAAGTAACAACAAAAATTATGGTTGGGGTGTCACCACAGCATGAGGAACTGTATTAAATTGTTGCAGCATTAGGAAGGTTGAGAACCATGTAGACCCTTCAGAGAAGTTGGATCAGCACATACAAGATAGCAGCTACCAAGGCTGGTCTCAAAAGCAGGCACCCACCATGAAGGTCAGGACTACTGTGGAGTCTAGCCTGAGGACTTCTACTTTTTCATCTCAGCTGCCCACTTCCCCCCCCCCTTCTCTATCATGTTGACTCCCCAGCCCTCAGGAGTCTCTCCCTGCAGGCCCTCCGATTTATTCATTGTTGATTGTATTAGTCACTTTTCTCATGCTGCGACAAAACTCCAGAGAAAAGCAATATAAGGAATGTCTGTTTTTACCCATGGTTTGGGGAGATATAATCCATCATGGTGGGGATAGTATGGTGGAGGGGGTTGCACTGCATGCCCGGTCAGGAAGCAGAGAAAGGAGAATGTTGGCACCCAGTTGGCTTCTGCTTTCTTTTTGGTTTGTTCGGTCTGGGTCCCCAGTAGAACACTGGAGGATAGTGCTTCTCACTCACAGGGTGGGCCTTCCTCTCCTCAGCTAACTGCCCTGGCAGCACCCACAGGTGTGTCTCTTTGGTAATTCCAAATCCAATCTAGTTAATCAAAATTAATCATTGCATTGGCCTTTCCCATTCTGGCCTCTCTGCCTGGACACAGGGGTGAAATCAACTTATCTTGAAAACCTTCAATTTCTTTTCCTTGGTTATTCCATGATCCCTGGGGTAGGGGGGAGATCACCTTCCAGTACACAGACTCCAATTTTTGTGGAGCTAAATAATGCATTTACTAGAACAGGGACAAGATTCCCAACCCGTGGAAAGCCAGTTCCATCTGGGTTACCAGCACACAGACAAGAATGTGGCAGGCATACGGGTAAAAACTCTGCTGAGCTATCCTATGCTGAGAGAGAGAGCATCCCTCCAGGCCAGGAGCGCCCCTCCAGGGCAGGAGCATCCCTCCAGGGCTCTGCTGCATTATGCAGTCTCTACTGGGGAAGAAACTTGCTATTCCTTTCTTTATCCTACAGACTCGTGAATCATTGATCAAAACACGTTCTCCTCAGCAGGTCTCTGCCATGTAATTTCTGACCTTGTGTGATTGTAAAACATTTTCTTTTGTCTTGCCGTTGATCATCCCAATGCCAAGTGAGGAGTGGGAGTCAGCAGGGTGCTTGAGCAAGAGCACCCACAATGGCAGGCTCCATCCTGGTTGTCCTTTTGGGGTACCCAGGGAGCACATGAGCATCTTACTCTGATTACTCAGCATTTTTTGAAATCAGAAAGTTCTCAGATCAGCTTAAAGATATGAGATGCCTGTTCACATGTATGCAAGGTCCTTTTAGGTCACAGTCTCATCCAAGGAGGTCTGGACATTTAGAACCAGGTTAGTATAAAACTGTTATGTGTTTCATTTTGTTTTTCCTAAAGCATATAATTGGACTAGTCAAGATATTTTGGTCAACCCACAGTGCAGCAGGCAGCAGTTAAGTGCTACAACAAAACGTCCAAGGTAAACAATATAAGAGAGGTTCCCCATTGCTTTTAGTGTCCCAGAAAGGCAAAAACTCATGGCAGAAGAGCATGAAGCCTGTCATAGGGGTTCCTGTTGCTTCAGTGAAACACTATGACCAAAAGCAAGTTGAGAAATAGTTTGTTTTGCTTATACTTCCACATCCCTGTCCAGCCCTGAAGGAAGTCAGAGCAACAATTCAAGCAGAGCAGAACCTGACGCCAGGGGCTGATGCAGAAGCCATGGAAGAATGTTGCTTATTTGCTTGCTCCTCATGGCTTGATCATCTTACTTTCTTATAAGACCCAGGACCACCAACCCCCTGGGTAGTACTGTGCACAATAGACTGGGACCTTCCACATCAATCACTATTAAGAAAACACTCTACAGATTTGCCTACAACCTGATCCTAAAAAGGCATTTTTTTTTAAAATTGAGGATCCCTCCTCTCATATGACTCTACCTTGTGTCAAACTGATGTAAAACTAGCCAGCATAAATGCCCCTTAAGCACCCAGCCCCTGTAGCCTACTTCCTCCATCTAGAACTCACCTATGAATTATATGAGTTCATCACTGAATTGACTCATTGGTGGGATTAGTGTCATCATGATCCAATCACCCCCAAAATAGCTCCACCACAATCTGGGGACTAAATCTTCCACATATGAGTCTTTGTTGAAAGATGCTTCATCCAAACCACAGCACTCTGTCCCTAACTTCCCAAAGGTGGTGGCCTCCATCATGCATTTAGTTCATCTCACAGAGTCCTCAGAGTTGTAATAGTTCTTTAACGCTCTTTCCAGGCATCCAAGCCAACGCTCACATAACCAAGTGTTAGACTCTGCTCTTCAAGTAACTTGAACCTGTGGAAGGTATAAATACATAAAGAGATTTACAAAGGGCTGGTTGACACCACCTTGGAGATCAATTTCCATGATCTGCAGGTGCCAAGCTAGAGGTCAAGGTGGTCATGTAGAGTGGATCAAATCTAAACCAAAGACCTGAAGAAGGCAGATGTCATGACCAGCTCCACAAACTGCACATGCTCCCTTTGCTCTTCAGTTCTGCCCAGGGTTCTAGAAAACTTAATAAGAGCCCTCACTCTGGTCTCCTTTCTTTAGTTCATTGGCCCAGACATATGTGTCAATCAGAAACAGCCATGAAGATACTAGGATGATGTTTGGTCAAACACCTGGCCTGGTCAGACTGATGTATGAGATTCACAATTATGCCACACCAAGATAACTTAAAATTCTACTATCCAGGCCCAAATTCTGCCTCCACCCCATTTGCCTATATCAGTATATGGCATCATCATTCTCTGGGCTCCTAAGGGCAGAGTCCTGAGAACTTTCCATGCTGAAGAAACAGCTACAAGAGAAGTGAGATGACCAGGTATCAGGGACAGCCTACAGGGAGCTTTCCTCTGCTCTGTTGCTCAGTCTTCTAGAAGAAGTAACCAAAGAAACAGGTAGTAGGTTTCTAGCAATGCAGCCACCTTGCTAGAAGAATTGCATAATTCCAGAGGAGGGCAGGTGCATTTGAAGCTTTCAAAATCATCACAGTAGGGTGTCAAGACCCAAGGTCAGCTAGAAGCCCTGCACACCGTTGTGTGAACCCTAAATTAACCACAGCAAACAGTGTCTATATCTAAACAGAAAATGCATGAGCATTCAGGCAGACCCTCCTTCCAGGAGCTGGCTCTGGAGGATAGGAAGCTGTTCATAGCACCTGTATAGAATATCTTCAGAAACCACCTTTAGAAAAGAGGGTTGCCACAGTGTCTAGAGTCACCATCTCTCTCACCAACATCTCCTCTGAAAAGTCACAGCAGGGCTCGGGATCTATGGAACAAGGAAGGAACCACACAGGCATGGAGGTGACCCCACATACCCGCCTCGGGAGGATAGAGCTGCAGAAGCAGACTCACAGATGGGCAATGTAGTGGACACAAGTCTCCAACTGACACCCTCCAGGGTGTACAGGAAATTTAGGGCACCTTATTAATGACTCCGTTGACTCTTATTGCTCTGAATTCTGCAAACATATAAATAATTGATTAATTATAAAATAAAATTCAACTTCCCCCAACCACGCCCCAAGATGTTCATAAGGTACTAAGACAAACACAGGCAAATGTCTGATACCTCTGGGAGCACCTGAAGGAGGAACAAAGGGACTCATGGAGCCGGGGGTGTGTATGGATGGGGCCATGGATAGCAGGACAGCCACCAAGCCCAAAGTGGCTCAGTACAAGCCTGGGTGTGACCTTCCTCCCTCAGGCTAGCCAGCTATTAAACTTTGCCCATAGCTGGAGCTTATTAAAATTTCATGACAACTGGTCTACCTAGAGCTGTGTTGCTTCTATTTTTAATGTCTTCAGCTTATCAAACCCACATAAGGCAATGTGCTCACTGTTAAAGGTCTCTGTCTTCTAGCAATTTGTAATTTTTTTCCTCTTAATTTCACAGCAATGGATGGAGAGTGGGCAGGAGTCAGTGAAAATAAATGAACTTCAAATTACCTGGCTCTGTAGTCAGAGGAATGGAGCTGGGCTCGAGGAAGGGACCAGCAGTACTGGGAGAGTTTTCCTGACATATTTCCTGTGAGGCATTAAAGACTGAGAAGATCCCTGGACAAAGAGTACTTTAATCCAGCTCCAAGGGGACTGGGGTGCTTCCTCTGTGCAGATCTCTCCCTGGAGTTGGCTCAGGCAGGCAAGGAATTAATTAGAGTAATGTTCAATCAGGCAGGTAGGAAGACCAGCTAGCCAGGCCTCTCTGGAGCAGTATGACCTCCTAATAGAGATTTTTTTCCCCGAAGGCGGCTTCCTAAGAGCACTTGGTATGAGCCAGTGACCTCAAGACTCTGTAACTCAGTACCAGCTGAGCCCCTCTTGGCCCTGAAGTCACCAGACATGGTGAGGAGTCAAATAAGAAAAGAGTATTCAGGACCTTTCACGTTGCCTGGCCAATGCAAAAAGCAGTCAAGGAAGCTATGGAAGCAGAGAGCACCCAGTCTGACCATAAGACACGAAGCACCTAGATCTCTGGGGTTTGCTTCTAATGGGTGGTATATATCTTTGTGACACAGATTATTCACACAACACACAGAGTCCCTGGATCTTACGTCCAAATCCTCCCGGGACTAACCTCTGATGACTGAGGCCCAAATCCCTGTTGGTTGCCCCAAGTTAGGAAATAAGTGAATCATACACTCTTCTGGGGTCACTGTGTTCACATTGTCCCGGTAAGATACACGTGGCATACCTGAAGATCGTGGCTCAAACTGAATCAGCAGTCAGGGCCCACAAGAATGGATGCTTGCATGGTGGGGCAGATCTCTGTGATAGTACATGGCCTTTTTAGAAGTCTATAGACTCAGTATCCTAGGAAGCAGAGATGGCATCAAGATGCTGAGATTCTAGGGAAAGCACACACTGCCAGGCAGCAGGCCCAGAGTATGCAAAGAAAGGGAGCATGGCAGCTGTGAGGTAGCTGGAATGGGCTGTGAGACAAGATTGGAAGAGAATCCCATGCCACAATACAATATGGAGAGCAGAAAAGAAAGAGGTTTTGTACATATGACAATCACACCCGTGACCCACTGCTTTCAGGTGTGCTCTCAGACTTACAGGAGCTAAGAAGTCCCTAGTCCACTGCCTCAGCTGGAGAACCAGGAGAGCATGTGGTGCAGCTGAGGGTCTGAGAGTCAGGATAACGGTGGATTTTTCTCTTGGAGCTTTAAGTACAAAGTACTAGGTGTGCCAAGGGCAGGGGAAGGACACACCAGCTCCGCGACTAAGACAGGGCTCTGCTCAGATTCTATGCACACTGGATAGCACCCTTGACACGGGAGAGGCACACACCTTAATCCAGTTGATGGAGATGCTGCTCCACACCTCCCTAGTGTGGTCAAGAGTCCAGCACACAGACCTCTATGGGCCTTCTCATCCACTCCTGTTCTGAAGCTCCAGGCAAGGGTAGAAGAATGTCTCCCTTAGCTGGAACATAATGGTTCAGAGAAGAAGTTCTATCCCACCTAACTCAGAGATGTATGGAGTCAGTGTACAAGTCCGGAACAGGACCACCTCTACAAGGGCCAAGGACACTACAAGGGCAGCTGCCCTGGATGGTCCTAGACTCAGCCTCCATGGAAGAGCATGCTCCAACAGAGCAGGTGAGGAGCATAGGACAGATTCCAGTAGGTGGATCCTCAGTCACTGTTTCTGGGACATGATCAGCTCTAAGTGTAAGGGCCTCTTGGGGTTGCCACCAGAGAAATGTATAGTTGAAGGGATGGAGGAGTGGCAGAGGGAGGGGGGAGACCAGGAGGAGGGATGGAAACAAAAGGAAGAGGAATATGGAGAAGGAAAAGGGAAAAGGAAAGAGAAGAAAGAGGAGGAAGGGAGAATGAGTGAAAAGAGCTAAGGGAGGTATAAGGAGACTAGTCATATGCTCTCCTTGAATTACACTCACCAGCTAACAGACTGCTTTGTCTCAAATCTTCCAGATGTCAGCCTATCCAGATACACGGACCCATTTCACACGAAGTTAGCATCCCTTACTATGATTAAGTTTTTGGCCATCTGAGCTCCTGGTCTGTATTCCATTCAGTGACCAGAATCGAGCCACAGAATCTCATGCTGTAACACACCACTATGAGATGACCTTTGGGACACTGCCTTATGGTTTGGGTGGGTTTGCTCTGGGGACTACCTGGGCTCAGTTACTCTGGCATGAGCTGTGTGCTGATGACTGACCAGGAAGTCCCCACGATACTCATCAGGAAGGCGATCTGGCCAACAAGAGAACACTGATCCATGGTGTAACTCAGCTGGCACCCCAGCCAGTGCAGGAAAGGTCTGAGAAGATGGCATCTTCTCGTCTGTGTCTAAAATTCCTGGAAGGGCTAGACCTTGGCCAGGCAAATCTAGCAACTGAATAATTCAAAGAGAGACACTGCCTGTGTCCTCTGCGGTAGGAGGAAAGGCAGAGAAGGAGTGGCGTGATGGCTAATGATGATCAACTTGATGAAATTTAGAGTCACCATGGAAACAAATGTTTGGGCATGACTATGAGGACATTTCTAGATTAAGTAGAGGTAGGAAAACACCCTAAATATGGTCAGCATTATCCAGGGATCTGTGTTCTAGGATCTCACAAAGGAATAAAAATGAGCTGAGCACCTATTTTCCTCCCTTTAGCTCCTGGCCTCATACTGAGTGTGACCAGTTGCCATAGACTCCTGCTACCTGACTTCCCCACCACTACAGACTGCAACTTTAAGCTCTGAGCCACAAGAAACCATCCCTTAAGTTGCTTTCATCAGTTATCTTGCCTAGCAACAAGTCATGTTAACAGCACTGTGAGAAAGAGACGGCCAGAATGGGACGAGGTGTTCCTATCACAGATGTCTACCTACCTGGCCAAAGACGAGGGCAGGGACTGGCATCCAGGAGGACAGTTTCAATCCTGACAGAGGAGCTATCGTAGGGCTATGGTTCCAGATCCTGCTGTCAGTTTGTTCCCTTGCCCGTGGCTTGCTAAACATGTCTCACTGAACTCCTGTAATCTAAATGGTCACATGGACACTAACAGCACCATTCAGACATATGAGCTTGCACACACAGACAGTGATGGCAGAACCCAAACATACTGACGCTGACAACGTATCCAGACATACTGACAATGGCACCCAGACACAGGGACACTGGGAGCAGCAGCCTGACATTAATGACCGAACTCGGTCACATAGACATAGACAGTAGCAACCAGATACTGACGGCAGCATCCGGACACACAGACACTGTTGGCAACACCCAGACACATAGACTGGTGACAGCACCCAGACAAACAGACACTGCTGACAGCACCCATATATCCCGATGGAGTCTGAAGAATCAGCATGAAGTATGGCCAGCCCTAGGGAGAGTCCACGCCCCACCCCTTCTCATAGTTTCCATGGCTTCCAACCACCTCCCAGCTGGAGGTGAGCCTCGCTTACCAGATCACACTGTCCAAGCCCAGGGACATTCTCCTCCACCCTCTTCCCTGAGCTTCAGGCTCTACAAAACCACAGGGGCAAGGTAGAGTTACAGATAACACCCCTGGTCTCTGGGTACTGACAAGGTCCAAGGAGGGACCCTGTACAAGGAGAGCTGGTGCAGAGAGGCCCCAACATTCCAGAAACCATCCTAGTCTGGCATCTAGGTGAACAGACAGGCAAAGGGCACAGAACCCCATCTGTGACCATTATCTCTAATGGGTCAGCTCCTCAGAGGGCAGAGCCACTGCCCCCAGGTACAGAGGATATTCCAAGGGCCTCTGCCCATCGGCTTCCATGAAAAAAAAAATCTTTGCTCTCTGGGCTCCTATTCTGTCACTGTAAAGTGAGGACACCATCTCCCACAGTTGTTTTGAGAATGAACCAGGGAAGAGAGGAGAGCTCACTAGCATAGAGAAGGCCCACACATGTTTATTTTAAGAATCAGAGCAGAGCACTTTACCCCCAACAGGCAGTGGCCAACACCGCCATGGGCCTGCTCATGTGATTCTAATACCCCACAGACGGAGCCCGGCTTGGAAGTGGCCTGGGTTGGAATTAGTGATCCTGTCACACCCAAGAGCTCTATTTCTGGAAGGAAACACAGGAGATTAAAAGTGACTCCGTGCAGATTGAATACTGCTCTTTCCTCAGAACCCAGATGGGTGGGAGGGGCTGTGTCCAGCAGGGGCTGCAGGTGGCAGCTCACCAGGAGAGAAGGAACAGACACCGGTGGTGGGTGTCTGGACGTGGAAGGAATGCAAAGGTGAGTCCTGACCTACAGTGAAGGGGCCTCTGGAGGCGTGGGGGTCCCCGGAGGACGTCACTCTTACAGACAATTAGGAAGGAGTCAGGCCAGACGAAACAAGCAATTAATTACCACTAGGCTGGGAGAAGTAAGTCTCAGAGCAAGCAAGCAAGATGTCACAATCTCATTGGGAGTCACAAAGCAATGAGCAGTGCAATGGAGTGGACAGGGGCGGGGCAGGGGAAAGAGAGGCCATCGGCATGAATTACAAGTCAGGAGCAGTGGGCCCACCATCAAGGAAATAGAGGCAAGTGGGAACAGAAGGAAGGAGGCCTCACTCCAGGGAGCCAGCGGTTCAACCTTCCGTGGATAGGCCACTGTGAGGAGAGCTCGCGCCTAGAAACCAAGGCAGAGAGAGAAAAGGAGTAAGAGACATGGGGTTGGCTGGAAAAGAGAGAGCACCTAGGAGTACACGCTATCATGCACCCAAATGTGTGCACATACACAAACATGCACCCGATGTGGGAGCACTCATAAGCATGCATCTGTAAGTGTGCAGACATCCACACGTGTTCATATGTGTAAGTACATACCCAAGTACGGGGGCATCAGAAGCATGCACCCATATGTGTATGTATGCATGTACCTACGTGCGTATATACAAGCAAACATACATTCATGGGCACCTCTCACAAGTATGCACACATGTGTATACACACACACACACAAGCATGTATCCACATGTGCCCATATGCATATACAAACAGGCCTTTGTGTTTACACATACATACCTACACATTAATCTGTCCAATTAGGCACACCCATACATGAGTATACTCCTGTCTGAACTCCCAAGTCAGCCTGACAGAGAAGGGTAGGATGATGGATGTTGGGTGGAAGTCTTAGAATTATGAACATCCCAAAGAGGGAGTAGGATGCCATGGGGATTGGACCTGTCCCGAGGGAGGAGACTTTAGAAATATGAACCAAACTTAAAGGAGCGATGTGAGCAAGCTGGGAGACAGCAAGCGACTGGAGTAGAGGCCAGGTCCCTCTTGCCGGGTGGACAGAGCAGGGACTGGGCCTGGTAAAGGTCTCAGCAGCTAGTGCTGAGGACAGCAAGGAAAGGGTACACAGACGGTGTCAAGCAGCTTCGCCCCCATCAGCAGCTAAGAGAGGCTGCATGGGGTTGCAGGTGTGCCCCGGGATAGGCAGACTCCTTCTACTTAACCCCACCCTAGGGACGAGGGAGGGACAAGAGACCAGCATGAGGAAGATGGTGACGCATACCAGGTTGGGCCAGTGGCTTTAGCAGGGGAGTTGATAGAAGCAGGAAAGCACTAAGGGAGAGATGTCCAAAAGACAAGCAGGTGGTTTTAGGGAAACCTCAGCCCAGTTATACCATGTGACCTGACTTTCCTCTTCGATTCTTCTTGTTCCTCCAAGTAGAGGGGCAGATGCAATACAGGCAGCCTCTGTCTCCAGGAGGCGGGGCAAGGTCCTTCTGATTAGCCAGCTCCCCAACGAGGGAAGGGTGCAGCCCAGAGGAACCCAGACACACTTCTGGAAGGTTTTCGCAGCCATTGGCATGTCCCCTTAATACCCCCTTAGCCAGGGACCTCCAGCAGCTTCCAGAAAATGAAATTTGACAGAATCTGGGAGCTGCCAGCACTCGATTCTAACCCTCAGCTGCAGTAGCCTAATCTGCCAGGTTCTGTGAGAACTGTCCAACAGTGCCCCCTGGTGGCCTCTCTCACCTCTGCCTCTGTGACCTGCCAGCCCTGGGTAGGGCTGTGAACACTTCTACCTGGGACAGACCTGCACAACCACAAGCTGGAATTATTTGGCCCACAAGCCCAGAGGGTCTTTTATTAGCCACGCTGCGAGCAGATTCTACTCTCTGCTGAGCCAGCTTGTCTTCATTTCAGCAGAGTTCAAGCTGGGAGTCCCCAGCCTAGAGGAGGAGACTTGGGATGAGTACAATCAACTGTGAGAGCACAGACAAGGCTGTGTGAGTCACTAGAGTATAGTTAAGTAAACCATGGGGTTCTATGCATGCGATAGCTCCCAAACTCAAGACAGGGAAGAACTGTGAAGAAGGTAGGGGGCAGCAGTTACTGAGAAAGAGGAAGGGGTCAGGCAAGATGGAGACGTATAAACTCAGAGAGTGACTGCCCTACGTGTAACTGTGTCAAGTTGGACGGTGACTTTGGGTTTTGCTTCACCCTAGGATTTGAATCCTACTCTAGAAGATAAGCCTCCCCAGCCAGTCCTAGAGGACAAACCTGGGTACATGCTAACCCAACAGAATGGCCCTTGGCACTGAAGTTGCCATTCCTGGCAAAGAGGTACACTAGGATGTCTACAGGTCATGATCAGCCTCTACAGACGCCCAGTGAGGACTGGGAATGGATTTTGGGGAGAAGTCACAGGCATAAGTGGGAAGGGAAAGGTAGGAAGGAAGAAGAATCAGGAAGATAGTGAAGGTTCAGGGGAAGAGGGCCCCAATCAGGAGGCTGTGGGAACTGGCCCCGATGGAAGGGGCAGGTTTGGGGATCACTGGGGAAGTGGCATGAGATCTGGAAGGGTAAACTAGCTGGTCCACTTTAGGAGTCTAGTGTGGGAGAGGAAACCATCCTGAGATCCTCACTCCCTTGAGTGAGGCGTAATTCCCCCAGGAGACTCCCCGGACACAGCAGGCCTTATATCACCAAGAGAGGGTCGTTCAGTTTTCTTTCTTAAAACCTCCCTATGTCACCCTCAGAGAAGTAGCTGGAAAGTCCTCCTAAGTTCCAGAGTTGTCGACAGCGAGGAGCCCTCATCTCTTTCTGAGTTTGTCTGTTGCTTTCCAGTGAGATGACAAGATGGGGACCTTGAGGGTGGAGTGCCAGGGGCTCGGCACAGAGTTATGCACTGCTGACAAAACTGGAATGATGCCAAAGTAAAATGTTCACTGTAAAAATTTTCTGCCGGCAGCCATGCTGAGTTCTCCCCATCAGGGTACTCTCGTGCCCTTTCGGAAGCCACCTGCGCTCTATCCAACATCTTGCCACAGCTCCAGTGACCTCAGGGACTCTGCTGCATCCCCCCCCCCACCTCTGGATGTATGATTCCACCATGGCCTCTCAGCCTGTGCACAAGGGACTCATGGTGTGGTCACCAGCAGCCTGGCCCTCGCTCCCCACCACACAGCTCACCCGGCTTTGGCTCTGCGCAAAGTATTTAATAAATGTTTAATAGCAACAATAAAAGATCAACTTGGCAAGACTGAAGATTTTTGTTCAGGGACTTGGGGCTGTGCTCCGGGTCAGTAGTAAAACGCAATTTGGCAGATGTAGAGGAGAGGCTGGGGCCACTGGGTGCTGTTTGGAGCCCTCTTCAGGGAAATGACAGAGAAGCTGATTGACTGGTACCATGTCCTTCCCAGGAAAGCCTCTCCTGCCGGGACCCAAGGATTCATCTGGGATAGCCCATGCCCCACATTCTTGTCTACTGAAGAGAGGTCACAGAAGTCTATTTCCTACAGGATGGTTACAGATATGATATACAAGTGACAGAACGCAGCGAGGCATTCAGTTCTGCATCCTAATCCCCAGGCTCAGTGGGCATGACTGCCCCTCCTGTCCATGTGCTCATTCTGTTTGCAAAAGCCAGAACACGCTCAGTCCTGGGACCCTAGCCTATAGGCCAAGGAAGGACTATGAAAGCCTCAAAGATGCAGTAGATAGCACCAGAGGGCTGTGCCTGAGCAGGGATGGAGGTGGAGCCTTCCCTGGAGGATTGTATCCTATATCCAATTCAAACACATCAGACGGTGCTTCAAATCCAGGAAAGTGATGGGAGAGATGGAGGTGAGGTCCAGAGAAAGCTGCTTTCAAAGCCAAAACCGACACAAAATCGAATGAAATTTGTATTTAAAGGTGATATTGGCAAAGATTAGTGATGTGTAATTCTGTGAACAGAAGATGAGAATAGAGGGGATATCGGAAGATCAGGCATGTTCAGCCAAATTTCACTGAAGAAAGCAAGCCAGGCACAGAGTCTCACATTGGTAACCCCAGCACATGGGAAGCTGAGGCAAGTTCAAGGGCAGCCTGGACTACTTGCTGAGTTCCAAAGAAGTGTAAGTTACAGAGTGATACCATGTCTCGAAAGGACAGCACAATAAGCAAACCCAAGGAGAGAACAAGAGAGGGATGATTGCTGAATGGATAATGGAAGATGCTTCTTTGAGTGGAGACACTGCAGGAGGGGGCAGGAGGGGCCGGTCAAGAGCCCGAGGATTCCAGAGGGATTTCTAGGTGAGGTCAAACTTAGAGTTCAGATGTGCCCACTTGTGGGCACAGAAACTAAACGCTGATAAGAGAGGAAAGAAAGATGGCCTGGCACACTTCTCACAGAGATGCCAAATAGAAGGGACCAGAGGAGAAATCCCATGATGTAATAAGGAAGGACCATATCCAAGAATCCTAAACCCAGCCCAAGAAGACGTCCACCCAAGGCAGAATGAACAGATGAAGACATCCATGTTCCATGTTCTCTGTCTATAACACAGCTCTCAAGACTGACTGACTAAGGAGGCTAAGAAGTCCAACACTGACTGCTTCTGTATTGTATGATCCAGATCCTAAAAGCCAGGACTCCTGTGAGAAAGAGGCTAAGCTGTCCCCAAGGCTGTGCCTCCTCTTACTAGAGCCCTTACCTTCTCTCCTCCCTTTGAGGAAGAGAGCATTGAGTGCTCATGGGCAACCCCCAACAGTTTCTGCTCACTCGTCTCAGCCTACAAAGTGTTCACTGTAAATACTGCAAATATGTACTTCTCTCATTGTTAATAAAAAGCTGATTGGCTGATAGCTAGGCAGGAATTTTGGACCAGAGAGAATGTCGGGAAGGAGGGTAGAGTCTAAGGATTCACCAGTCAGACACAGAGAAGCAGGACAAGTACAAAATGAGGTAACAAGCCATGAGTCATGTGGCAACACATGGACTAATAGAATAGGGTTCATTGAAGTTATAAGGGCAAAAACAAACCTAAGCTATCAGCCAAGCATTTGTAATTAATATTAAGCCTCTTTGTGGTTATTTGTGACACAGAAAACTCTGCCTACAACAAAGGTATGCCGCCTGAGATCTCAGGGAAGGCTAGACACCCCTGCTCCACAGAGGCACCAACAGAGTCCACTTCTTGCAACCCGTCACCCATACCATATACAGAATTCAAATTCTATACACTCTCTTTTTGTAAATGGTAACATCATATATATTCCATGCTTTGCTGTTTCTGCTTAAAGTTCAGCATTTGAGATATTTTTATGTCATATATAAAAAGCTTCAAGCAATGCTAACCAGCTGTGGGGTTCGGTCGCGTGAATGCTCTGTAATTTATATAATCAGCTGCGATTGGTGGACATTTGGGTCATTTCTGGCAATTAGCGCTTACCAACCATGCTGAGACGAACAACCCAGCTCCTGGAGCATGTCATATGTGTGAGTCTAGCTGCAGCCTCAATAAATACAAATGCAATCACAAAGCCCAAGCAGAAATTCTAATAACGGTCAGTCAGAGTGGGTGTTTTAAAACATCTCAGCAGATTCTGGGAGGTCGGGCGAGGGGGTGGGGGAGATGTAGAAAGAAGGCAGAAATGTCAGTGAAGTGTTGTTCCTGGAAAGAAAGTCATGGAAGGGGGATGCAAGCTCTCGAGGGTCCCACACACTGGAATGAGAAGTGAATGCCACAGAGACGGGTGCTAGCCATCACGCTATCCAAGTAACAGTGAAAATTTGATAATATTCAGGGCTGGAGAAACGGCTCCGTGGTTAAGAGCACTGGTTGCTCTTGCAAAGGACCCAAATTCAGCTTCCCAGGACCCATGTGGGATAGCTCAGAACCACTAGTTCTGGGGGATCTGGTGCCCTTTTCTGACCTTTTTATGTACCTGCATTTATGTGGTACATGTACACACAGGCGCATGCACGCACGCGCGCACGCGCACACACACACACCACACGAAGTTAACTGGCAAAAGTAAAGAGAAAGTTATGGTTGCAACACTAACAGACATTTATAAAGATAAGCAGATGCTAAGAAATTGTGTTGTAAGCTATATACTGAAGGATCCAGGATAGTGGTGGCTCAGGATAGGCTTCAGGCCACTCTCCTAGCTTTGGATAGGGGCTCTCACTCACTCTTTCAAGAAGTTCAGATGCCTTTTCTGAACCAAATCTCATTATCACCCTCTAGCAGTGGATCTCCCACCCGAGCTCCTGTGAGAATATCATGGTCCCATCATGCTCTTTGTATGTGACAAATGTGTGATTCTCACAGCAAAAGCTGCGAGAAACAAGGGAACTCCCAGAAGCCGGGCCTGCCGTGAGGCCTCTCCAGATGTGCTGCCACAAGGCTGATCTGGGCGAGGAAGAGCACAGTGGGCAGGGCCACAGGGAGTCTCATCAAATGTGACTGAGTCAAGCCAACACTCAGCCACTCTTCCCACCTGCGCCAAGAGCTCAACCCATGGAAGTATTAAGAAAGAAGCAACTGGCTGGTTCTGCCACAGAAACTGCTTACAGATGCTGAGTAGACGCTCACCTGGGAATAAAACCTTTAACATCTAAAAGTCAAAGATGAGGGCTGGAGAGGTTGATTAAATGTCTAGAGTACTGGATACTCTTCCGGAGGACTCAGGTTCAATTCCCCAAACTTACAGGGTAGCTCCCAACTGTCCATGACTCCAGTTCCAGGGGATCCAATGGCCTTTTCTGGCCTCTGAGGGCATCAACCATGTGGTATACAGACAGACATATATGCAAGCAAAACATCCATATGCATAAAATAAAATAAACTTTAATAATTCTCAGTTGAAACTATGCTATCCAACATGACCTGATAGCAAAGCAATAAAAATCAGAACTGATACAGAACGAAAAGACCAAGTAGATTGCGTACTTGAAAAGTAAGACACCTATTCCTAGATATGCCTTGAATCGAAGAGTTAATTGAGAAAGAAATGATAACGTGCTAGAGAACTCTGGGAAGGAGAACACCACATCCAAATGAGCTGGGCGCAGGGAGCCCTGTAGCATTCCCTGCTTTAGAAGGAAGCAAAAATGAAGGGTTTCGGACCAAATGTGTTGTGAAAACAGCCACATAAACTCAAAAAAGAACAGAGCATTTGCTAAACATGAAAGCCAAAAAGATAAAATGTAAACAAACAAACAAAAAAAAAACAGAAAGCACAGCTTAATCCAAATTCAGTTCTTTGAAGTTAAATCTTTGCGAGTTAATTACAGGATGGGGAAGAAAGAGAAACAGAAGGGGTGGAGAGGGACAGTGGGGGAACAAAGAATCAGAGCAGAGAACGATCACATGAGAAGATTAGGGTAATTGTATGGAAATTGTATCTCTAACGCTATAGCAACGTATTCATAAACTCCAAAAAACAGTTTCTTAGAAGTAAAAAAAGCAAACAAAATATGTCCCTGGGGGGGGGGGGCAGTGAGATGGCCCAGCGGGTAAAGGTGTTTGTCGTGTGTGAGGTGTTTGTCGTGTGTGAGGTGTTTGTCGTGTGTGAGGTGTTTGTCGTGTGTGAGGTGTTTTTGTCGTGTGTGAGGTGTTTCTCATGTGTGTCTGACCATCCAAGTTTGATCCCTAGAGCCCACTTGAAGGTTGAAGGAGACAACTGACTATACAGAACTGTCCTCTGACCTTCATACACAAGCCATGGCATACAGCCCCCCCACAAATTAATTAATCAATTATGATTAATTAATAATGTCTTGAAATAATGTGTCCCAGAAACGGAAAACTGGCTCACCTAATTGCCATAAAAATATTTTTAAAAAATCTGATCAACCATTGGAAAAGATCGCCAAGATTAAGTGACCGTCAAGAGAATGTCATGTGCTCTTGGACAGAAAACAGATTAATCTATGTCATTTGAAGTTAGTCCAGGGCATAGAAAGCACTTCACAACACCTGCCTTTGAATTTTTCTGCTTCAGCTTAAAAACAAAACTGAAAAAAAGATACAATGAAATTATTAAAACTGCCCAAATCACTCATGAATAGAGATGCAAAATTCTACTTGAAATTAATGCCAGTCACTTATTAAAAGTAGCCCTAACTTATGTTTCGGTCATAATAACTTATTATGACCAAACAGGATAGAGACAGTGGGTCACTTCTGGCTCTCCAGCTCTCACTAGCATGGGATTAATGGTGGCTGCATCAGGACCCTGTCCTCCACAAAGTCTGATGATGAAAGCACCCTTTGAATCTACCATAACAGAAAGCAAGAACTCTAAGAAAGAACCCAAACACACAGGAAAACGGTCTCCCATGAAAAAGATGAATAACCGTAGGGCTTCCACAATGCTGAAGGTAGGGAAAGGCATCTGGAGACTCTATGGTGTCACCGTGAGTGCACAGTCTGTTTCGGCATGCACTGCAGGCCCTGTAGAAAGCTAAGTGTGTTCCCGTGCCACTTGGGGAGCTCAGCTCAGACACATGCATGAGGCAGCTGGGGCCCATGAGCTTTGCAGAGGATAGGAGAGGTCTGAATAGGGTGTAATAGGGAAGGATCTCTCTGTCCTTCAAAATAACAATGAGTGACTGCGTGCTGCAATCTCTCCCTGAGTTAGAGGAAAGACTCCTTCAGTAGACTTCCTTCTTAAGTCACGAAAGCAGTGGAGCTGTATTTGTGGAGCTAAGATCATTTCTACCATCCTTCTTTAGGGACTAATCAGGGAATTTGGCCCCATGGACTCAAGACACCAACTCTATTCGTGTCTGCACGGTGCAGCTGGCATTTCAAATCTGCTTACACTCATTTAATCTCACACTCTGGGAGTAACAATCTTTGGGGACAGTGAGTTCTTTCACTGTGGACTGACCTTGGCAAGATACCCTGGACCTCTGGCGAAGTCCTCAAGTGGAACCCACCATTCCCACTGGCAATGAACATCCAGAATCCTACTTTGGACTCATTATTTCTGCACCCGCTTAACACTTTGTCTAAAGAACTGAATTTTCCATGGTGAAGGTCAAGAAATGAGAAGTATCTTATGAGCTCAGTTTTGACTTGTCATGTAAACTGGGTCAGAGGCAGCAGGCTTGCTATCACTCTCCCCATAATGGGACCATGACTCCTCAGGGACTCCACTTCGGAGTCTGATTGCCCTTCTGCCTCTGTCAGGTCAATGTTGCACACTATTTACCATAGGGGTTGTTAGATCTGAAGTGTTGTAATACAGTTTCACAGTGACAGTGTTACAATGCCTAGTGGTGTGTCCTATCTGCCCCCTTAACCAGAGGACTCTGGTTGCAATAGTCTTCTCTCCTGTTGCACAACAGAAAGGAAGCCCCAGATCATCTGCAAGACTGTGTTGTGTGCTATTTTGATCGTATTCTGACAATAAAATTTGCCTTGAATCAGAGGGCAAAGCTAGCTACTAGCTGTTAGAATTAACAGTAGAAGTTTTGGAGAACTGAGGACAGATAGAAAGACAGGAAGTAGTAAGGAGGAGCTTAGAGAGGAGCTCGGGCCTTTTTGATGGAGGAACAAAAGAGATAGGAGGTCACTGGTTGCCTCTCTGCCACTTCCCTGATCATTCAGGTTCTCACCCCGATATCTGACTTCTGGTTTTTTATTGATAAATAATATTTAAACAAGCACAGCAGGACTGTGGTTACTTGATCAGCCCACTGGTCCTATGGGCTAGCTTCATTCTCACACAGAAGAGGACTTGTTCTTCAGCAGCCTCCTCAGAGCCCCTTTGAAGGTGGCATTTCTGTGATCTCAGCCATCACTGAAGATTCCATAAGTAACCCCAGGTTTGCTGCTGGCAAGTCATGTGGAGAATGATGAAGTATCGATCCCACCATCACAGAGAGAAGGCAGTGTTCCCAGTTCATCAGGCGAGACTAGGCAGCTGACTGAGTTCTTGCATCAAAGAAAAGCTTGGATTCTAAGGAAAGAAGGGTGTCTTGGAGGGATAAGGTGGGAGCTCTTGCTCACTCCAAGAAGATCATAGCATCAAAAAGCTCAATAGGAGGCCACAGCAATGGTTCAGTGGGTAAAGTGCTTGCTGTTCAAGTGTGAGGATGGGTGTTCTGGTCCTCAGCACCCGTGCAAACACCAGATGGGCCCAGTTGAAATTCTAGTGCTCAGAACTCAGGATGTGGATACCTGGATCAAACTTGCTAGATGGGTAAGTAAAATTTGCCACTCTCAGCTCAAGTGAAAATCCCTGCCTCATTGTATAAGGTGGAAAGGGATCATCCCCTCTGTATGCTGTGAATATGTTTTATTGCCATTGGTTAATAAAGAAGCTGCTTTCGGTCAATGGCTTAACAGAGTAAAGTCACGTGGAAAATCTGAACAGAGATGGAGAGAAAGAGAGAGAGAGAGAGAGAGAGAGAGAGAGAGAGAGAGAGAGAGAGAGAGAGAGAGAGAGAGAGTAGACAGAGTCAGAGAGATGCCATATAGCTGCTGAAGGAGATAGATGCAAAACAGAACCTTGCTGGTAAACCACAAGCCTCATGGCAAAACAAAAAATAATAGCAACAATAAAAATAATCTTAATTTAAGATGTAAGAGTTAGCTAGAAGTACACTTAAGCTATTGGCCAAATAGTATTGTAATAAATATAGTTTCTGTGTGATTATTTCAGGTCTGGGCAGCCAGTAATGAATGCGCAGGTTCCATCTACAGGTACCCAATGCTAACCTCTGACATTCACAGACACACACATGTGCCACACACCACACACACACACACACACACACACAGAGAGAGAGAGAGAGAGAGAGAGAGAGAGAGAGAGAGAGAGAGAGAGAGAGAGAAAAGCATGCTGATTTGCATGGTTTAGAGAAAGATCTACAATAGTAATGTTTTTGGTTTTGAATGGATGACATTGTTTAGCAAGCTAGGGTGATGACCTAAATAGCAAGCAGCAGACAGAAAGAAGCAGCAGATTCATAGCAAAGCCTCATTCCACAGGCACTCACAACACACAGCCAACCAGGTAAGGCCCAACATCCAGCAGAAATCAACTGGGGAGGTCCCATTGAGGCAGCCACTGGAGTTGGGCAGAGCAGAGAGTCCCCTCAAGTGAGGCTCCTGAGTAACACAGTAACAGAAAAGTAACAGCATCAAGTTAGGGACTTACAAATATCTAACAGAAACCAACTGGGGAAACTGAGGCAGCCAGCTGGAGTTTCAGAATGGGAGAATCCTGGTGGAAGGTCCCTTCTGTCTTTGCAGTGGATAAGCTTCCAATTTCCAGCTATCCCCACCATAGCCATCATTTACAATTATTTTTATATTTTAAATTAGCACATGCGGCGTTGGATATCATCACGACCCTTTCAAACAACGTTTCTGTGGCTCGGCTTCACCCTCATCTCCCCCACCTCCTACCACCCTTGAGTCCCCGAGGTCTCTTTCCTCTCTCCAGTTCCATATGTTCTTTCACCCTCACTGAACCACATGCATTTTGATTCTGCTGGACAGGCGACAGTAACCTCGGCTGTAAACAGGTTTTCCTTCTAGTCCTCCTCAAGGACATGGCACTTCTAAAACCCTCGTCTCCTCGTTGTTTCCTGTTCTCTGTTTTATGAAGTTTGAAGGCCTCCCTGACCCTGGTCAGGGAGTTTTGGGGGGAGATAAAGAAGAGCCTCTCAACCCCAGAGTCCACTTGGATCAAGCTAAAACAGCAGATGACATTTTTTAACAATTTAACGCGCAAGACGCTTGCATACACAGATACACACACCATATACACATACACACAGAGAAAAAAGTCGGAGGGCCGGATCCAGTTAGAATTTTCTTCAATTTCCTGAAGGCAGAGAATGGTCTGTCACAAGAGTGTGTGAACTCCAGATACAGACAGGCTGCTTCACTTTAGATCTTCAATGTCCCCAAAGGGCCCAGCACTACTGGGAAAGAGTTGAACCTTTAAGGGATGAAGCCTAGTGGGAAAAATTGCATCACTGGATACCTAGTATTAAGATACCAGTGTGCCCATGCATGTTTGTTCTCACTCCCTCCCCCCCCTCTCCCTCCCTCCCTCCTTTTTTTCTCTTCCTCCTTCCCTCTCTCCCCTTCCCCTTCCTCTTCCTCTCACTTTTCCCCACTCTCTCCCTCCTGGCCTAAATTCTTGAGGTTCGCAACTACTGTATCCTTAGCATCCTGGTATGCTGTAAGCTGCTCTACATCCCTACAGGTCCCAAAGCTTGTGATTGAGACTAGAAGCCAAGGTAGAGACAGAACACCTGCTTCCTGCTCCAGCCTGGACTGAGAAACATTACCCATCAGGAATCAGCTGCTACACCTGGGGAGATCTTAGAACCTACTCTGCCTCCAGGAGAGGAACTAGGAGCATCCTGGCAGGTAAAATATTAGAAAAATAACCAAAATTGAGACAAGGAGAAAGCAATCGGCACATTGATCTGACCCAATGACAGTGACTGGCACATCAGACCCATGGTGTGGAGTCAGACAAGCTGAGAGACAGAGACTATCTGGTCCATCAACTGTAGCATTATGCTGTCTTAAGAGAAGCCGTGTGAGCTATGGAGATATGGAGAGGTCTCCATGCTTTTTTCCCATGATTCATGGAATGAGAAACAAAGACCTTCACTCCATAATGACAGCACTGGAAGGCCAGAGTAGCCAAAACAAGGCAGATTATTTTATGACTTTGCCAAGCCAGGCATTAGCCCAGAGTGGCAGGGGTGTTGGCTGATTATACAGTTTGTATAAACATAATGCAGACCTCTTCCTCCCTTTCCTCACTGGCTGGATAATCAGAATGGTTCAACTTTAGATGTCAACTGGGTCTTATCTTTTCTTACCTCTCCATATGCCTTTTGTTTTCAATGAAGATCATATGTGGGTTCGTTTCTGTATTTTACATCCTGGTGATCTTAAATCTTACCAGATGTGTGACTTCATCATGCTATAGGCAAGTCACAATTTTCTACTCAAAACTTTTAGTTTGGGGTGTGGCTAGAGAGAGGTGTAGATATTAGCAGGGGTCCAGTGTTTACTGTTCATTTGTATCTGGACCTAAGGTAGCTCAAGAGACCTTTGATATTGGGACTGATTTCTTTTTAAATTTGCAATGGAAAGGCCATTCCTCGTGTACCCTCTTTAGTCAGCTGCATGTTCAGCCCCACAGATCATGGCTGCTCTATCATCTCCGGATTTCACTGTCTCCTGCTAAAATCAGAGCTCCTGAAATTTCTCTTTGTGAACCAGCGCATCTCTTCTGGCATGTAAGGGCTCCTATGCATAGGTTGTGTCTGACAATTCGCTAAGTCTTCCTATGGGGCCACAAGTGGTCTTGTCAATCATTTAACATTTTCCTGGGTTTGGATTTCTCTAACATTTGACTCGATTTCTTTTTTGTAGCTTCAGAAAAATCCTTCACCCATGTATTGTTAAAGATTATGTATGCTTAATGTTCTGTCTTCTTTCCAGTCACACATAAATAAGACTTTCAGCTGTGGTCTAATTTTCTCTTGCCCTTTTTTTTAAAAAAATAAGTCATTATTTCTCTGTGTATTTTAATTGATAGATATTTTATTTTTTCAATGACTTAGTTTATTTAATTAAAATTCTTTTCTGCATTGACACGCTATTACATGATTCACTGAATTCCTAGTTCCCATTTTTTAAGTTTTCCAGTAGTGAACTCAGGGAAAATTGTTTTCCCAAGGACCATCCAGAAAACGCATGGGAAGTCTTCACATCTCCACAAACTGTAATTTCTTCCTAGACATTGGTTATTTTCTTCAATTTCCTCCATTATCTTAATCATGGTAACTTTGGGTCTGAAGTCATTACCCACTCCATGGAGAAATCCCTATGTATCTTTTCTCTCTTGGTATGATCTTCTGGGGACTTCTGCCTTCTCAATTGAATTCTACCCATTCTGTATAAAATCTAGAAATGCTTTTGACACCATCTTTGGATTTATCTGTTCTTGGTTAAGCCAGCAGATAGACTAAGGGAGGCCTTTAGTCTAGGTTCAAGGATGCAGGCAGAGAGCCTTTGCCTCAGCTGCCCTGTCTAGTTGGTCCATTTCTGTGCTTACTCCACATGAGCAGCCTCCTCAGGGGGGTGGAGTAGAAACCTAAACAAGCAGCACCTCATTTCCTGCTTGGTGAGGTATGAAGCTAGTGCCTAATCTGCCTTCAGTCCACCAGCAGTGTTCGTGGCCTGCTCATTCCTGTTCCACCACACAAACCTAGTTCAAAAGTCAGACAGTGACAGAGGGGAGAAAAGTCAGATGCAGAGTACCCCAACTCACTGCCTGTTGTTCCCCAAGATGCTCTCAGCTACTTCAGTCCCCAATGCCCCCCAAACAAAGCAATATTCTTCTAAATGTCAATGTCAAAACTCTTCCCAAAGTTAATAGTTTCATTGTGCCGCAGCTCCAAGACCCTAAAGCTCGCCCTTCCAAACTGTCTGACTCAGTGGCTGTGACCTGTTGACAGCGCTGCAAAGCCACCCTCACAGCTGTTCTTCACCATTTCTGCCACCTACCTCAGACATGCCAACCCCACCAGTACCCACCCACATACATCACATCTGTGCCCAGCATAAGATGACCTGTATCCCATCTTGGTCGCGCTCACTTACTCAGTGTTCATGTGCACAGGGTGCACAGTCGCTTGCAGATGGCACTACGGACACTAGCATACAAACTTTTGCATATGGTTAGCTCTTTCTGCTCTTGGTGCTTATCTGGCCGTGTATGACTGAGTCATACTGCATTCCTGGGAAGAGCTGCCATCCTGTATTCCAAAGCTCCTGCATAATCTTCCATTCCTGATCACGACGTGTAAATCTCTCCCCATCCCCCAGGTCACTGTCATCTTGGCTATAGCAACAGCAGCTCCTGCAGGGCAGCAGCTCATCAGTTTCGTTGGCACCCCCGATAGCTGACAAATGACCGTTTTCATGTCAAATCCTTGAGTTAATGTCCGTTGGGATCCGTTGCCCATTTAATTACATCATATGCCTTTCATCAATGAGTTCTGTGTTCTTTGCATATTCTACTTACAATCTTTTGTCATAGACACAATCAGTAAATATAGTCTCTCCTGGTGCTGCTTGGGTTTTCATCCACCTGTTGTGCTCCTTGAATAAACTTTGCTGGGTTGGGACTGAGATTCAGTGATATAGCGCTGTGGGCGCATACACAAGGCTTTATCCCAAGCACACATAGCCCCCAAAAGTTCAGTTGCAATAATTTCTAGTAACACTTGCTTTATTTTGTTGTTTTGACTTTAGATGCCATATCTATTTTAAAAATTGGTTATAGCCAGGCAGTGGAGGCATGCTCCTTTAATCCCAGCACTTGAGAGGCACAGGCAGGAAGACCTCTGTGAGTTCACAGCCAGCCTGATGTACACTACACAGGGAAACCCTGTCTCAAAAAGCCAAAAAAAAAAAGTGGTTATGTTCAGACCCATGTATTCTCTTAAGAATTTTAGAAAGAATTTTATCCCCCATGTTTAGAGTTACATTTTATTTTTATTTAATTTTTGATGTAGTGTGAAGAATGCATTCCATTTTATTTTTTAGTTTTTGTATGTAGGTATCAATTCACCTTAGCACCATCTGTCAGAAAAAGAATATTCTAACTAAAATTATTGGTGTCATTTGGATCTCAACTGATCACAAATGGGGCTGTGACCTTCAGACTCTCAGCCCCTCCTTGAATCTCTTAATTCCCCCATGGAGTCATCATGGAAATGCACAGAGTGCCCCCTGAAGCTCTGTAGTTAGTTCTGTAGTTGGGGAGTGCATCCCCCAGTTCTGTTCCTTCTCAAGTGGCTGGTTGTTCTGGAAATTTCAGCAGCTGCATTAGTTTGGGGATGAGATTGTCATGAACTTTTGCAGAGAAGAAGCCAGGTTGGGCTTTGGTAGCATCTATATTGGCGATTAAGATCAAATACAGAAATACTGCCACCGGAATGGTTGGGATTTGTTGTTAACTTGACAAAATCTGGAATCACATGGGAGGAAGGCTCTGAGAATGCAGGGGTGCAGGTGCTGATTGAACTGAGGTGAGAAGACCCACCCACTGCAGGAGGCACTCTTCCTTGGTGGGATCCTGGACTGGACAAGCAGCGGAGAGAGGGATCTGAGGCAGCTGGTCTTCATTACCTGATTCCTGACTGTGAATGCTGTGTGACCAGCGACTTCAAGCCCTTGTCATTCTGACTTCCCTTTCCGTTTTGTTACCTGTTGCTTTTGTTGAAATATTTTTAGCACAGTGGCAGGAAATGGCACTAAGACACAATCTTAAAAAGCCTGGATCTGATTCGCGAACGTGGACTCTTCCCATGTCTTTAGGTTTTATATTGTTCTTTTTTGGAACATTTTTTTTATATTTTTTCACACATAAGTTGTAAATGTATTCTGTTCAGTTCATTCCCAAACATTTCTTTTTACATGAAAGGGGTTTTGCCTGCATCTGTGTGCACCACATGCATGCAGTGACCGTGGAGGCCAGAAGAGGGCGTTGGATCCCCTTGAACTGAAGCTACAGACAGTTATGAGACGTCATATGGGTGCAGGGAATGGAAGAGCAGCCAGTGCTCTTAAACCTTCTCTCCAGCATCCCAGCATTTTGGTTTTAGAACTGTTATAAATGAGTCGCTTTCTTCTTTTTAAACTGGAAGGAGAACATGAGCAAGGAAGTCTGGACTGCAAGGGGTGCTCCCATCCACTGAGATGGTGAGGCTGATCTATTCGGAGCTTACCAAGGCCAGCTGGACTGGGACTGAAAAAACATGGGATAAAACCGGACTCCCTGAACATGGCAGACAATGAGGGCTGCTGAGAAGCCAAGGACAATGACACTGGATTTGGATCCTACTACGCATACTGGCTTTGGGGGGGGGGGGGCTAGCCTGTTTTGATGCTCACCTTCCTGGACCTGGATGGAGGGGGGAGGAACTTGGACTTCCCACAGGGCAGGGAACCCTTACTGTTCTTTGGACAGAAGAGGGAGGGGTGGTGGAGGGGGGAGGGGGTAAATGGGAGGCGGGGAGGAAGCGGAAATTTTTAATAAAAATAAAAAAAAAGAACTTGGTACACAAACACTGCATCTACCTCCCTCACCCCATTCATCCACCCAACTCCTCCCATGTGTCCCTTCTTCTTTAATTATTGTTATATGTGCATACATATGTACGCGTATGTGTTTACACACACACACACACACATACACACACATATACACACACACATGTATTTGAAATCTACTTGTCCCTGGAGAAGAACTCTCTCTCTCTCTCTCTCTCTCTCTCTCTCTCTCTCTCTCTCTCTCTCTCTCCATTGACTATGTGTACAGAGATTCACAACTGGTCAAAACGTAGACTATGAAGTGTTTAACAGCAACCGATGTGTCTGCAGTGTAGCCCCTACACTTAAATCTCAGGGAAATTCAAGGGATCTGTGGTGGAAAGACTGTAAGAGCCCTAGGCCCAAGCTGCCAGTGGCTAGATAGTGTACCCGAGACTGGACAGGGAAAATGCTGTTATGACATCTCAACAATATGGTTGTCTGAGCAAGAACAACATAATGATGACACCACTTGGCATGCCAATATGAACGAGGGAAATTCCACATAGTCCCACCATGAGATGCTGCCACTTACTTAAATTTGTCTCTGAAATGCTCATTAAAAGTGTATGGAAATAAGCAATTACTACACATCAACTCTGCACTCATTTCTCTATCTGAACAGGTTTTTAGTGGATACTGTGAGATTTTTCTCCACATAAAGTCATGGCGCCTTCAACAGAGGTGGGTTTTATTTTGCCTCCCCTCTGTTTTTCCTGGGGAAGTATCCAACACAGGACCGGATGGAAATGCTAAGCTTCGTGTCTCAGACAGCATTGGGCCTCAACACACATGGCCTGGAGTCACCCAAAAAGTGAATCTCAACTGAAGGATGGCCCAGATCAGACTGGCCTGTGCACGTCTGTGGGAGATGCTCCTGAATGATAATTGATGCCATGGGGCCCAGCCCAGTGCGGGCAACACCATTCTCTGGGGTGTATAAGAAAGCTAGTTACGCGTGATCCTGAAAGCCAACCAACAAGCAGCATTCCTCCATGGTTTCTACTTCACGTTCTTGCTTAAGGTCCTGCCCAGATGACCCTTGGTGGTAGACTATGACCTGGAAGTGAAAACCAGACAGAGTGTTTTATCACAATAGAAAATGAACTAGAGTATTGTGGGCACCCTTGTCTTGCTGCTCGTCACAGGGTGAGAGCTTGGTCTCTTTGTGACCATTAGGTGCGGTGTTACCACTGGTTTTCAGGTGTTTGACATAGGTGAGGGTCTCCCTGCTGCTCGGCTTTGTGGATTCTCTCATCCCACAGGTGCTGAATTCTGTCAATTACCTTTTTTATACCTGTTCAAGTTATCACGCTGACACTTCTTGATTTCATGGATTTGATAAATGATTGTCTGCACTTATTTGTACGTGTCCCATCATCCTGGCATTTCTGGAATAAGCCATACCTTGTCTTGGCACCTAAGTCTTTACATAGTGCTAGGCATGGTGTGCTTATACCTTCTCAAAGACTTTTGCACCTGTATCCAAAAGAGCGGCGAAATTACGCTGAAATGTTTCGTCTGGTGTGGCAGTCAGGGTGGTGGTGCCCTCCTGGAGCGACTGGGAAGTGTGACTGAGAAGTATCTCCTTCTCACCTATCTCTCAGAGGAATTTGTAGAGCATTGCTATTAACGCCTGTTGACACGCTTAGCAGAATTCATCAGTGAAGCCACAGAGGCCTCCACTCTCTTTATGGATAGTTTTTAGAATACTAATTCAGGGTCCTCCCACATTTTCATTCTTCTTGAGTCGGGAATTTCCATCTTTCTAGGAACAAAGGGGCGCTAATTGGCTGGAGCACAGCGTCCACTGTATTCTGCTTCCTCCCTCCTTGCGTCTGTGCAGTTGGCAATCACCCCCCCCCCTTCGGTTTCAGTATCTTCTATCGTCGTTCTCTCCGACTTCATCAGTCGATTGTGTGGATCTTTGGAGTGAATCAATGTTTGGTTTTGATCAACCTCCTTTTGTTTCTCTGTTCTCTGTTCCATTACCCTTGGTCTCAACCTTTATCATTTCCTTCGCTCTGAGCAGGCTGGCTTCATTTGCTCTCCCCTTTCTCAGTATTTTAAAGAGGAAGTTTGGGTTATTGATCTGGGGTTCTTCTTCTTTTGATATGGATCGTCTCAGCCTTCAATTTCCCTCTTGCCAAGGCGTTTTTCAGATCCCATATGTTCTGCTAAGCTAATTCATTCATTTCTGTGTTTCCTCGTTGTCTCTGTGACTCACCTTTACCTCACTAGTCATTCAGAGTTTGCTGTTCCATTTCTAGATACTGAAAATTCTTGGCTACACTTTGTACATTTGCTCCACAGTGGAAAGAGAACGTATTTCCTGGGACGCTGGTCAGGTGGGTACAGATGAACTTAAGGCTGATCCTGAGATCCATCCAGCAGGCCACTCAGATGACAAGCATGGGAACCTGCTTTTGAGTTAAGTGTCCCACAGAGGTCTGTGGGGTTATAGCATTGTTCAAAACCTATTATTCGTTCACCATCTACCTGGTGATATGGATTCCCCTCTGTATGCTATGAATATTGCCATTGGTTATTAAAGAAGCTGTTTTGACCAATGACTTAGTAGAGTAAAGCAGAAATCCAAACAAAGTAGGCAGACTCAGGGAAAGGCCATGTAGTTACCAAAGGAGACAGATGCCAGAATGCCAGAACCTTACCCAGTAGGCCACAGCCTCGTGATGATACACAGATTAATAGAAATGGGTTAATTTAAGATGTAAGAGTTAGTTAATTAGAAACCTAAGCTATGGGCCAATCAGTGATGTAATTAATATAGTTTCTATGTGATTATTTCAGGTCTGGGCAACCGGGAAATGAACGAGCAGTCTCTGCTCACAACTTGGTTGCCCTACATATGACTGGAAGTAAGCTTCTGTATTAGTTACTTTTCTTGCTATTATGACAAAAGTAACCTAACAAGGGAAGGGTTGATTTTGGTTCACAGTTCAAGGGTGGAGTTCATCATCTGGAGAAGGAGTGACAGTCAGACCAGGTATAGCCGTGGTGGCAAAAGAACGGGCTGGCTGGTCACCTCATGTCCACAACCAGCAGCAGAGAGAAATGAATGCTGGTGCTCACCTCTTCTCCTTTTTAATTTAGTCCAGGATTCCAGGCTATGGGATGGTCCTTCCCATGTGGCAGGTGGGTCTTCCCACCTCTTAACTAAACCTTTCTGGAAACGCCTTCATAGGCACACCCTGAAGGGTGTGTCCATGGTGATGCTAAGTCAAGCCAAGTTGACCATAATTAACCAACCACCACAGCTCCAGCATTGTGAACTGGGCATCAGACACATCACTTTCAACCACAAAAACACACCTTTTGTCTCTTAAGCTTTATTTTCATTTCATAGTGCAAAATGCATTCAATCTATCCTTCCAAGTCCCTACCGTCTATAACAGTCCCAACATTGTTAAAATGGCCAACGTCTCTTCTCAGACATAAGGCAGTCTCTTAACTGTAATCCCTATGAAATAAAACAATAGGGATCTATAGTTCCAATACAGAGTGACACAGAATAAGCATTCCTCTTCCTAAAGAGAATGCTGAGTGTAAAAACAGATTGGATCAAAGCAAGACCCACACCAGCCAGAAAACACCAAACCCTACAACTTCCCACTCAACATCCAGGGCTTGTGACAGGATAATCTTAGACTGGCTTCCCCCTGAGCCTGCACTTTCTTTGGCAGACAGCCATGTCCCTGGTGTCTCCAACATCTTGGGCCATTGTAACTGGTGATTCGCCTTCATGTGGTGGTCTCCCCTGGCTTCCTTTCAGAGAATCTGGCCCTGACACACACTCTTTTAGGAAGCCTGGTGCAACCTCAATGGTGCACCTTTTAGGCTTTTAAGCCCCATTCCATGTAGATGATGCTGCCATGTTTCTCTGCCAGCAAAGAGGCAGCCTGGTCTTTTTGGATCACAGTTGCCACACCCTCTGTGTGCTGACCCTGGGAAAACACTTCCCTAAGCTTTTGAGCATGGACCTCTGCAAAGATGTTCTAGGTTCAGGCTGTCAAGTGAACTTTTATTTGCACAAGTTACGGCCTTCTAGAGGTGAGATCTTACCCTCCAGGCAGCTTTTTCTTTGCCTTTGGCCAAATGGGAAGTTTCCCTCTAATGGCACAAAGCTCTTGTTGAAACTATTGCTGCTTTCTCTTCATCCACTACTGTAAACCCAGTTACACCTCCTTCCCAGGAAGGCTGTGCCTTTTCTCCTCTCTCTCTCTGTCTCTCTGTCTCTGTCTCTCTGTCTCTGTCTCTCTGTCTCTGTCTCTCTGTCTCTCCTCTCTCTCTCTCTCTCTCTCTCTCTCTCTCTCTCTCTCTCTCTCTCTCTCGCTCTCTCTCTCTCTCTCTCTCTCTTTCTCTCTCCACCCCCCCCGTGGACCCAAATAAGAGCAGTGCTCAGTAGCTACACCTCAGCCTGAATGCTAACTCAAGTTGAAATTTCTTCCACCAAACATATTGGTCCATTCAGCATCACCCAAGTTCTCGGGACAAGAAAAGAATGTAGCTGGATTCCTCGCCAGAATATACACAGACTTCACCCCAGTCCTCATTCCTTCCTCTTTGTTTTATTTCTAATTTTCTGAATTACATCCTCTATCTCCCTCCCTCCCTCCATTTATCTCTCTCTCTCATATTCGTGTGTGTGTGTGTGTGGTGTGGTGTGTGTGTGTGTGTGTGTGTGGTGTGGTGTGTGTGTGTGTGTGTGTGTGTGTGTGTGGTGTGTGTGTGTGTGGTGTGGTGTGTGTGTGTGGTGTGTGTGTGGTGTGTGTGTGGTGTGTGTGTGGTGTGTGTGTGGTGTGGTGTGTGTGTGTGTGTGTGGTGTGTGTGTGGTGTGGTGTGTGTGTGTGTGTGTGTGTGTGTGTGTGTGTGCAGACCACAGCACATGTGTGGAACGTGTGGCGGTCAGATGCCAACTTTCAGGCATCGTTTCTATCCTTTTGTCACGTAGGTTTCCCAGCTCAAACTCAGGTCACCAGGCCAGCTGCCAAGTGTTTTTACCTGCTGAACCATCTCACCTGCCTCTTCCTCCCCTCTGAGCCCTCATAAACTAGGCCTCCACAGTCTTCATTTCTCTCAGCATTCTGGTTCCCACCAGAAAGGTCCATTAAGCTCTGCTTGAAGCATCCTAGGCTTCTCTAGTCTGTGTCTCCTGAAAACCAGGTCCAAAGGCCTAAAAATCGCGTGGTTCTCTCAGATGAGCTATCATGTTTATTACAACAGCAGTAACAGTTATCAATACCAATGTTCTACAGTGGTTACTGCGGGCTTAGCTTTGTCAGCTGAACACAACGTAGAATCTCCTGGGAAGAATCCCAAGGAGATTGATTTTAAGTCAACTGAGAACAGAAGAAAGCCTTGATGTCCCTGATTCCCACTGGAGTTGAAGGACTATGGGATCACCAACTTCCTGTATCAGGAGCTTCCTGTGGAGTTTCTTGTTTTGAACAACACACCCCCTTGTAGTCACCTAGTGTAATGGTTCTTCCCAGTTTGATAAACACCATGACCACAGGCAACATGGAGAGGAAAGAGTCTGTTTCAGCTTGTAGGTTATAACCCATTGTTGAGAGAAGTGAAGGCAGGAACCTAGATGCAGGAACTGAAGCAGAGACCATAAAGCAACGCTTCTTCTTCTTCTTCTTCTTCTTCTTCTTCTTCTTCTTCTTCTTCTTCTTCTTCTTCTTCTTCTTCTTCTTCTTCTTCTTCGTCGTCGTCGTCGTCGTCGTCGTCGTCGTCGTCGTCGTCGTCGTCGTCGTTGTCTTCTTCATCGTCTTCTGTCTTCTTCTCCTCCTCCTCCTTCTTCTCCTCCTCCTCCTCCTTCTTCTTCTCCTCCTCCTCCTCCATCTTCTTCTTCTTCTTTTTGGTTTTTTTTGGGACAGGGTTTCTCTGTAGCTTTGGATCCTATCCTGGAACTAGCTCTTGTAGACCAGGCTGGCCTCAAACTCTCTGCCTCCCAAGTGCTGGGATAAGTCTAGGAATGCTTCCAAGGCTTACTCAGCTTGCTTTTTTATACAGCCTTGGACCACATGCCCAGGGGTGTCACTGTCCATGGGGGCGGGGGGTTCAGTTGGGCCCTCTCCCAGAAGTCATCAATAAAACGTCCCCACAGACTTGCCTGGAGGCCAATCTAATGGAGGCAGATTTTCATTTGAGGTACCCTTTTCCCAGATGGCTCTATCAACTTGACGAAAATATTAACTAGTACCAGTACATGGTTGATATTGACTGTCAGATTCACAGGATCTAAAATTCCCAGGGAAATAAACTTCTTGGCAAGACCATGAGTCACTTTCTAGACTGAGTTAATGGAGGGGATCCACTTTAACTGCAGATGCTCCTGCGGCTGGGGTCCTGGAGTAGAGGAGATGAGAAAACGAGCTGAACATTGGCACCCACATCTCTCTCTGCTCCTTAGTTAGGGCTGTCATGTGACCTCAAGCTCCCACTGCTAGGCTTTCCCCACCATGACGGATGGCATCCCCTCACATTGTAAGCTGAAATGGAGTCTTTCTTTCTTCAGTCATTTCCCGAACTCTGGTATTTTCTCACAGCCATGAGCACCCAGGAAGGTCTTTGCTTCACCTTCATTTTTTAAAAGTCATTTTGTAGCCATCAGGTAATTAGAGACAATTTTCTTTCCCCCCAAGAATACGGAATACTACCACTCATCTTCCTGGGTCTTCCATGACTTCACAAGGATTTGGGTTCAGTCCCCATAGCCCATTAAAAAAAAAGCAAAGTCTGGTGGTGCATGCTTGTAAGCCAAGCGTTGGGAGTCTGAGATGGTCTAGGGCATGCTGGTCAGTCAGTCTGTCCTAACTGATAAATTGTAGGTCAGCGAGAGACTCTGTCTCAAAATAAAAACTAAAATGTACAACTAAAGGTTGAACTTTGGTTTCCACACATGCCTGCTCACACATCCATGTACATACCTGCACACGTATGAACACACTCACATGCAATAGGTCTTAGGAAGAATAGTGAGCTTGGACTGGAGAGGCGGCTCAGCGCACTTGTTGCTCTTACAAAATACCAGGGTTCAACTCCCAGTATCCACATAGTGGCTCACAATCTCTGTAACTTCAGTTCTAGAGACTCTGACTCCCTCTCCTGGCCTCTGTGAGTACTGCATGCATGTGCTGCACAGCTATCAGGCAAACATTCGCATTCACAAAATAAAAATAAAAGAACAATGAATTTCATGGGGGTTTCAACTTGACCTCACTCTCCTCTTGATCTTCATCTACCTCTGCATCCTATCCTGAAAAGCAAAATCCTTGAAACCATGGGATTTGTGCAAACCAGAAACCCAGAAGTATCAAGGTCGAATAAGACAGAAAGTTCACCAGCCATGGTCCTAGAGGATTGTTGCTGTGCCTCTGGAACACCACTGATAGTTTCATAGTCAGGCTGCTTCTCATGTGACATAACTCGGGGCTCACTCTGTGCAGACAATACAGCACCCAGGGTATTTGTGAAACCCACCAGCGGCAATGATTAAATGGTGAAGCCGTTGGAGGCAGCTTCTCCAGCTGGGGCTGGAGAGAGACTTCCAAGCCTTTTACAATGAGCTGGGGAAAGAGACATTTACAGGGAGACAGAGAAAGCTCCAGCATATTCTCAGGAACCTGCAAAGCCCTGTGTGTGTGTGCAGGGCAATGAGAATCCCCAGGATACTCTGCAAAGGCCCTAATTGCTCACCTCTGGCTGACCTTGAGGTCCTTTGCAAAAGGAAAACGCAGGCTGAGGCAGTTAGAAAGTACCTGCTGGTGCATTGAGAGTGAGCCCAGCAGGCTGAGCAGAGGCAGGGGATACGTTGGTTCAAAGCTGTGTAGGAATCTCAGACTAACCATTGGCTGACCGCTAAGCTAACAAAGGGAAGCAAGGCTGTTGGTCACAAAGAGAGGCAGAATGAGCAGCAGTAGCCCAGGAAAGCCCTGAGCAAATAGCAGCAACCACTGTGGAAGTTCATCTTAATTATCAACTCAGTTAGATTGAGAAGCACGTAGGACATTGCTGAGACACTTCAGGGTACCTGGGAGGTCTTCTTCAAAAAAGATCAGATAACAGGGACTTTTCCACAGCCAACGCTCTGATGCCTATGGAATAAGATGGCATTGGGGTGCTATGAAATAGGAAAGTTCTAGTAGAAAAAAACCATGTCACTGGGGTGGGGAGATTGAGGGCTACGCCTTGTCCTGGCCCTTCTTTCTATTTGATGGAAGTCATGAGAAGAACAGACATGCCGTGCTCTTCCTTTCCTGCCTTGATGGGATTATTCCTTTGAAAATAGGAGCAAAATAAATTTCTCCCTGTCTGTGTTCAGTCAGGGAGAGGAAGAGCATAGGCTACGGAGTGAGTTCAAGGCCAGTCTAGGCAACTTATCAAGACTCTGTCTCAAAAGTTAAGGTATTACAAGGCTGGGGGCACAGCACTACGGTAGCTTGCCTTGCCTGTGCGAGCCCCAAAGTTCCATCGTTCCATCTCCTGTACAAGAAAGCAAGGTGGTCTAGAATGCTGGTGCCTAATTAAGTGGGGCCTTCACTGCCAAGACTTAACTGTGGTTCTTATGCCTTTGGAACTATTTGTGGAGAGAACTTGGAGGAGTTTGAAGAAATGGGCTAGAGAATCGCTGAGACACTATACACGGAGATCAGTGGGTGATTCTGCTAACAATAATTACCAGTCTAATAAGACTGGAAGGCCCTCCACTGCCATGCCAATGAGGACTGTGTTGGGAATTGGGCTACAGGTTCACGGCTGCTATAAAATACCTGCTTAACTAACGCTAACGAAGGAGGGAAAGATATATTTGGTGTCAGTGATTAAAGATACAGTCCATCCTGCTCGGGAAGGCAATGCCACAGGTCGAGCTCGGTGCCAAGTACAGCAGCTGATGGCACCTACCCCAGGGTATGGAGAAGCTGAGAAAGCCATGTGGCTATTCAACTTACTCTTTCCTCTTCCTTCACTTTTTTCATCTCTGAGGCTCCACCCCATTGGATGATGCTATGCATATTCAAAGTAGATATTCCCCCTAATTAATTCTCTTTGAAAATACCCTCTGAATTACATCCAAAAGAGTAACCTACTAATGCCCTAAGCATCTGGTAATCCAATCATGTTGATAGTCAAAATAAATCACTACAAGGCCATTCATGGGACATCCTAGCAAACAATTTATGTATGTTTTGCCCGTGTCCTAAGATTTTGAGTGAGGCTCAATTTGAGTGTAATGGATTAATTAAATTGATGGGGGAGAATTTCAAGATGGCACAGCATTTATTCTGTAGCTTGGATGTCGCTTTGCTGCTTTTAACCAAGTTTATACTGAGAATTGAGAGCATTAAAAAGCCAAGCAGAAAGATTTGAAAAATGCACTGTGTGACCACAAATGTGACATGTTTAAAGTTGCAGGCAGAGGGGGCATGGGTGCTATGTAGGTGGAAAAAAAATGAAGTCACAATGGGAAAGATGCCTTCAGGGCATCTGGGGAATTGGCAGAACCTCTTCCATCACAAGATCAAAGGCATAAAGTATTTAATTCATCTAAAAGACACTGCTGCTGAGAAGCATTCATTGTGCCCTGTGTGTGCAGGACCATCTAGATAAGGATTTCCATAGGTCCAGCCTATCAGAGTCCAGGCTGACACTCAAGCCAGCAGCAGACCTTGGTATTACTTGTATGATACTGATTTTTTTAGACATGCAGAATGCAAGAGATGCAGGATCATGGAGGCATCCACTCAGATATCAAAGGAAGACCTTGGAGTGCAGGCCATTGGCGGTGGGGGTTGGGATCGCTAGAGACACCCTTGAGGTGGTGTGCGTAGCTGTGAAAGTGCAGCTGAGTCTGCAATGGGGACTCCAGGTTGTGGAATATCAGCCGTGAAGAGCTGCAAGCAATGCATGGCACCAGCACAAGACAGAAACCACCAGGACATGGGGCTGGAGAGATGGCTCAGAGGTTAAGAGCATTGCCTGCTCTTCCAAAGGTCCTGAGTTCAATTCCCAGCAACCACATGGTGGCTCACAACCATCTGTAATGGGGTCTGGTGCCCTCTTCTGGCCTTCAGGCATACACACAGACAGAATATTGTATACATAATAAATAAATAAATATTTAAAAAAAAAAAAAGAAAGAAACCACCAGGACAGCAAAAGGGACAGCCACGGAGATGGGATGTTCCAGATCTGCTAGAGCTAATGCTAACATCAGATGTGTGAGAGGCCACACATTAACTGGTTTAATTCTGTATTGGTTCTGTTCTTGCTTTCATCTAGTCTTTTCTTGGTACGCCCCTATTCTTCCTTTGAAATGAGAATGTTTACCCTGTCCTTCACATCTTGGGAATATGTAATTTTTCTTTCTTCTTCCTCCCTCCCCCCCCCCTCTCTCTCTTTCTGTTTGCCTTTCTGTATGTATTTATTTTTTCAGCCAACAGGTGTTCACAGCCAAGAGACTGCCTTGAGCTTCAAAAAATATTCCCAACTTAGACTTTTGAACAATCTTGGAACCGTTAAAACTTGGGGAACTCTTGAAGATGAACTAATAGGATGCCCACAGATCTTGTGGGGCCATAAATACAACTTTGTGGCTTAAATATTCAATATGTGCTTGAACATTTGATCACTGAGTGATGATGCTATATTGATTGGCCCTGGATACTTTAGGAGATTGAGGCTGCTTAGAGGAGGAAGTTTACTGTTGCTATGCCTTTGAAGGTTATCCTTGGTTCTATCCAGTCTCTCTGCTGTGTTTCTATTATAATTATGACAGAAAAGTAGACTATGCCACATGCTCCCACCACCATGAGGCTCTACGTAACTATGGTCCCAGAAACAATGGAGCCTCCCACACTGAATTAAAACTCTGAAACTGATCCAAGATGGATCCTTAGTTATGTAAGTTATTTATTCCAACTATTTTGTTACAATGATAAGAAAGTTAACTATAATGACACACATGAAGGGGTCTTACTGACAGATTTGTTTCATTGTATTATTTTAAATGTCCAGGTTGTCCACAAAAATAAAACCATAATGTGCACACAAATAAATAAATATCCTGGTTTGTTTTCTCCTGTGGTGATAAAGCACTCTGATCAAAAGCAACTTGGTGAAGGAATGGTTTGCTTCATCTTACACTAGGTCACAGTCCATCATTGAGGGAAGTTGTCTTAAGCAGGGTTTCCTATTTTTGTGAAGAGACACCATGGCCACAGGAACTCTCATAAAGGAAGACATTTAATTGAGAGTGGCTTGCTTACAGTTTCAGAAGTTCAGTCCATTATGATCATGAAGGAAAGCACGAAGTTGTGCAGGCAGATGTGGTGCTGGAGCTGAGAGTCTTGCAGGCAAGAGGAAGCTGACTGACTGTCACACTGCGGGAAGCTTGAGAAAACGAGACCTCAAAGCCCGCCCCCACCATGACACACTTCCTCCAATGAGGCCTAATAGTGCCACTCCCTTTGAAGGCCATTTCCTTTCAAACCTCCACAGAAATCAAGGCAGGAACTCGAGGCAGACACCTAAAATAGAGACTACGGAAGAACACTGCTTGCTAGCCTGCTCGCAGGCTCACTTGCTGGCTTGGGCTTAGCTAGATTTTTTTCAAAGAGCCATGGACCATCTTCCTGAGGAGTGGTGCCACCCACAAGAATCCAGATCTTCCCATATCAGTAAACAGTCAAGATAATCCCTCAGAGACATGCCTACAGATCAACCTAAGCTTGCTTTAAAATTCCTCAATTGGGCTTTCTCTTCTCAGTTGACTCTGGGCTGTGTCGGGGCTGACTAGGACAATAAATAATTATTTGGGGAGCTGCTGTCCGCTCATGTGGTGGAAATTGGGCAATCGAGCTGGTTCCTGAGGAACAGCAGCCACTGACTCCATAGATGAAGACTTCGAATAAGTTATTATAAAGACTTTCAAAACTCCAAAGGGAAACATGTCTTTAAAAAAATTAAGAAAATGAGAGAACTATATCTTCCCAAACACGATCATAACATCAATAAGGAAAGGCTAACTACCTTTTACAAAGGAACCAAAGAGGAATTCTGAAGTTGGAAATGCAATAACTGTAATGAAAACATTGCATCTGGGATGCTGACCGAGAAATGATAACACATCGTTCCCTAACCCTCCGAAGTGTGTGCCTACTCAGTGGGTGATCACATTGATGCATGGTTATAAGTAACTCTCTTGTTTATTGCACTTAAATCTCCCATCTGATACCACATAGCCTCAGGAGGCTGAAAAGAGCAAATATGGTAACTGTGGTAAGCGTGCTCACCACAGCAGAAAACACTGAACACAGGTATATCAGGTGAGGAAAGAGCATAGCCCAAATGCTCTCAGTGCAGGGAGTGGAGGCACAGCTGCAGAAGCAGGAAGCTGAGGTCTGCTATCTTGACCCTCAGGCATCAAGCAGAGAGCAATCTGGGAGTAGTGTGAGGCTTTGAAACCTCAGAGCCCTCCCCCAGTGATGCACTTCCTCCAACAAGACCATGCCTCCTAAGCCTCCCCAAGCAGAGCCACCAACTGGGGACCAAGTGATAAAATATCCAAGACTGTGGAAGGCATTCTCATTCCCAGCAAGCTGGGGAGGATCAATATCACAAGAGCCTCAAGCATATCCCAGGCCCAGAGGGACAGGCCAGCCTCCCTGTGGATTAGAATGGGAATGCAAGTGGAGGACTTAGGACCCTGCTCTGTTTGTGGGAAATTGGTCCAACAGCCAATCGTATGGGGCAGTGTAGCCCAGTGGGCGTGATTTTTCTCTGGAGATAAGTAACCCAATATGGTAAGACTGGATGGGTAAGTAACCCAATATGGTAAGACTGGATGGGGAGTCGGATGTGCTCTCTTGGACGGTAGAGGAGCTGGCAAAACATGGCTGCAGCTTCCCCGTTGCCCTTTGGAAACAGGGTTACGGCACGGTCCCCCAACAGGAACAGCGGAGCAGCTGGTCACGTGACCTGGATTCCTCACTCTGTCTTGTAATCATTGTGCACAGATTTTGATATTAATGAAAGGTAACACAATCCCCAGCCTTCCCTCCTTACTTCTCACCTCAGTCAAAGACTGGGGCTATGGCTTGAGTGCTTTTCTTTTCCTCCTACCAGGCCCACAGTTGCAGTGCACAGCTGCCGGTGATGGGTAGGGCATAGTACCTCACTTCTCAGAACCCTGCGTGGGTGTGGGCTTGGTCTGAATGACAGATACACAGTGCTCCAAAAGGCTGGTGTGCAGCACTACGTGATGTCATTGTCCCCACCGACATGCCTCACTGCGGGCACCAGGACTACAACACTCCATACTTAGGTCCCTGTGAGGAATAAGCCAATAGCTTCAGGGTGCCCACTGAGATCTGGAGGTGGCTGGTGCCCAGCCTGGCATGAGGAGGGTGTGTGGCCTGCCTACTCCACAGCAGCAGCCTCTGCTCTGCATCTGGTTGACAATAGCCCCATGGCTTTGGACGCCGCACTGAGGAAGAGGCCCAGCTTGGTGCTGCTTTCTGCAGATGGGTACAGGATAGGCTATTTCTGCATTCCAGGTTGGTGCTGGGGAGTCAGAAGTGGATGTACTCCAATCGTCTGTGACTCCCCACAACAAAGTCAAGCTCCTTTTGGCCCTCTGTACTTTGACTGCGGCTCATCTAGAATGGCGACACTTTTGAGGCTGGTTTTACGTGTTCTAGAGAGATTCAGTCAGATGCAGCAGTTTAGGCTGCAGTGTGGGGACCTGGTGACACTGGGGAGAGAATAGAGATGACAGCCAGTGTTTGGGAGCCTGCCAAGTTAGTGCACATGTAGGTATATGTGACTCTACAGTGATGAACTTGCCCCATTTGGCAGCTCAGAAGCTGTTTCGTTCAAATCAGGGCAGTTCTCAGAACTGGCTTTGAAGCACGAAATATACCTTCCTAAACTTAGGAATTCAGATTCAGGCACCTGCAAAAGAGGCTTGACCCACAGTCGACTATTTTATTTCTGGAAATAGATAAAGATAAGGATCAAGCTTCCTGCTTGGCTGTCCTTGGGAATCTAGACTCTCAGAGGAGGACAAAGGACACAGCAGAATGACAAGGGCTTTGCTGCGCCTACTGGGATGTAAGTGAATGGGTAGGTGAGTGAGAAGATGAACGAATATGAAAACGAAGGGGTGAATGAGCATGAATGAGTGGTATAAGAGTGAGGGGTGAGCAAATGAGTGAATGAATGAGCTAATGAATGAAAGAATGGAATTGGCGAATGAATGAGTGAAAGAGTGAATGAATAAGTGGATGAGTGAGTCGATGAGAGAGTGGGAATGAGTAAGCCAGTTAATGAGTGGATGAGTGAGGAATGAATGAGGAAGGGAGGGAGTGAATGAATGAATGGGTCATCAAGTGAATGAATGAGAGGGTGGGCTGGTCAGAGCCCCATGCAGGCACAGAGTAGCCGAGGGAGCAGCTCCTCCAGCGATGCCTGGAGTCAAGTCTTGAGAAGAAAAGTTGGCAAAAGGAGACTGTGGCATTTGACCCCACCCATCACCCAGAAGTGGGCAAGCAATTCAAGGCTGCTCTGAGCCCTGAGGCAGGTAGCAGGGGATGTCTGATGGACCTGGCCTGACTTCTCTGAGAACTATGAAGTCATTCTAGTCAGAATCCACCTTTCCTGATCGCTCACCTTAGTGGTTTCCCATCTCCTGACTCTACATGCCCCTTGGCTGGATCCCTACTTTCTCATACTGTATTTGGACATCAGCCCATCTCCTTCCCCCTCTGCAAGATTTCATTTCGGTGATCCACACACCTTTGGTCCCTCTGTCCTTTAACAGGTTTCATTGAATCACTTTCCTTTAATGCTGGGGCCCCAGGACTCAACACTACATGATGTAGTGGTCCTGTGGCCCATAACCTATGAGCAGGGATAGGGCTGACCTACCCAGTCATTGTATGATAGAGGAAACGCAAATGCATGAGTAGACAGGAGTAGGGAGATTTTTCTAAAGAAAAGGCATGCGATTCAGAAATAAAACAATGTATTCCAGAAGCCCCTAGAAGCCCTTCTATGTCAGAGCAGCCCTAGTATGAGTGGCAGGAGCCGGTGAGGTTCTGGCTGAACTCTGATGATCTCTGACATGAGACAGTGTCACCTATAATGGCTTATGGCCACTCCAAATGAAGTGGGGCTATTTCTCCAACACCCCAGATCCGGAGGCTTCCCTGACTCCTTGCTGCAGCCTATTGACCTGGAAGGAATCGTGCAAACTGCAGAGCCAGGAAGTGTCCTTCTTCAGGAGACTAGCCACCACCTGAGAGAACTAACGCTGCCATAAATCCCAACCAATCACATAATGAGATTTAATATTTGATGTCAGATCATTAGAATATAATGAATTTGCCACTTTAATATTGATGAATAATCAGTCCTATTAAGGCTATGAGAACAAGATTTAGGGCAAAGAGAAAATTAATTGCTGGGTGATGGCACCCGGGCATGGCTCCCTCCTGAGCCACACTTAATCTCCCCTGGAGAGACGGATCCAGGTGTCCTGTCTCTGTTGTCACAGGAGGACTTTCTCCTGCAGACACAGGACCCAAGTTCAAGGGCAGCAGAGACCCTCAGCACAGGCAGACTGGATGCCCCCTAAACTCACATTGAAGCCCTAAACACGGTGAAATAATGCCATTACCTCATTGATGTGACAAAACACACAACCAAAGCAATTTAAGGAAGAGTTTGTTTGGGTTGGCACTTTAAGGGCACAGTCCTTCACAGCAGAGAAGTCAGCGCAGCGGGTGATGTTGAGTCCCTAGACAGGACGTAGAAATGAATGCCGGCGCCCAGCTTGCCTTCCTGTGCATGCAGACCAAGACCTCGGCCCACGGGATATGGGATGGTGCTGCCTACATCACGGTGGATGGTCCCTCCTCACTCAGTAAAATCTAGACCGCCCCTTACAGACATGCCCACGGGCACATATGTCCCTTAGTGATTCTAGATCTTGTCAAGTTGACAGTCAAGATTAACCATCCCAGTGCTTGGAGTTCTGGAGAGGTGGCCTTGTATAACAGGACTGGTACCCTGATAAGATATCTCTCTTAGTGATATCCTGATGCTGTGAGGAGACACCATGACCATAGCAACTCCTATAAAGGAAAACATTTCATTGGGGTGGCTTATAGTTCAGAGGTTCAGTCTATTATAGCCATGGCAGAAAGCTTGTCACACAGACAGACATGGTGCTGGAGAGGTAGCTGAGAGTTCTACATCCAGATCAGCAGCTAGAAAGGAGAGAGAGACACTGGGTCAGGCTTGAGTATTTGAAACTCCAAAGCCCACCCCTAGTGATACATCTCCAGCAAGCTCACACCTCCTAAGCCCTGTCAAATAGCACCTCTCCCTAATGACAAAACTCCAAATATATGAGCCTATGGGGGCCATTCTTATTTAAACCACCACAATACCCAAAGCCTCCCAGCCACCTGAGGATCCAGAAGACAGCGTCCCTCAGCCACGGAAAAACCTTGCCAGCAAGCCCCCTATTGGCTTTGGCCTTGAACCTCCAGAGTCTGTCTAGAACAAGGGAATACTCTTATCTGATGTCTGAGCAAGCAACCAGTGGCCTGTGCTACAGAACCCACACTGATCAAACAATCAGCACCTCCTGCTGATTAATTTGCGTGTTCCTGAGGGTGAGTCTGAATAAAGGCTAAACATTCGCAAATGAGTAAAGAGGGGGGTGGGAGTGGCTGATGTGGTTTACCCCAGTTACTCCAGCTAAATAGAGAGTAAGAAGCCTGGAAGTATGGTCTCAGGTTCCCACAGGTCAGTACTGACCTTACTCTGCAGCCAACCCATGCTCAGCCCTCGGGACCCTGACAGTGGAGGACAAGTCAGGCTAAGGACAACTCCAGTCATTCCGAAGTGGTATGTGAGAGGAAGGGGCAGCTCACTGCCTCTGTTGAAAATTGGGGACTCCTGGGGACGGTGACCCGAGCCAGGAGCAGCCTAGCCTGACTGTGAGCTCTTAGGAGGGAGATTAAAGTAATCAAAGCAAGGAGTGCCAGGAACGCCAGAGTGTCAGCCTGGAAAAGTCGGCAGGTGGAGCCGCACCATGGTGCTTTTCTGCTGTGGGACGGGTTCCAGCAGAGCCTTTGTGCTGGACTTCACATAGCGTTAGCAAGAGTGGTCTCCGCTCAGCTTGGCCTCCGGACCTGAGACCGTCTAGGGTCGTACTCGGGCAGCTCTGAGAACGATCTATGAAGCCTGAGGAGTGAAGCTCTGCCAAGCGGCCAGACAGACACGAAACCGTTTCCTCTCCTGGCGGGAATGAAAGTTATCACTTCTAATCGCAGTTGCCAACTTTGAAACTACCCTTCACATCCCAATGGTCACCTAACAGCCATCAGCACCCGAGCCTCCCTGCGCTCCCGCTTCGGCCTAATTACCCAGCTCAGTTTCCAGTATAAACAGCCAGGGGCGTGCGGCAGGCCTTGATGCCGAAGTCTGTGACTAATACGTCGAAACACCAGTCTAATCAGAGAGCCAATTAGTCAGCCCAAGCGAGTGCGGCAGCTAAAATAAACACATTTGCCCTGATTTACAGGCAGAATGCTCCAAACCCAAGCAGAGTTGTTGCTTCAGACTTGGTTGATGAAGCTGGTAGCTGCACGCAGTCAGGGACCTCAGTTGATCCCAGAAACCGAATCACATCTACAGTAGGACCTTGCCCCTTCAGAGTCAATTGCTGAGTTATTAGCGGGTCTCGTGTCCAGGTGCCTAGATACAGTCTGTTTACAGACTTTTCTAGTAACATTTCAGATATTAAGCACTTAGCATGTTATCCCTTTAGGCCCTGTGACTTCCAGCAGGCAGGACCATACTGGGCTGCCAGCCTGTGCGTTTGTCCGCCACTGCTGGGGCAAACCACCATGTTGGTGGCTTCATACGATACACAGTGATAATCTTACGGGCTAGGGTGCAGGCAAAGCTCCTTGGGGTCTTCACTAAGGTCAAGGTGTTGTAAAACAGCAGGAGTGGGACCCTAACAGGTCCCATGGCGGGTGAGGACCGAGGTGGGTGCAGACAGAGTGCAGTGTGGAGTTTACTGAGACAAAGGAAATGGGAAGGGAAATGAAAATGAGACGGAGGGGAAGGGGGGAAGAAGCAGGAAAAGTACTGCCTGCCCCTTCAGAGGAACAGTGGGAAAAGAGAGACCAGGAGTGGGCGGAGCTTGTCTCTTCAAGGAATCTTTGCACCTACATACAAACTAGAACCCTGCACTGGCCAGGGTACTGCCTGGGTATATCCTGCCAGGTGACAGGGCAGACCAGCATAATGCCTGAATCCTAACACAGATGCTAGCTGGGATAAACATCTGGACAATCTCCCAATGTATACCAGCCTCCAAGCTCCTTTGGGTTCAGGAACAATCTTCATTATGACTCAGGATGGACATCAGGGTCCTGACTAGGGCCCTCAGCCCCAGCATCTTAATTCCCCAGGAAGGGTTCTATATATGGCTATATCTTCATAGCCAGCATGAGAAGGCAAGTAAGATTGCATGGTGCCTTCCCCGACTGTGTCCTGACTTGTAGAATTCCCCTCCACAATTATATTGCCCAGGTTCTCCACATTCCCCATCACAGGCTGTGCTACACTAGCAAGGTGTTCAGGTGACATGAGCATGGATAACAAACCCCCGAGAGTGCCCCCAGAGCCACCGTGGCCAGCACAAAATGCAGCTGTGTTCCAATACATGTTTATTTTCAGAACTGGGTTGCAGCTGGGGCTAGTCCGGGCCTGAGATTGGCAACCCCTGATTTGAATCTAATCTTTAAGGGACTAAAGAGAGGGATCAGTGGTTAAGAGCACTTGCTGTTCTTCCAAAGGACCAGAGTTTTGTTCCCAGCACCCACATGAGATGGTTCACAATCACCTGGAACTCATCTCCTCCCTGAGGACACCTGCACACCCATGTACGGACACATATATACATATATAAGTGGTAAAATAAACCTTTAAATCTAGGCTTTAGGAATAAAGGTAAAGGTTATAAAAACTAACTAGCTTTGTTTTAGGTTTAATTTAATGCAGTTCAAAGGCAGCCCAATGCTGTGTGTTTGTTAGCCAAAACAGATAAAGAAGCAGTTAAACATAAGGTCTGTTTGTTTTTAACAGAATGACAGAAGCTCTTTCCTGGCTTGTGGAATTCCCCTCCAAAATTTCACACCTTCACAGTGAATTCATTTGTGGTTATAGAAGTTCACAAAATGTGGCAAGCCTGGAGTCAGAGGGAAAGAGGGACGGTTGAACAGCAGAACTGACTGACGGTTCAGCCAAGGAGGGGCTGGTCTGAATGGACTCTCGTCTGGAAGTCATGGGCTCACCAGGCACACGCTGACCCTATGAAAAGGTTTTCCTGAACAGTTTTGGAACCAAAAGTAATTGAGGCAGGGAGCAGGATTAGCTGAAGGATGTCTGGTGGTGACATCTGTCGGCTACTATCACAATTTGGCATGAACATGGTGTCTACTGGACAGCACGGAACTGCTTCTAAGTCCTGGAAACAGGAATCCTGTGGCCTCTGGATCATTCACCATGCCTTCTCATTCTCACGGTGTTGTTACAAAGTCAAAGGGGTCTCTCTGGAGTCTTCTTCATTACAACTCAAATCCCACCCGCGTCTCTACCCTTGTGACCTCATGGCCTCGCAGCAACCACTTCCTGACACCACACCCTCAAGGCTGAACATTGCAGCTTGCAGATTGACTGGGACAGTCACTGCCTTTAGGTAGGGCAAGCAAACTGTGAAGGAAGTACTTCTGGGTCAGCCAAACAAAAAAGCAAAAACAGAAAAACAGATGGAAATTGGACTTGAAAGATGGCTCCATCAGTAAAATGCCCATTGGGCAAGTGCAAGGGTCCAAGTTTGACCCCTGAAACCTATGAAAAACAAAACAACAACAAGATGAGCTCGGTGGCATGTCCTTGTAGTCCCAGTACTGTGGAGGAACACAGCTGGGTCCCTGGGGCTTGCTGCTCCGGCAGCCTTGTCTTCCTGTCAAGTGCCAAGCCAGAGACGCCACAGGAAAAGCCGACAATCAACTAATGAAAATTATGTTCCCTGGTGTCCACAAGCACACTCACGTGTACACATGTGCACCCCTACACAAATGAGCATGCACACACACACACACACACACACACACACAGTCTAAAACTGATAAAAAAAAATTAAACCCTCAATGGGGTTAAAAAGATTTCAAGTGTTTGAAATTTTGAGATTGATCAGCAGAGTTCAGCGAACAGTGTGAGCTATCAATGAGCCGTCCCTTCATTCAGGGCACTGGCTGTGCGGGGAGGGGACAGACAGACGTTCCCTGATGCGTTGCCAGGTTGACTCAGCCCCCATCCAAGCGCCAGCCCACATCATCTGAGAATGCCATTGCCAGTGTGAGTGCCTGTCAGCTGTGCTCCGAGTACCCTCAGCATCGGCACATCAGTTAATTAACAGATTTACACCACCCGACAGGAGCTCCTGACTCTTAGCAGGTGTGGGCTTCCTTGGACTGGGGTGCCTGAGAAGAGAGGCCACCACTTGGATGGAGAAAATGAAGCCTGGTCCCTCTCCCTGCCGGGCCCTGCTCCCCATTTCCCCTCCCTCCACACACATCCTAAAGAGGATCTTCAAGCTGGAGTCTCCAGTGCTGGTTTCCTATTCATCACAGCCTTGTCAAAATGTTCTCGCAGCTTCCAAAGCCTTTTACCGCCTGTCAGATATGTGACTGGATTTGAGTCCCACTGTTCAGTTAATGGCTCCTCACCCTCCTTCAGTCCCTGGGGGAGGTTTTTATTTAAGTTCTGAGATAATAGGTTGAATTTGAATCTTTTCAAATGACACAATTTATTTTTTTTCCCTTCTAATTATCATTTAAAAAGCAAAACCACAGGTGGGAACGAGGAGGGGGAATGGACAGCTGGGAGCCCAGGTGGGTACATGCCCCACCCCGGAGCCTCCGTGTTCCTCTCTAGGGAATGCACTGGTGATGGTGGGTTTCAGGGACCTCAAATGGTGCTGGTGTGCAACAGTGACAGCCAGCTATACAGGGTGTATCTATGCTCTTGTTTGTGATGACCATGTCCCCAGAAGAGGGGAGCCCATTGCCTCCTAGGCTGGATTTTTTTTTATATATATTTATTTATTATGTATACAGCATTCCTTCCATGTGTGCCTACAAGCCAGAAGGAGACGCCAGGTCTCATTATAGATGGCTGTGAGCCACCATGTGGTTGCTGGGAATTGAACTCAGGACCTCTGGAAGAGCAGTCAGCGCTCTTAACCACTGAGCCATCTCTCCAGCCCCTAGGCTGGATTCTTAGTGTGTGTGTATGCACTCTGACCTCAGGTCTCTGGAAATGAGGGAACCAGCCACACCATCACCAGTTAGTGAGCCTCTTAGACATATTTACACTTCTGGGGAGGCTCTCCTACAAAAATAAGAAGTCAGTGCTTGCAGATAGCATCCCAGTCCTGGATGCAATGGTATGAAATTATCCCTGGCCTGCAGAGCAAAGGCTAGAATGACCACAGAAGTGCAGGAGACCCATGAAGAGTTACCCAGGAGACTTAATGCTAAGCTATGATTCCCCAAGTAAAATAATCCTCCCATTGAAAAAGTACTTTGCTAACTTTTTTGCAACTCAACAACTTGTTCTCTGAAGGGATGAGCTGTACACACCTTGGGAAGGGCCCAGCTGAGGATGACGTGTTGGTTCATCAGCCAGGGCCTAAGACCCTGAGAAGCAGGCACCTTGGGATTATGAAAGGGAACACCAGTCTACCCGCAGATCCCAGCAGATTGTCCAGCAGGCTCATCAGGCTTCCAAACTGCAGCACCTACCTCCCCAGCAAAGTGCATGGACACTGGGCTTGCTCCGAGGAGACAGAACTCATGTCCCTGCTCACGTCACAAGAGTTAGGCGAAAGAGTAAGACCTGATTCTCCCCAGGTCTTGATACAGTTTTGTTGGATTACTCATTTATAAAATGTTCATGAAAGCCTGGACAGGAGCCTATGGGTGTCCACCTTTATGATGCTCAAGTCTGGCATACAAAAGTGTGTGTGTGTGTATGTGTGTGTGTGTGTGTGTGTGGTGTGTGCATGCAGAACCCACATAAACCCATCACAACATGGAACGGGAAATGATGAGTCAATAATTGTACTGTTCAGAGAATAACGACAAGAAAAATGACAGTATATTTTTCCTTAGTTCTTATTTGTGTGTTTTGTGTCTTCACCTATATTTTTTTCTTTTAAAATATTATTTTTTTGTTATACATGAGTGTCTACAAAAGGCAGAAATTACCCTTAAGCTGAAGTTACAGGAGACTGTGAGCAGACCAACAGGCGTGCTGGGAATTGAATTTAGGTCCTCTGAAAGAGTGGTATACACCCTTAACTACTGAGCCATGTACAGCTCCTCACCTCTACACCTTTTTAAAATCGTATTTTGATTTTTTTAAACTAGGGGACTAGAGAGATGGCTCAGAAGTTAAGGGCACTTGTTGCTCTTGCAGACGACCTGGGTTCAGTTCCTAGTACCCATATGGTACAGTTCACAAACACCTATTAATTTAATTCCAGAGGATACAATGCCCTCTTTGGCCCTCTTCAGGAACTTGCATGCTCCTGGTGCTCACACATACACTCAGGCGCACACATATACACACAAAATTCTTTCAAAAAGCAAACAATTGTAATTTTGTATTAGCACACAAAAATGCCTTGTGGTGTTGCCACACATGGTTTTGGTGGCCCGTGGTTCTCTTTCCCCATCTTCCTGTCACCCCTTCCCACCTGCACACTTGTTCCCAGCATTCCCGATTCCTCTTTCATGTCACAGGTGTCCCCACTCCCCTCCCACTTGGTAACTCCCCTTGCCCTCTCTCACGGGTCCCTTTCTCGTTTCCTGGCCCCTCCCTGTGCTCGCTCCCACACACACACACATATATAAAAATCAGAAGTTAGGATCCCCCCCTCGACAGGGAACTTGCGGTATTTGAGGAAGGGCAACGTTTGTCTTGCTGAGCCTGTATTACCTCACAACATGGTGCTCTGTTTCTAAGACAGGGTCTTGCTGCGTAGCTTAAGCTGCCCTGGAGTTGCGATCCTTCCGCCTCAGGCACCCCAGTGCTGGGATTACAGAGACTTGCCACCAAGCCCGGCCCAAGGAAATTTTTGATCTGTGGTCGGTGGACTCCAATGTGGAGGTATGGGAGCGACTGTGCATACGGAGGGTTCATAATTCAACCGAACACTGGGAGCCCTGGGGCCAGGCCTCTGCTGAGAGGAAGGTGAGTTTCCAAACACTGACAAAGGCTCCGAAGTCCTTAGGGGGCGGTGGGAGGAACGGGTTTCAGGAAGGTCTGTGGAGCCACCAGTGCAACGGCCGGACAAGGAACCACGGTGTGCTGCTCTTGTCCAGTGTTTAAAAAGAGGACCATGCCACACATTGCGAACCCTGAGAATAGAAACACTCAGACTCCAAAGCAAAGCATTTGCTTTCGCATCATATGTATATACACACACACACACACACACGCACACACACACACACACACACACACACACACGACATAGGTCAGCATCTGTTTTAATCATCTGCAATCCCATTTGCTTTCAGTACAAGCAGATGAGTCAAGGACTTCAGATGTAGGTAAGTCCTACCACTGGGCTACACTACAGTCCCTTGTTTTTAAAATAGTTCTATCTGTCTATCTATCTGTCTGTCTGTCTGTCTGTCTGTCTGTCTGTGTGTGTGTGTGTGTGTGTTCATGGATGTACATGAATGTGGCTGGCTGTGCACATATGTGTGTACAAGAAAGTGTGAAGGTTAAATCAGATATCTTCCTCAACTGCACTTCACCATCCTTGAACACATGGTCTCTCGGTAGCTTGGGATCTCTGATTCTGCGGGACTGACTAGCCAGCGATCCCCAGGAATTCTCCTGTCTTCACCTCTCAAGCTCAGGCACCTGCCACTACTCCCACCTCTTTTCAAATATGGGCTCAGGGGATCAAAGTCAGGTCGTTATGTTTGCACAGCCAGGACCTTACCCACTGGGCCAGCTCCCCAGCCCCGGAGGCAGCTCTTTAGCGGCAATATTGACATTGACATTGACGTCCGATCGTTTGCACACACAGACAGTGTCACTTTGCTGAGCATTGACCTGTGTACCCACCAGCAACACCCTCTCTTTTCCTCAAGCACACACAAGCACATCTCAATGGCTTCCTGCGGCTCTCATGTCCTTCCCCAGCACTGTTGGCTCCTCTTACCTCCCGTCTGCTTTCTGCTACTGTGTGTCAGCGTGTATTCACTACAACTTAGCGTCAGTGAAAACACACAACGTGTGCTCTCTGCCTATGCTCTCTCTCTCTCTCTCTCCCTCATTATCAGGGCATTTGACGGCTTGCTGTAGCGATACTCCAGAACTTTGCTGACCCTTTCGCTGTTGATGGACTCTTGGGCCGCTTGTACTTCAGGCTATTATAATGAAAACAATAATGAATCGTCGCACACAGTCTTCTTATGAACAGATGAGGTGATTTTAAATTATTATTCTATTCTTGAGATCATATATAATTTCATTTCCCCCTTCCCTTTCACCCCTCCAAACTCTCCCTGCTCTCCTTCAAATTCATAGCCTTTTTCATTGTTATTGCATATATATATATACATATGTACATGCATATATTTATATATTCCTAAATATAACTTATTCAGTCCATATAATGTTACTTTGTGTATGTCTTCAGAAATGATTGTTTGGCACTGGACGACCAATTGGTGTGCTCTTCCCCAGAGAAGACCACTTCTCCTGCTCCCCACTTTCCTCAGGTGCCTGTAGTTCTTGCGGTATGGTTGAGGCCTCAAGGGCTTCCCCAAATCCAGTGTGGCATGTCCACTGGGGCCATCCTTGTTCAGCTCACATTTGGACAGTACTATTGGTGAGACTTTGTAGGAGTAGCTTCTGACATTACCAGGAAACACAACCTCACAGCAAACTCCCCGATCTTCTGCCTCTTACAGTCTTTCTGCCCCCTCTTCCACAATGTTACCTGTGTTTTAGGTACACGAGTGTTCTGTATCCGTTGGAACTGGGCTACAGAACTCTGCATTTTGCTTGGTTGTGATTTTCTATGCCATTTCTTTTAGGTAGATGCCCAGGAGTGTAGTGGCCGCGGACCAGAGGACACACCACTCCACACTGCCACCAGCAGGGCTTCACAGCAAATGTGGGTATAAGGACCTCATGTGCCGCAACCTTCAGAAAGTGACTCAGAGCTACCGGCTCTGGTTAGCTTTTGTGGAGATGCTGTCATATTTCTCCATCCAGAATCATCCAATCTGACTACAGACAGTTTGCTTTCTTTTCACCCTCTAGATGCTCCTTATCTCCTCAGTTCTGTCCTATCCAGTAGCTAAAATGCCAGCACAAGATTTGCCTGAAGCAGAGAGAATGGAACGCCTGCCACCACTCCTCACCTTGAAGGATGTCTGCTCTTTCAGGTCCTGCTGTCCGGTATGGTGTTTGCACTGAGGGTTCATCGAGCATTGCTTCCCACAGCTGGAAGCTGAGGAGTCCTCTAGACTGTGGGGCTGGTTTTTTATGGAGCCTATGCTGGCTTTGCTTTCTCAGCTGGGTCAGACAGTAAATGATGCTGACTTTCAGACATAACACTTTGCATGTCACCATCTGAATTCCACCAGTAAAAGATGCGGTTTCCCGTTTCCATAGTGCCAGCATCCATCTGTCAAGTCTTGCCTCTTCGTTCACAAGACTGTTCTCTCTCTCTCTCTCTCTCTCTCTCTCTCTCTCTCTCTCTCTCTCTGTGTGTGTGTGTGTGTGTGTGTGTGTGTGTGTTGTTTTGTTTTTTGACTTACTTATACGCTTGAGTGTTTTGCTTACATATATATATGTAAACCACACAGATACCTAATAAAGACGGTGTTCAATCCTGCAACTGTAATTACAAAGGGTTGTGAGGTACCGTGTGGGTGCTGGGAATCTAACCCAAGTTCTCTGAAAGAGCAACAAGTGCTCTCAATTGCTGAATCATCTCTCGTCACTCAGGCCCCTTGGTCTGTGATTTTTATTGACTACAATGCTTTTGGTTGTTTTGTAGTCAGGGTGATGCTGGGCTCACAGAGGGAATTTTCTGGAAGAATATATGCATATATTTATATATAATATATGAATTTTAATGTATGTATATATACATATATACATACACACATATGTGTGTACATACACACACACACACACACACACACACACACACACACTGGCGAATATTTGCTCCTTAAATGTGTGGGAAGGGTGGTAATTTTCCAGCGAATTTGGGCCAGGGTTTTCTTTGCAGGGAACTTCTCTTCTTTCCCTAGCCTCATCCTCATCTGTTTCCTCGCGAGTAGCTCAGGTGCACTGTTTACTGAGGACAGTGTAAGGTGCCAGATGTACTGACACTACTGTCCTCGCCATCGTTTCCGAGTCCCTAACGCTTCCTGTTTTGTCCCAGATAACAATCATTCCCCCTCCCCCTTTTTCCTGATCAACATAGCTAGAAGCTTATCAATTTCATTGATCTTCTCAAAGAACCAGATTTTCTGCTTCAGTTGCTTTGTGAGATTGTTTTCTGCTCTCTTCTGTTCCAGTGGTTTTTCACTCTGGATTTTATTTTCTCCTTTGTTTACCTTCTCTGATTTTTTTTTTTTTTTTAGGTAGAACAGAAGGTTAGCGATTTCAGACCTTTTCTTTACACAGACTTTTAAAGCTGTCCTTCCTCCGAGCATTCCTTTGACGACAACCAACACATCGCTTTACTTTGTTCATATTTTTTTCTACTTCAGTTCATTTACACATCTTATATTTGGGTTTTGCTTTTCTGTTTTGGGGGTTGACATCAGAGCCTCTCACATTTAGGCAAGAGCCTAGATTGAACCTGGATGTGTGACTCTCCTTTCCTCTGATAGTAATCTCCAAATGTTAGTTTCTAAATACAGGGAGACTTTCTGACGATCTCTCTCTTATTAATTTTTAATTCCATTTTCTTGTCATGCTTCTGTACGACTTAAATCCTTTTAAATTTGTGAGACTCATCTTACAACTCGTGATATGAGTTGTATGTCCCCCTTGATAAATATCCCATGGGAACTGGAGGGTGGTGTGCATTCCACAACTGTCTGGTGAAGTGTTCCGTAAATGTCAATTAGGGCTAGGTGGCTAATGGTATGGTTTAGAATTTCTAGATCTTTACCGATTTTCTGTCTACCTCTCCTATACATTATTGAAGCATGCACATTTAAAGCTCTCTAATTATAATTGTGGCTTCACCATTGGACCTTCTAGTTCCATCAATCCTTGCTTCATGAATTTTGAAGCTCAATCCTGTTGTTAGGCACATCAATGTGTAAGTGTGGTGATCTTTGACACGTTAATTACTTTTCATTACAAAGTGACCTTCGAATGCCCTTCCCTACTAACTCTTACATATTTGTTTCTCTGTGGTTTTTCACTGACTGATTTTTCTCTTCATTGTGGGTCCTTTTTCCCTGAATGCCTGGCCGTTGTTCCTTGTTGTGTGAACACTTTGAAGTTTGCCTTGTTGGGTGTCTTAGTTCTTTTAATTGCTGTGAAGAGAAACCATGATCACCACAACACTTATAAAGAAAAATATTTAATTGAGGGGTTCGCTTACAGTTTCCAACGTTCAGTCCATTGGTATCATGGTGGTGAGCATGGTAACATGCAGTCAGACATGGTGCTGGAGCAACTGAGAGTCCTACATCTTGCGGACAGCAGGAAAGCTGACAGTCACACTGACAGAGGCTTGAGCCAGAGACCTCAAAGCCTGCCCCCACAGTGACGTATTTCCTCTAACAAAGCCACACCTCCTAATAGTGGTGTGCCTTTTGGGTGCCATTTTCTTTCAAACCCCCACATTGGGTAATGAGCATTTTCAGATTCCTAAAACACTGTGGAGCTTAAAGTGCAATTAGTCACCTGCAAATAGGTTCGTGTTTTACGTTTAATGTGTGTTCGGCAGAAGGGGAATGGTGCTCAGCCCAGGGTTATCTCTACCCTCAGGGCAGGCTGGTGGGGAATATTATTTTCAGGTGTGTAACTTTTGTTTAACTCTGTGAAGCTGTGTTACTATGCCTGTCTAAATCATCTGTTGGTCCTAATAAAGAATTGAATGGCCAATAGCGAGGCGGGAGCAAGGATAGGCGGGGCTGGCAGGCAGAGAGTATAAATAGAAAGGGAACCAAGGGAGAACAAGAAGCAAGAGAACAAAGAGAGGAAGATATCAGGGGCCAGCCAGCCAGTCAGCCAATCATGGAGTAAGAAGGAAAGAAAGGTATACAGAAATAGAGAAAGATAAAAGCCCAGAGGCAAAAGGTAGTTGGCATAATTTAAGAAAAGCTGGCAAGAAACAAGCCAAACTAAGGCTGGGCATTCATAACTAAGAATAAGCCTCTGTGTATGATTTATTTGGGAGCTGGGTGGCGAGTTCCCCAAAAAGCCAAAAGAGTAAAACATCACACAACAGCAGGCCCTTCTGTATCTCTTCTTGGACCTCCAGGAGTTCTTGGTTTGGTTTAATGGTAGAGGACACATTACTCAACCCTTTGTGATCACTGAGCCTGTGAACTGCCAGAGGGGTCTTTCTCAGGCCTTGGTCAGGGACTGTGAATCCTAATAACACTCATGAATGTGGGAGAGAGAGCCCTTCACTCTTTACGTCACCCTTCTGTTTTGATCTCCCTGAGAACTCACAGATTCTCAACCCAGATGCCCACGGGGTACTATCAGAGGCTTTCGCAGTTCCTACTCTTCGGATTGTCCTGTACATTGTCATGAACAATGTCATGAACCCATTCTCTCAAGGGTTTATCTACTTGGTGTTTGTGTCACATGAAGAGACCCTTCTATGCCATGTTTTGGGGAAGCAGAAGTCCATATGCAGAAAGCATCGAACATCTCTACTCCCTTACTTCTAGGAACTCCTCTTCTTCCTTCCGAGTCCTCTCCCAGCATCGGCAGAGAGGACTTACTCTGTCTTCTGCCTGTGTGCTGGATGACATCATGGCCTGACACCCATTGAGCTCCAAACTGTACCAGGATTGTGATACTCTGCCTTCTGTCCACTAGGCTTCTGTCTACACCTGGTCCCATTCTGCATCCAGAAGCCAGATGACACCTGTCTCATCCCTGCATTCCCTAGTGTCCTTGACCTTCACACACTCTCCTCTGCTGCCCAGCCTGGGGACTGCAAAGGTATACACCACAGACTTCTATTTGGTTCACTGAGTATTTTTTTAAGATAAATTCAGGAATGTGCTTGGCTAATTAATTATTCGCTAACAGCTCTGTACAGAGCGTATGTATGTGGTCAGGGAACTAGGGAGCCAAGCGTGGGACATATTCATAAGAATCCTAAGAAGTCACTGCCCTGAAGGGATTTTCCCATCTGTCCTGAAAATTAAATGTTCACACACACAGTCGTCGGCGTCAAGTGCAGTGTGAGTGACCCCAATATCCATTCTTGAACTAATCTGCCACAGGAAGAAATAGTGGTGCCCAAACTTGGACCTGCTCGCTCTTTCCTTTGGAAGCATTCCAGGAGCTCAGCAAAGCAGAGATTTCCGGGGCGGAATCCCAGGCCTCTTCTGGGCTGTGTTCACAGGTGCCGCAGTGGCTGTGGGGCGTGGCAAAGTAGCCCTCCTCCTAAGTCACTAACCTGTCAGGATTCCAAGGAGAGCAAATGGCCCTGGGAGCGAGACAAGACAGCGCGGAGAAGGCCTCCCCTCGGCTGGAAGCACTTCGTCTTTTCTCTTTTGATTCTCCACCCCGGGCTCATGCTACGGCTTTATTATAATACACTTTATACACAGCAGTGAGCCTTCGCTGCAACATATGCCCACTTTATATATACATGCATAAAGCATATTTTTAAAACCCTTAGTCAGAAGCTCATAATGCGATATTAAAGCCAAGCCATATTTTCACCATACATTCATAAAAAAAAAAGCATTCAGATCTTTGGAAAATGTTATTAAGAACTCTGGCTCCAGGGTGTGGGATGGCACGAAGCGTGTGAGTGTTTTGCCGGAGCAGAACAGAATAGGAACTAGACCCTGAGGCATGCCGAGCCAACGGTCCCCAGACCCCTGGAGGAAGGAGCTAGGATTGAGATATGAGCACAGCTTCTGCGGGGACATTTTTTTTCCATTGGGCAGGGCTAGCTGAGAGGCAAGAGTGGGTGGGGGGGCAGGTGGGAGCGTTCTGCTTCTGTTTAGAAAATGAGATGTCACATCGGAAATTACGTGCAGTTATTTATAATCAACAGGAGAATACCAGCCTGGCGGGAAGAAATTGAAGCAATACCTCCCAGTAACCCCAGCCCTTAGGATCAGCATTTGGTCCTTTGGAAATCCCCGTGAGCTGGGAGATTCGGACTGGTACAAATTGCTGGCTTTGCATCCTAGGTCTAAACCCAGCAGATTTATCTTGAGTCTGTATTTGACATTTTACATTATATTGTAACCAGGTGACCTGCACACAGACAGAATGGCCGCTTCCCTCCAGGGAACCCTGAGTGCCAGGAGCCAACGCCCAGTTAGTGCCTCATTGCCTATGGTCCCTTTGTCGTCCCGTTATTATTTTTTACCTTATCACAGTCCTGCCATGTGGGGTTATTAAATAATATTTTAACGCAAGTTCAGAATGTGGCTTCTTTGGAAGGACTATGGTGCTCACCTCCTGTTTATCCAGTGCCTATGCAGCAAGCCAACCAGACACCACACCCTGCCCTGCCTCTCCCAGCAACAGCAGAGCCCCTTTCTTGAGACAAAGAGGAGTTGATGAGACTCAAGGAGTCATGATGAGCACACCTGGTGCCCCACACCCACAGTGTAAAAGGCTGGGACAGGACTCCCGGAATCAGCCAGAGTGGTAGGCAAGGAAAGCTTCTCGGGTGCTAACAGAGTGTCCAGAGGTGTGGGGGAGGGACACTGCCCAGCTGTCCACAGATCATTCGAGGAAGAGCGACCAATGTCAGGGCAGAAAATATCCAACGGTAGGTGGTGGATGGATCACGGAAGGACTCTATATTCTTTTAGAAGCTTGGGTTTATTCTCTGCCCAGTAAGCACACTGAAGAATCCATATCTCTTTTAGGAATTACTCCCCTTTTATGGAAAAGCCTAAAGGACAAACACAGGTGTGGCTCCTCAGAGAAGCAGAAGGTGGGTGGGGTGACCCCATGAGGGGTCTCTGGGCAGGCACTGTCTAGCCAGAAGGCAGAGGAGCACTTGGGTCTGCATGTGGCAATAGGTGGGACTGGGACTTGTAATTCAAGCCCTCTAGATTGTATGCAGATGGTTACTGAATGTCCTTGAGCCATTGCAGGGTCTGTATGCATGGAGGGGAAGGGGCGGACTCTGGGGATGATTGAAAATGAATGTGTCAACTTTCAGCCTCCTGCCCCATAGATCCACTTCCATCTCTTGTGAGGATGGGGGTCATGTGGCATAGGATCTAACGGGTCACACTGCAGGACTGGGGTACCTGTACCACAACTTTGTGGCTGGGTCTCTGGGCAGGGTAGAGGAACTACAGATGCTGTGCTCAGTGTGGACCAGAAGCAGCAAAGGGTTAAAGAAGGTGTGAACGGCCCTGGGACACAGCTGCACAGAACCCTGTGCATTCACTCTCCCAGTTTTTTTTTCTTCTGTGACCCACAGTATGCAAAGTCCCTGTAGATTAGAAGGCAGAAACTGAGGCCTGCACCTCCCCGCCCTGCTGCAAAGGACACAGCCATTCTAGAGCCTCTCACTAAAAGCCAAGAGCAAACTTGAGAAGCACTTTCATAGAATTGGTCTCCACTGGATCTCTCTGGGATTCGAAGGAAGGAGGGAGCAGATTCCAGACTCATGGGTGATCAGGTTGCTCTTCCTAACCTCCCAGAACCACATATACATGAACGCAAGAACCCCCCAAATGGACTCAATTAAAGCCAGGACAGAAGTGTCACGGACAGTGGTGGCTGAGTCCCAGGATCCTTCCTGGCTCCTGTGGAGCAGCTGCCAGACTCGGTGCCACAGAGGGCACATGGTCTACAGCCTGGCTGGTAGTAGGTTTTCACAGACTGTAAAACTCAGTCTGTACAGTGAGGTGCTTTAGACTCTTCATCCATCCACCCCAGCCCTAGGGTCCCTAGGGACCATCAACCACTCCACAGCACTGGCTCTGATCTGCAGGGGCTACAGCCCAGAAAAAGGCCTGTCATGGGCACCTGTCACCTCTGATTTACAGACACAGGCATCACTGCCACATTATGACTTCTTCTTACCCCTCCTTCAGGCTTCTGCTATCAGTTGGTCAGAATATCAGAAGACAAAACAGCATCCCACACAGGAAGGGTCCCGAAGCACTCCAGAGCAGCTCTTGCTTGCAGAGGGAATGGCAATCCTCCCCAGGGGTTTGCTAGTCAGGAATGGCCCAGTTATCTGCCCCTCTCCAAGGACTAAGGATGCCACCAAGAGGTGGATAGCGAGGGTTTAGCTCTCATCCTTTCCTCGGAAGTGGAAATTAAAATAGAATCAGTGATGGAATGCAGAATGCAGCATCCCCCTGGCTTCTTGCATCCTGCAAGGGTTGTAAACATTCATCTCCACCTCTGCCAGATGAGGACCAGATTCAAAGCCTGGAGGGTAGACTGTAATAGACCTCTGCTCAGCTAAGTGACTGAAATGGGCAAGAACACAACGCTGGTGAGAGGAGCTGCCTGGCTTGCAGAAGTTTGTGTCTAGGTTTGTTTCCAAGTCTATTTTAATTACAGAACTTCAGGCCCATATTACCGTTATATCTCAATTCAATTAGCAGTGAGATTGGTAAGGGCAGGTGGCTACTGGACAGCAGCCAGCTCTAAGCAGAAAGCAAAGAATCACAGTGATGAATGTTTCTATCTCCTCAGAAAGGCCCAGAAGAGTGGGAATGGTCTGGCTTGGAGAGGAGTGATGGGTGCTGGCTCACAGGTGCCAAGGCAGAAGTCAATGACTCAGTTTCCAGCAGGGCACTCAGACAGGACTTTTCAGCTTAAAGAGGACATGGTCTCTCCAGGGGCTCACTTGCCAGGGTCCAGGCCTGGCAGGATCTCTAAAAATACAGCAAAGGGACTATAAACTACAAAGATAGGAAGGAGAGCCGGTGCTGCCCAGGCCTGAGGATGAGCAGTAGAAGTTGTTTAATGGAGACTGTTTCATGGTTAGAAGATACAAAGGGCTCAGTCGGGAGGGGTGGTGGTGGTGACGAGCACACTGTGTGGTTAGATTAACTGCCACTGTGAATGCATGTAAAATAGTCAGAATCATAAATTTTATTTATGATTATTTTAGCATAATTTCAACAGCTATTTATATTGGCATTCACCCTGATATACCAATGACTTCTTTTATTTATTTTTACTTTATGCATATTTCTGTGCACCACCTTCATCCAGGGGCCATGGAGGCCAGAAAAGGGCATCAAATCCCTTGTTACAGACAGTTTTGAGTCACCGTGTGAGTCCAGGGAATTGAACCCAGAGCCTCTGGAAGAGCAGCCAGTGCTCTTAACCCCTAAGCTATCTCTCCAGCCCTTACAATCCTGTTTTTAAATGTCTTTCAGCGATTCTACCTCTATCTGACACCCTTTGGTGTGATGTGAAGGTCCCCTGGTCCTTGGGAAGCTCCAGCTTGTCCAACTGGCTCCTCTGGAATCATCCATCTGCCCCAAACCATTCCTCTTTCTATTCCTCCACCTCCAGGGAAGACTACCACAGCTACTTTTCTACATCCTTAACATATGACATTCTTCCTCCCTGGGAACTTTGTGGAACCAGGATGCCATAGAACCTCAGGAGATGGAGAAGCTGGAGGAACAAGCAGTCAGTGTAGCATGGATGGCTGGTCCAAAGGTCCTCACCCAGGCTAGCTGACATTACCTGGACTGAGGCTGGTGGCTTTGTGTCTGTATGGAACCTAGTCTCAAGCAAAGAGTATATCCATAACTGCCCACCGCCCAGGCTGGAACTACCCTGCTCCCATTCTGCCACTTCTGCCCCACAGTCCTTCACAGGTTCCGCCACGCTGAGTTGTGATCAACACTGTCTGCATCCACGTGGGCAGATGGAGTGAAATCATGAGCTGTATAATTATTTACCAAATGCAGATTTTAGAGCTGTGACTAAGGAGCAGACACCAAGAAGGTGGCTTGTGGGAGACTGACACAAATCAGTGAGCACTCGGTTGCCTCTGATTGTCAAACCCCAGTGACACATGTGTGTGTGTGTGTGTACACCTGCGATGTGAGTCAGGGACATCAAGGCTCATGGTGAAGGTCCAAGCTGCTCTAGTCCCTAGCCAACAGAGCTCAGAACCAAGCTGGTACCTGAAGGCTCCTGGCAGAAGCCCAAGACATCCCACCCTCTCACCCTCATCCTGAGTCTCATAACTAAGCTGGCACTTTTTCAAAGCCCAGGCAGAAGTTTGTAAGCCCAGCCCAGATGTCTGGTTTCTAGGGGAACAGGACACACCTTAAGTATGGTGAGAGAGTTGTGGAGAGTTTCCGAGATGAGAGGCCATGGGGAGATGAGGGAGTCTGTGCACACAAACCTGTTTCCAGCGTGAACTATGAGCATGGGTACCCACACACTCACTGGAGTAATGGTACCACCAGGATGATCAGATGTGCAGGTAGGGGTGCAGAGGCCGTAGCGTTGGTGGAGAGCTGGCTGCTTACCTTGAATTTCTTACCTCTTGAGTGGGGTTTGATGTACAAGCTACCTCCTACTCTTACTGCCTGCCCTGTTGCTCGATGGGCAGAAATGGTACTGGTGCAAATACCTCGTTCAGTTCTCCTCACAGACACTTGCTGCAGATGTCTTAAGGTTTCTCTGTGCTGCTATTTGTCCCATGCCTGTGCATTCCCCATCATCTCTCTCAGGCTCTGTCTCCTATTACTCATCTGAAGAATGGGAGGCTGTGGCTGTATCATTGTTATGCAGCCAGCTTCCTGGTGGAGATGTATGTCCTTTGCACACAGTCAGCATGACGAGCAATGTACCATGAGCTCCGGTCACCTAGTCTTCTACACTCGCACAAACGTCTATAGACAGTTCTAAAAACCGCCGGACAGAAAAAAGGGACTTCATGCTTCAACATTCAACAAACACATACTTTGTCCCTGAGACATCTCTTTCCTCTGGGTTTTGTATCTTGATTTCTTCATGGAACCTTCTCTGACCTGTTTCAGATAGTCACAGCCTTCATATACTAGGGAATGAAGTGGGGTTTTTGTTTGCTTGTTTGTTTGTTTAATTAATATGTTTATTTTTATTTTATTTTTCTTTATTTTTAAATTTTATTTCATGGCAGGTACTACAAGGGAGAAGCATGGTACAGAGGGACTGAGAAATGAGTGGGATTGGGGTGCTATAGGCGGTGGCTGCTCATTCATTTCCTGGCTGCCCAGGCCCAAATAATAACACATAAACTCTATTAATTACAAGACTGTTTGGCCAATAGCTTATGCATATGTCTAGCTAGCTCTTATATCTTGAATTAACTCATTTCTATTATTTTATATTTTACCACGAGGCTCATGGTTTACCGGTAAGGTTCCAGCGGGTGGGCATCTTTCTCTTTTGGTGGCTACATGGCATCTCTCTCACTCTGTCTTCTTTTTCCCAGCATTCAGTTTAGTTTTCCCACCTAGCTCTATTCTGCCCTGCCACAGGCCAGAGCATCTTCTTTATTAACCAATGAGAATAAAACATATCCACAGTATACAGAGGGGAATCCCACACCATGGGGCATAATGTGAAATTACCAAAGAATAAAAAAAGTATGTTAGAAAAATAGTAGTGGTTCTCAACCTTCCAGAAGAAGAAGAAGAAGAAGAAGAAGAAGAAGAAGAAGAAGAAGAAGAAGAAGAAGAAGAGGGGGGGGTTTTTATGTGGTGGGGGGGCATGGCGGATTAGGGGTGGTCATTGCTCTCTCAAATCCCCCTCCGCCTCCTCCTCCTCCTCCCGTCTCCTCCTCACTCCAAGACATCACTACGACGAGAACAATTCCTGTTTTGTAGCAGTAAGCATAAAACCTAGAACAGAAATGTGGTGTTTTCCACTGATACTTTCTCTCAATCATGCCCTATGAACTAACTCCATCAGAACCAAGTACCCTTTCTCCTTTTGAGAATAAGGGAGCATTTCATTGATGTTGTCAATGAGCCTTCAAATGCTTTTTCATGAACTTACAGTGCTCAGATGTGTATGAGTCTTATGGCCTCTGTTCAAATGGGTTCTTCTCACACATCTTGGAGAACAGCCTCAAGAGGCAGGCCACAAGGTGGGTCCTCAGTCACGTGGCATACTCAGGCTGCACCTGAAGGCAGGTTCAAAGGTCATCTGTCAGCAGATCTACTCAGCAGACAGTCACGATGAGCCATTGGTTTCATGCTAACAACGAAACCTGCAGCTTCATTTCCTAGAGGCATAGGAGGTCCACACTGGGGTGAGCACACACAAGTCATTCCAAAATGTGGTTTTCGAGAGCCTCAGGCTTCTCCTATGAATGAGGAAGCCCCAGTCATCCCATTCTGACATCTGGCAGTTATCAAGGGGGATGAGGTGACTTCTGCTCTCAGGTCTGCTGGTGGAAACCCCTAATGAATTCTCAAGGGCAGGGAAAGTCTTGCTAAGGTTTCAACTTGAAAATTAGAGGAGTCAGGATATAAAAACCTGCATCATCCTACTCCAGGCCCTGAGTGCCCTTCCTCCAAGAGTCCAGAGACATCACAAAGAGATGTGTCTCTCATCTGGTCTCCGCCCCCTCCACATGTTGTTTCTTTGGTTCATGCCCCTAGTGGTACATGGAATTTTTAACACAAAACAAGAAATCTGGGAAAACATGTCCCAACTAGGTTGGTTTCCCCAGGGAGACAAAGTTGTTTTCATATGTAAAAGGAATCCATTAAAAACACCGTTAATAAAGAAAATGATATTAAGATAACTTTGGGGCATCTCAGCTGATAAAAACAGTTCTCACTGGAAAACTCAACAATGCTTGTCTTAGACACTTGTCTTGTTGTCGTGATCAAATACCTGGTGAGAAGAAACCTACTGGAGAAGGATTGATTCTTCCTCAAGGTTCAGAGGATGCAGCCCACCCTAGTGGCAGGGGGCGGGGCAGAATGTCAGGAGTAGCCTACAGCTGCAGGAAGCTGCTGTCTCCTGGACCGATCAGAAAGCAGGGAGATGAACGCTGGTGCTCATCTGACCTTCTCCTTTCCTCCTGTTTATTCAGTCAAAGACCCAGCCAGTGGAATGGAGTCACCTGCATCCTGTGTGTGCCTTCCTTCCTCAGTTAATCCTCCCAGGAAACTGTACCACCATGTGTCTCTCCCAGGTGACTCCAGATCCAGCCACATTCACAAGGAAGACTTGAGCATTGCAACCATTCATGGCAAAATCCTTAACCAGCTCTCAAGATAAGCACTTTGTCTAGAAGTAAATGTGTGGACAGAGTGGCCAGACCAAAGCATAGAACTGGGCATGCCTCCTGCCTTGTGGCAGAGCAGGGGGAGGCAGAAATGACTGCTCAGCCCCTAGTCCACAGCAGGTACATACAGCCAGATCCAGAAGTGACTCAGTAGGAAGGCGTCATCTGATAGGACAGCCCAGTGTGGCCAAGAGTTTCCATTGACTTAAGCAATAGCTACTACTAAACACAACTTAACTAGTGATCTTGACAAGGAACAAGGCAGCTCTAAAACTGAACTAGGAAACAAGCAAGTCCTACCTCACGCCATACACAATGACCACATGAAGGAGTCTTTCATCTGGTGCCAGTCATAACAGACCCCATGTCCTCTATTGCAGCTATGCTATTCCTTGATCACCTGTTTTGTCCCTGTGACTTAGACAGGAGTTAGTTACCAGTCTCTGTGGTGTCCGTTCTCCACTCTGTCTGCCCATCTCTGCTGTTGCTTCTCATTTGTTCCTTAATCTCTGGGCGAGTTAATGTGGCTGTCTCACAGACAAGAGAATATGCAAGCCTCATGATAAACCTGGAAAGCAGGTAATGAGAACCCTACAATTCTGTCTCTTTTTTAAATTGCTTGCATTGCCAGGTGATTCCCCTGCCCCTGCACTGTACGGTCTAGTGATCAGCTCTTTCACTCCTGAGTGTAGATAGTGGATACCATGAATTTTATCCTATTGGGTGTCAAATTATTTTAGAGGTGACAGATTGTACCTCACTAAGTGCAATGCTGGATATTATTTTCCTTTCCTTTGTTTGTTTGTTTTGAGTTTTGGATTTTGCTGTGAGATGGGAATGACTTACAAAGGAAGCCACTTTGGGCTCATTTTAAGATTTTGATCACTGTGACAAATGCCTGATAGAACCAACTTCAGGGGAAAATGATTCATTTTGGCTCACAGTTTCAGCTGTGTTCGTGGCTACTGGATCCATTGCTTGTAGTTTGAGGTGAGACAATACAGTATCGTAGCAACAGGATCATGATGGACTATAGCATCATAGCAAAGGGATCATGATGGAATATATCCACCCACTATTTTAGTCAGGGTGAAGAGGGGGGGCAGGGGCCAGACAGTCTTCAATGGTACACTCAGAGTGACCAACTTCCTCCCATCAGACAGACCCCACCCTTTAATTTGGTATCTTCCACAATGCCATCTAAGTGTGACTCCACCAGTATTTTCTGTCCCTTGGTGAAGACAAAACCCTCATGATCCTGTCATGGCAATAACACCACTTCAGCACATAAACGCTCAGGGTCATTTCTTTTCTTCTTATTTCTTCATTAAAAGAAAAAAAACAGTTTTTTCATACTGTATATTTTGGTCATGCCTTCCCTTCATCCAATCCTAGATTCTCCCCACCTCCCTCCCCACCCCACTTCATGTCCTCTGTCTCTTTAAAAGCAAAGCAACAGCAACAACAAAAAAACCTCCACAAAAAGAGAAATCAAAATGAACAAGCAAAAGACCAGTAAGACAAAAATAAATGTCCAAACAAAGCAAAATAAGATTATAAGTCCAAAACAATACCACTGAGTTTGCTTTGTGCTGGCCAACTGCTCTTTGGGGTCATTTCTGATTCAAATAACAATGGGATTTCCTTAGAACGCAGCTGATCTCTTTTTCTTTGGGGGATAATTGTCCATATTTGTCTGATTTCCAATGTTTTGAGAACCATGTCCCATCTAATGGCTGTTTGTTGCTTGCTTATTTATTTATTTATTTATTCATCTTCTAGGCAGGAGAGTAAATCTCCCTGTTTTTGCATCTTGTCTCGGTGCTGTTTTAACTGAAACACGTGTCTATCAACCAAGAAGTGTATACATACAGTACACGTACAAACTGAAGGGCAAGAGCGAAAATTCTTCATGTACTCAAAGTGAATGAATGCCCAAAATATGCACACTTGAAAACAGGGGTCAGGTCAAAGAAGTAAACATCACTCGGGGTGGCAAGATAAAGAAGTGTGTTGCTACAGGGGTGGGACATCTGTAGGAGGCACACGGTGCAGACACAAGGGTAGAACACTGCTCTTCAGCCTGACTGTGGGGCAAGCAAGGGAATTCTGGGAAAAGGGGCATCCGTGGTTTCCAGCACCCGCAGACAGTGGTTATTAGGTGGGATGCCAGGTAATGCAGGCTTTAGTGATCAATGTCTGAGGCGCTACTTAAAACCTTATTGCTGTCACACGTAAGTATCAACACTTGCCATGACTTCTACTTGAAATGTTGCTTTAACATTCAGAAGAATTTCCCCGAAGGGAATTTTGCTCAAATTGGAAGAGGACAAAGATTTGCCTGTTTGTCAATTAAGGAAGAAAAAAAAAATCCTAAAACAAAGTATTTGCTGTTTAATAGCTGAAGTAAATAGGAAAACAAAATACAAATATGAAGAAAATTCTAAGACGTATCACACAAAATGACTTAGAAACCACAGATCAGCATGAAATAGGGGACCCGTGATGAGACGCTGCCATCACAGCTCATGCCGGCACATGCCTGTGTGACCTGGGATCCTGCGTGACTGCCTGCTGTCTTCCTCTTCCTGCATGGTCGTGTTCCTGCACTATCCTGCCCCTATACAGTGTGTGAGGCAGAAACAAGAAGAGGGACACATAACACCACAGTGTGGGCCTCTCTAACCTGTGTGCCTTTGTTCTTGTTAAAGCTGAGAGACACAAATGAAACTAGAAAGGTACTAGACATCAGGTAGGAAGAAATTTATTTTAATTTCACAGGAGAGACTGAAAATTAAAAAAATATGTTACGTCTATCATTTAAACCACAGTTCAATAACCTTGGACCCAGTTATACAGAGAGTGTGTGGTCTCTGTCAAAGTAACAACAGAAGCTGGTGCCAAGAAAACCAGGCCTACACAGACACAAAAGCTTGGACCGAAGAGAGAAACTTCCCTTTACTCAATCTTAATCCAAGATCAGAATCAGAATCATAATTACAATTGACTAAGAAAATAACTCATCTGAAAATTTGTGGATGGCATCAAAACGACTTGAATTAAATTTCATTGCTTTTATATCTATCCCCTTCTTTAAAAAACAAAAAATACAAAGCAAGCTGGGGCAGTGGTGGGGCCTGCCTTTCAGGGGCAGGTCGATCTTTGTGAGTTCAAGGCCAGCCTGGTCTGCAAATCTAGTTCCAGGACAGGCTCCAAAGCTGCTTAGAGAAACCCTGTCCTGAAAAACAACAACCACAAAATACAAAGCAAAATGATCATTAAACCTAAGAAATTAGAAACAAGACCGACTTCCAACCAACAGAAAGCAGGAAGAATTTAATTAACTCAAAAGCAGAGAGTACTGGCTCGGGAGTGGAATGCCGTGGAATAATTAAGTCCAGGAGCCTTTGCTCAGGAAAGGCCAATCAAATGGAGGCATCCCGTCAATTCTAATTAAGAGCAGCAGCTCAGCGAAGAGATGTGAGATACAGGGAGTCCACAGACTAGGGGGTGGGGGGCTCTGTGTTATTTATACACAAAACATGTGTAACTGAAATTGGCCATTAGGGGGGCAGATACAAATTGCACAGATTATCAAGTCTGACGATAGCAGCGAGAGAAGATTCTTAACAATGATAGCTCAAGAACAACTACTCCCTCCTGCAGGCCCAGACCTCAGGCAGGTCTGCCATCCTGGGTGAGAGCATACAGAGCACTGTTCCCATGGCCACCTGATGTGGGATGCCCCTCTGCATGCTGTGACTACCATTGGTGAAAAAGGTAGTGGCCTTATTCACCTGGCCTGTTGATAGGGTAGAATAGAGGTAGGCAAGGAAAACTAAACTGAATGCTGGGAGAAAGGAGGTGGAGTCATAGAGAAGACGTGTAGTCAGCCCCTCCAGAGCAGGATGGAACATTACCAGGTAAGCCACTGCCACTTGGTGATGCCCAGATTAATGGAAAAGGGCTAAATTAATATGTAAGATTTAGCCAATAAGAAGCTAGAGCTAATGGGCAAAGCACTGATTTAATTAGTAACGTTTCTGTGTGATTATTTTGGGGCTAAGCAGCCAGGAACCAAACAAGTGGCCTTCCTCCAACAGCCATCAACCCTAAGCCTGGACCTCAATCTGGTTCCCATTGCTACAGCTGAATACCACAGGTTAGGTAGTTTATATAAAATAGAGGTATTCTGGGTATAGTTCTGAAGGCCCAGAAACACAGCATCAGGCAGCCATTCAGTGAGGTCAGGCTGAAGGCCATCATGGAGTTTAGAATCTGTCTACACAGACCTTTGTGTGGGAAAATTGAAAGTCCAACCCATCCTCCTTCTAAAGTCACAGTCCCTTGGACCAGGGCCCTACTCTCTCAGCCTCATTTAGCCTTGACCACCTCCCCAAGTGCCAGATCTTAATAGCACACAGAGAAGAAAACTCCATCCTGACTCTGCTGGGGACATTAAGATCACAGCATCCCATTAGAGTTAATGCCTGAGGAAATCAGGGGGTTCTGAGCCATCCACCCATAGCGTCTCAGTCTCTGTCACTGTGATAATAATCCAGATTCAGGGCAGCTTATGGAGGGAGGGCTTATTGGGGCTTGCAGTTCGAGAGGGTTGCTAAGGAGACCTCACATCAAGCAGCATTCATGGCGGCGGGAACAGGAAGCTGAAGGCTCACATCTTGAACCACCAGCTTGAAATAGAGTGAACTAGAAATGGTGCCAGTCTTTAAACTCTCAAAGCTGCCCCTAGTGACACACTTCTCCAGCAAGGCCACAGCTCCCAAGCCTCCCTAAACAGCACCACCAACTATGAACCAGTCTTCAGATGTTCAAGACTGTGATGGATGTTTCTTGTCCAAACCCTTACACCCACCCTGCTTCTTTTGGTTTGGTTTGGTTTGGTTTGGGGTTTTTTGTTGTTGTTGTTGTTGCTGTTGTTTCCCACCCTGCTTCCATGAACATACAGCATCTCCCCAAGACTCTGAAGAGGGCCCAGGAAGCCGATGATCAGGAATGTGTGGGACTTAGCGTGTGCCTGCAACCCTCAGGAGGACAGGCGAGGGTCCAGCTGTCCAAATCCACCCTCTCTAGGTTCTTGCCCTGCATGATCCCCATGAAGAGCTCCTCATGCCCAGAGTATATCAGCCTCATGACCTCTCTGCAGTCTGAGTTCCTCCAATGTTGCCACTTGAAGAGACCTCTCTTTGTGAGAATGTTTTATGTCTGGTGGGGTTCATCATGTTTTACAACGTTATTCAAGCTACCTGGTTGTATCCTATGTCCACTATTTGATAGTATAGGTGATTTTATTTTCTTTAAGAATTTTTAATGTGGAAGTATGGTACACTCATGTGCATACATTCAGGTACACACTCGTGTGTGTGCAGATGTATGGTGCATTCATATACCCACATCCAACTATACACTTGCATGTGTGCAGATGTAGGGTAACTCATGTGCACACATTCAAGTACACACTCGCATGTGTGCAGGTGTATGGTATACTCATGTGTACACATCCAGGTAGACACTCACAGGTGTGCAGCCATATGGTGCACTCATGTACATACATGCAGGTATACACCCATGTGTGTACAGATGTATGGTGCACTCATATGCACACATTCATGTACATATTCATGTGTGTGCAGATGTCTGGGGTGCATTCATGTGTACACATTGAGGTACACACTCATGTGTGTGCAGTTGTATGGTACACTCATATGCACACATCCAGATAGACACTCATATGTGTGCAGGCACATTTGATATCAATTGTCTTCCATGTCTTTGTTTATTTTTGGAGCCCAGAGCTTACCAATCCAGCTATATTGTCCAGCCAGCAAACACCAGGGATTCACCTGCCTCTGCCTCTTTCATGTTGGGACTACAGGTGTACACACAGTACCCAAAACACACAGTTTGAGAGAATGAAAGTCAGTTCCTCATGCCTCTGTACTTGTACAATAAGTACTTGACTGACTGAACCATCTCTCCAGCATCTAGTTCCATTTTTCTTACTGAAGGATACATGCACAATCATTTTATTTGAATGCTATACACACATATATGGATATACAGATATATAGATAGAACTGAAGACACAGCAGAGATAAAACCTTAAACATATTTCAACTCTGTCTACCAATGCATTTGCAAACTTAGATTAAATAGATTTTTTAAAATGCAAAAACTAGCTGTAATATGCATAAGAAACTTGAAAGAACTACTACTGACTGAAGAAATTTAAATTATAACCAAGGACTTCCCTCTTCAAACACTCTGGAAAAGACTACAATAAAATGGAAATCTACCAGACTTCAAAGGACAGACAGTTCCTACAACTGGCTTTTCTAGAACATGTATATGGAATCATATCTTATCACAGAGAGAAAGCAGGTGGCTGCTTTAAAAAAGGGACAGTGGACACTTCAAAGGCAATGTGTCTACACTCATCTCCTGCTGGTAGAACCGAGAACCACAGCCTCGCAGCTTCAAAACAACACAAACCTATATTGCCTTGTAGTTGAAACCTGCAGGTCGGATGTCCAAAGTGGGTCTAGTCAAGTTTAAATCACGGTGTGGTGATACTATGTCCCCCTGGGCTCTGGGGAAAATATATCCTCTCTTGCCCATAGACACACGGCATCCTTCTGATGTCCATCTCCTTTCAACCAAACCAGCTGTGGCGCAAGTCTTTGTTGTCTGTCTCTCTGTCTCCTTCTTCTTTGAATGACCCTGGTTCTGATAGACACTGGATAACTAATTAGTAACTGCAGTTCTATCTCCACCTGATCTCCTGTTTGTCACTTTAAGATGCATCATCACAGGTTTGAGAAAGAACAGCCCAAGCATCTTCCAGAAAGTGTGGTTTCGCCTAGCTCATGCCACACCAGGACCTTCCGTATCCACCTTCATTGATCAGCAGAGTCAACAGATCAAGGCCCCAAATAACCTGGAAAATATTTCAACTTTACCGATAAGGAGCAGACTTATTTCCTTTTAATTACTCCTTCAACAATGACATGAAGCACCAATTTATAATGCATTTTGCAGGCATGTGGACATTACAAATCATTTAGAGATGCTAAGAATACTCAAGGGGCTGTGCAGAGGCTGCTCGCAAACACCATGGCATTTTATACATAAGGCTTGAAGACTCTGGTCCTGGGACCAATGGTCTGTGAACACAGAAGGATGACTTCACTCCAGTCTAAAAATACATCATCTCTGTATACTCAAACACCTCTACGTATTTACATAAGCACATATAACTTCTGCGTCTGTGCGTACTCTAGTCTAAAAACACATCATCTCTATATACTCAAACACCTCTATATATTTACATGAGCACGTACAACTTCTGTGTCTGTGTGTTTGTCTTTCTCTCTGTGGGTGGTTTGCGATTTTAATTTTTCTCTGTGTTCTCTTCTCTGCTGCCTGATCTCTCTCTCTCTCTCTCTCTCTCTCTCTCTCTCTCTCTCTCTCTCTCTCTCTCTCTCTCTCTCTCTCTCTCTCCCTCTCTCCCTCTTTCTTACTGTAAGCCAGGAGCAAGCTGTGAGTTTAACTCAGAACACTCTAGAAATAATGGAGACCCTGAAATCTAGCAACTGTTACTGGCTTCCACACGACGATATGCCCTGCCTTGGCACCCATGGCAGACACTCCTGGCAGGGTGCTGGCAAATACAAGCACTGCTCCCTTCTGCGCTTTCTGGCTCCGTGAAGGAAACTGCAGGTAGGAGGCTCTCATTAGGAGCAGTCTTACTTAATTAATCTTTCATTATTGGGCAAACCATGGGAAGGATAGGCTCCACCAGGAAAACCGTTTGCAGCCCTTGTCAATTTGCTCACTCCGCGAGCAGTCCGCCCAGTAAATCAAATGCTTGCAAGTGCAGTGCGCACGGCAAATAATTAAACTGTCCATAAAGGCTGCTGAGGTCTTCACAGAGCTTAATTGTGTGTGACTCAGCAACGAGGCAGGGTCTGCCGGAGCCAGGAGCCAGGAGATGATCCGGCATTAGCCGACTGCCTCCCCTGCTGGTGGTACGCAGGACTGACTTTGCCCTCTAAGTGTGGCTGCAACAGTGAGCCTCTGGAAGCCACAGTCTCTGGGCTAACCCAAGTCTGTAACCACCCACCTCAAGCTTGCTCCTACAGGGCAAGGCTTCAGTATCTTTAAAGAAGATGTTTTAGAACCTGGATCTTGCCTTTACTTCATCCCTTCCCTGGAGCCTGTGAAGTCTGCCTTCGGCACCTGTCCCGTACCTCCCTGCCTTTCCTCACTCTATTCTTGGTCTGTAGCCTCTAGTATCATCCACAGAGAACTCCTTGTTTGAGGCCTCTCTCTCCATCCCCAGGTACCCAGGTCCTTTGCGATGTGGTCTCTCTCTCTCTCTCTCTCTCTCTCTCTCTCTCTCTCTCTCTCTCTCTCTCTCTCTCTCTCTCTCTCTCCATCCCAGAGCTGTGAAAACATCACCATCCAGCCATGTCTCATCAAGCCTCCTGCCCTGACTTTCTGATGAGGCCTCTCAGTTCCTTGTCCTTCACCCCCACAGAGAGCAGCTTGGGTGTCTGTCCACACTATACCCTACCCAAGCTGAGATCACCTTGGGTACTCAATGAACCTCTTAGCAGGAGATGCCATCCACAATAAGACCACGCTTTGCCTTTCAGACTCAGCACCAAGAGAGCTGAGCATAACCCTGCATGGCCCTACACGGTCATTAGTGTTTTCATTCATCCATCCGTTGTGCCTGCTTCCAACAACTTTGTACAAAGCTGCAAATAGAGTGGAGACCAAGACACAGTCCCTGGTGTCTCTAAATCTTTCAGGCAGACACAATCTACACTGTCCACTACCAAGTTCCCGGCTGTTCAGTGAGCACTAGTGAATGAATGAATGAGTGGGTGGATGGATGGATGGATGGATGAATGGATGGATGGATGAATGGATTAACAAAGGAAGACAGATCCCAATGAAGATGCTACATGCTTAGGGCCACAGTAGAAAATGAGATCTCCCATGGTTAAAGGGATGAAAAGAGACAGGAAAAGGACAGGATATATGAAGTAGGAATGACATGGAGTGGACTAGGCAGCTGCAGTTGTGTGTGCAATTTGGTGACAAGACCAAGGGCCCCACCTATCTGGAGTTTTCACGAGATCCCAGAAGGATGGTCTATGAAGTACAGCCTTCCTTCCATCTCTCTCCTCCCTGATCTCTTCCAACAAAGACTGAAGACCTTCATACCAAGAGAATGGTATCAGTCACAGAGGGTGTGATTCTAATCTAAGTGTGCAGGAACGAAGTTAGTGAGCGGATCCAGTGCTGAGATGGAGGTGACAGTGCAAGAGTAGCGGCAGGGAGCCATGGCCAGTCTCACAGGAGGGTTCAGGGCGAGAGCCATGACCAGTCATGTGCACTGGTGGGCCATAGAGGGAGCTGCTGCTGAGTTACAAGGAGTACTGGCGGGTTCCTGCTGATGCTGGGGATACCCTGGAGAGCTCCATCATGCCGCTGGTACTCAGGGCTTCAGCTCTGCAAGGAGTGTGGTCTACACAATGGGAATTTGAGATGCATGTGTAGACCGTAGACCACAACCCGCGCAGTGGGGTGGGGTCACCCACTCAGCTTGCAGAGACAGACTGAAGAGTAAGCACACAGATGTGGAGTGCCTGGGCCAAGAGGGGGCACCAGGGGGCTATAGGGGAACACCCAAAGATGAGGAGATGAAGGAGGAGAGAGTAGTGCGAGCTGGTACACAGGGAACTCTGAGAGTGGATGCCATGGTAAACAGTTCAAGAGGATGGAATGAAAAGCGCCAGTGGAACCATTCATTTCCTGTTCATTAATGGATGTCACCCACTGCTGTATGGCCATGGAGGACATCTTCAGAAAGGGGTTGGGAATGAAGGTCAGACAGGCATTGACCCTAGCCAGCCCAAGCAAGACAGACTTGGCTCTGGCAGGCCTTGTCCTTCCCCCCCATTCCATCTACCTTGCTAAAAGCCATCTATTCCCTTATATGGCCACTTGCTCCTCGTAAGGCTGACTGCCAAGGTCCAACCATCAATGTATTGAAGTCCAGCTATCAAAAACCCCTTGGCTCACCTAATTAAGATGTCTAATTAAAATTAAACTTCATCATAATATGAGGTTTTCCCTTTTACTTTTATAAACTGCCCTTTACTTATGGGCACTTCTGTCTCCTTTCAATCCAGAGACTGTCCTTTGCCCCTCCTCCCCAGGATAAATACCCCTTCCCCTTCTCCATTGTTCCCTCCCCCTCCCCCCTCTAATCCTCTATCTCCTGTCTTTGTCTCTTACTCCCTACCCTTTGTCCCTCTGGCCTTTGTGCTGAGAACTTGGTTTTAGGGTGTCCTGAGCTGATACTGGCCCTTATAGCTGTCACTCATGTGTCAATGAGTGAGAAACAGGCACCAAATGTCCTTTGCCCTGCCTTCTAGAACCCCAGAGAGAGTAAGATGGGTTTCAGATCTGCTGGGTGGGAACAAAGACACGGATATTTGGGGAGGAGAAATGAGCTGGGTTTGTTCATAGACAGTAAAAATTGAATCTATGAGAAAAGATCTGTGGGTGTCGGTGGAAGTTTCTGGACAAAGAGATAGTGACACAGCAGCAAAGGAAAGATTTCAGAGCCCAAGAGAAATGACGTGGAGGAGCCTTTAGACCGGGGACTGGGAACAGTGATTTCGGGAAGCCCTGGAGCCTCCACACAGAAGCCCTGGGAGGGCAGCTCCTATCCACAGTGTGTCCATAAGAAACACATCCATGCAAGCTGCTTCCTATGGGCAGCTACGAGGTCTCTGTAGGGCATGTGACCAAGGGTTGACTAATGTCTCTGCTCTTCACGGGTGGTCTGGAGAACAGGCTCTTAGGCAGCAAGTTCCTCTGGATTGAAGCTTTTCACTCCCGGAAAGAGGGTTGAGGTGGTGAGACTCACTTAACAGACCTCATAAAGCTAGGAGAGCTGAAACATACAAGACACTCGAGGATTCTCCCCAAGATTACAGAAGTAAAACCACTGCTGGGCAGGGGGGACCTGAGTCTCTGGCCTGTGGACATGCTTGCACGTAAAACAAGGAGTTCTGAGGCCACAGCTTTTGTTAGCAGACACCAAGATTGGAGAGGGCTTTCAGGCCGTACATTTTCCTGTAAGGAACCCCAGTGAACCCCCTGGCTTGCCAAATGAACTCATTCCCTTAGTCTGTTGCTTCTTTTTGTCTGGGACAAATAGACATTTCTCTGCATCTCGTCAGGAAAACTTAGCGCAACACATGGTTTGGGTCCGTGGGAGCTAACACTTCAGGTGGGTTTACTTTAAAATGAGCTTCACAGCCGCCCAGAGAGGCCGCACAGCCATATGCTCTAGTGAGGACCTGCCATCTGCAGGCGGTGGGTCTCATTTCAATAGGTAATTGATTGGACGTGGGCCCACTGCCGCTTGAGAAGAGGCCCGGCCTCGAGGGAGGGCCCACCTGTCTGTGGCAGCGAGGGTGGGTTTTCCTGGCTTTTCGAGATAATTGAGTGTGACACCTGCTGCTGCCAGACACTGAGACCGCCAGGGTAGGCAGATGAGGGCTCTGTTTCCAGGCATCTGTCAGTTACCCCTAGAAGAAGTTTCCTAAAATCCCGAATTTAGAGGAGTCCACAGCAAAGGCCTGAGAAGGCTCAGCCCCCACACTCTGAAACTCTGAGCTCCACCTGTGCTCAGTTCCTACCGATTGCCAGTACAGGTGTCCCCACTGCTGACTGGAGCTTGCCTCAGAGTAACATTTTCTAGGTCCAGCATTGTCGTGACTTGCTTGGAGGCTCCAGCACTCTTAATGACTGATACCCTATTGGATTCTAAGGAATGCTTGTTTTTTCCTGGCTGCCCAGACTCCCAAAATAATCATACAGAAACTGTATTAATTGCAATACTGTGACCAATAGCTTAAGCATATTTCTGGCTAACTCATATCTTAAATTAACCCATTTCTATTAGTTTATATTTTACCACGAGGCTCATGGCCTACCAGGAAGGTTCAGGCATGTGTGTCTCGGGTGGCAGCTCCATGGCTTCTTTTTGACTCCACTTTCTTTCTCCCAGCATTCAGTTTAGTTTTCCCTGCCTAGATCTGCTCTACCCTATTACAGACCCAAAACACCTTCTTTATTAGCCAATGGTATTCACAGCATACAGAGGGAAATCCCACATCACCTCACCCTTTCTGTTTAAATAAAAAGGAAGGTTTTAACTTTAACATAGTAAAATTACATATAACAAAACAGTTATCAAGTAAGAATTACAGTTATAGTATTTATATTTATCTTATTTTTATCCTCCTGCTCCACTTCCCGTGTTTGCTGAAGCACTAATCTGCACAGCTCACATGTGGAGGGTCTCTGGATGTCCAGTGACAGGCCAGGAGAGCACTGAGTAAAGGCAAAACTAGTATTTTTCTTTGCAACTTTAAAAAAAGATTTACTTCAGGCTGGATGTAATGATGCACACTTTAATCCCCACACAGACAAGATTAGGGATGTCGAGTTTGGTGGATCTCTGTGAGTTCAGGGTCAGCCTATTCTATATATTGAGTTCTGGGATAGCTGGGGCTCTATAGAAGAGACCCTGTTCCCCCCCCCCAAAAAAAAAAGATTTACTAACTTAATTATGTGGATTCATGTGCATCTGTGTGGGTATGCACATGTGAGTGCAGGTGCCTCTAGAGGCCAGAAGAGGGCATTGCCACCCCATAGCTGGAGTTATGGGTGATTGTGAACCTTCTGACCTGAGTCCTAGAAAACTAAGTCCAGGCCCCTGCAAGAGCAGTGGATACCTTAACCACAGTGTCATATTTTCAGCCTCAGGTAGTATTGCTAATAGACACTGAGGCTGGCACTAGCTCACTGTAGAAAACATGGGGGAAAGCCCCATAAGAAAAGCAACATATCAGTCACAAAAGATAGGAGCGAAAATCACTTAAGATTAATTAAGAAACCTTGCTGCTATTGATAATGATATTGCAGCCTAAGAAGAAAGATAGGGCCTCTGAGAAGCAAGGTCAGCTTCCAAGAAGCCCCAAGAAACCTATGCAAGGCCCTGTTACCTTTTCACAATTCTCCCACTAATGCAGTTAATTGTAATAGAATACATTTTAAGAAGGATGTATAGACAGACTTTTCTTTCCTACCCACTAGCTCCCAAAATAACTGATGTGGAGAAAATATTAATTATAAATTGTCAAACAATAGCTCAGGCTTATTACTACCTAACACTTATATTTTATACTAACCCATATTTCTTATCTATGCTTTGCCACATGACTTGGTACCTTCTATCTGTGTAGCATACCCATCTTGCTTCTCTTTGCATTTACTGGTGATTCCTCTGAGTCTGCCCTTCTTCCTCCCGGCATTCTCAGTTTGGCTTTCCCACCCAACCTTATCCTGAATCAAAAAAAATCCCCTTACCATATAATAATCAAAACACAAAACATACAGAATAGAGAAAAAATATTAAGAGTTGCAAAGGAAAAGATGAAGTAATATATAAAGGTAAACCTAACAGAATTACACCTGACTTCTCAGTGGAAACCATGAAAGCCAGAAGGTCCTAGATAGATGTGCTGCAGGCACTAAGAGACCATGGATACAAGCAAAGATTACTATACCCAGCAAAGCTTTTATTCACCATCAATGGAGAAAACAAGATATTCCATGACAAAAACAGATTTAAACAACTTGTATCCACAAACCCAGTCTTACAAAAAGTACTAGAAGGAAAATCCCAACTCAAGGAAGCTAACTGCACCCACAAAAACACAGACATCTGATAATCCTCCACCAGCATAATCCAAAGAAGGGAAACACACAAACACTACTACTGGAAAATAACCAGAATTAACAACCACTGGTCATTAATATTGCTTAACATCAATGGACTCAATTCACCTATAAAAATACACAGGCTAAGAGAATGGATACAAAAAAACAGGACCCGGCCTTATGTTGTATACGAGAAACACACCTCAACCTCAAAGACAGGCACTACCTCAGAGTAAAGGGTTGGGAAAAGGTTTTCTAATCAAATGGCCCTAAGAAACAAGTGGATGTATCTATCCTAATATCTAACAAAATTGATTTCAAACTAAAATCAGCCAGGAGAGATGGAGCCAGACACTATATACTCATAACAGGAAAAGTTCATCAAGATGCAGGCTCAATCCTGAACATTTATGCCCCTAATACAAGAGCACAAATATCTGTAAAAGAAGCATTACTAAAATTTAAATTGCACATCAAACCCCACACAGTAATAGTAGGAGACTTCAACACTCCACTCTTGCTAATAAACAGGCAACCAGACAGAAACTTAACAGAGGAGTAAGAGAACTAACAGATGCCACGAATCAAATGGACTTAACAGACATCTAAAGAACATTCTACCTAAACACAAAAGAATATACCTTCTTCTCAGCACCTCATGGAACCTTCTCTAGACTTGATCACATACTCAGTAACAAAGCAAACCTTCATAGATACAAAAACATTGGAGTAATCCACTGTGTCTCATCGGATCACTATGGATTACAGTTAGAATTTAATAACAATATTATTCTCAGAAAGCCTACAAACTCATGGAAATTGAACAGTGAAACTACTGAACCACCACTGAGTCAAGGAATAAAGAAAGAAAGAAATTAAAGGCTTCCTAGACTTCAACAAAAATGAAGGCACAACATATCCAAACCTATGGGACACTATAAAAGCAGTGCTAAGAGGAAAGTTCATAGCACTAAGTGTCCACATAAAGAACACGGAGAAAGCTCACATTAGTGACTTAACAGCACACCTGAAAGTTCTAGAACAAAAAGGGGCAGACTCACCCAGGAGGAGTAGAAGACAGGAAATAATAATTGAGAGCTGAAATCAACAAAACAGAAAAAAAGAAAACAATACAAAGAATCTATAAAACGAAGACCTGATTCTTTGAGAAAATCAACAAGATAGACAAACCCTTATCCAAACTAATCAAAAGGCATACAGAACATCCAAATTAACAAAATCAGAAATGAAAAGGGGGACATAACAACAGACACTGAGAAAATTCAGAGAATCATTAGGTCATAATATAAAAACCTGTACTCCACAAAATTGGCAAATGTAAAAGAAATGGACAATTTTCTAGATAGATACCATATAGCAAAATTAAATCAAGACCAAATGAACAATATAAATAGAACTATAAACTGTAAGGAAATAGAAGCAGTTGTCAAAAACCTCTCAACAACAATAACCAAAAAAATGCCCAGGGCTAGATGGTTTTAGTGCAGAATTCTACCAGAACTTCCAAGAAGAGCTAATACCTATACTCCTCAAAGTGTTCCACATAATAGAAATAGAAGGGACATTGCCAAACTCTTTTTATAAGGCTACAGTTACCCTGATACCAAAACCACACAAAGACTCAACCAAGAAAGAGAATTACAGACCAATATCATTCATGAACATGGATGCAAAAATGCTCAATAAAATACTGACAAACCGAATCCAAGAGCACATCAAAAAAATCATCCAACATGATCAAGTCAACTTCATTCCAGAGATACAGGGCTGGTTTAACATAAGAAAATCTATCAATGTGATCCATCATACAAATAAACTGAAAAAGAAAACCATATGATCATTTTATTAGATGCTGAAAAAGCATTTGACAAAATCTAACACCCCTTCATGATAAAGGTCTTGGAGAGATCAGGGATACAAGGGACATATCTAAATATAATAAATCAATATACAGCAAGCTGACAGCAAACATTAAATTAAATGGAGAGAAACCCAAAGTGATTCCACTAAAATCAGGAACAAGACAAGTCTGTTCACTCTCTCCATATCTCTTCAGCATAGTTCTTGAAATTTTAGCAATAACAATAAGACAACAAAAGGAAATCAAGAGGATTCAAATTGGAAAATTTGAAGTCAAATTTTTGTTATTTGCAGATGATATGATAGTGTACATTAGTGACCCCAAAAACTCTACCAGAGAACTCCTACAGCTGATAAATACCATCAGTGATGTGGCAGGAAACAAGATCAACTTAAAAAACTCAGTAGCCCTCCTATGCTCAAAAGATATAAAAGTTGAAAGGGAAATCTGGGAAACATCACCTTTCACAATAGCCACAAATAATATAAAATATCTTGAGGTAGCACTAACCAAAGAAGTGAAAGACCTATTTGGCAAGAACTTTAAGTCTTTGAAGAAAGAAATTGAAGAAGATAGCAGAAAATGGAAAGATTTCCCATGTTTTTGGATAGGAAAGATCAACATAGTAAAAACGGCAGTCCTACCAAAAAGCAATCTATATATTCAATGCAATCCCCATCAAAATCCCAATTTTTCACAGAGCTTGAAAGAACAATAATCAACTTCATATAAAAAAAAACCTAGGATAGCTAAAACAATCCTGTACAATAAAGGAACTTCCAGAGGCATCACCATCCCTGACATCAAGATCTATTACAGAGCTACAGTAATGAGCTTGGTATTAGCATTAAAACAGAGAGGTTGACCAATGGAATCAAATCAAAGACCTATATATTATTCCACATACCTATAAACACCTGATTTTTGACAAAGAAGCTAAAATTACACAATGGAGAAAATGAAAACATCTTCAATGAATAGTGCTGGCATAACTGGATGTCAACATGTAGAAGAATGAAAATAGATCCATATCTATCACCATGCACAAAACTCAAGTCTAGTTGGATTAAAGACCTCAATATAAATCCAACCACACTGAACCTGATAGAAGAGAAAGTGGGAAGTAGTCTTCAATGCATTGACACAGGAGACCACTTCCTCAATATAACCCCAGTAGCACAGACACTGAGAGCAACAATAAATAAATGGGACCTCTTGAAACTGAGAAGCTTCTGTAAAGGAAAGGACATAGTCAACAAGACAAAAAGGCAGCCTACAGAATGGGAAAAGATCTTCACCAACCCCACATCAGACAAAGGACTGATCTCCAAAATATATAAAGAACTCAAGAAATTAGACATTAAAATTCTAAATAACCCAATTAAAAAAATGAAGTATAGAACTAAACAAAGAATTCTCAACAGAAGAATCTCAAATGGTCAAAAGATACTTAAGGAAATGATTAACATCCTTAGCTATCAGAGAAATGCAAATCAAAACAACTCTGAGATACCATCTTATACCTGTCAGAATGGCTAAGATCAAAAACATTAATGATAGCTTATGCTGGAGAGGATGTGGGGTAGGCGGAACACTCATCCATTGCTTGTGGGATTGCAAACTTGTACAACCACTTTGGAAATCAGTATGGTGGTTTCTCAGAAAATTGGAAATCAACCTACCTCAGGATCAAGCAATACCACTCTTGGGCATATACCCAAAAGATGTTCAATTATACTACAAAAGCATTTGTTCAGTTTTCTTCATAGCAGCATTATTTGTAATAGTCAGAACCTGAAAACAACCTAGATGCCCTTAAACCAAAGAATGAATAAAGAAAATGTGGCACATTTACACATTAGAGTACTACTCAGCAGGAAAAAAAATGGCATCTTGAATTTTGCATGTAAATGAATAGAATCAGAAAACACTATCCTGAGTGAGGTAACCCAGACCCAAAAAGATGAATATGGTATGTACTCACTCATAAGTGGATACTAGCTATAAACATAGGACATTGAACCTATAGTTCATGATCCTAGAGAAGCTAAGTAATAAAGTGAACCCAAAGAAAAACATATATAGACCGACCTGGAAATTGGAAATAAGACAGGATCGCCTGACAAAATTGGAAGAATGGGGGTGGGGGGAAGAGAGTGTAGAAAAGGAAGAGGGGGGGGAGAAAGAGAGTGTTAAGTAGAACTTGAGGGAATGGGATAATTGAGATAGAGAAAGGACAGAGATGACATCAAGGAAAGAGATATCTTGATTGAGAGAGCCATTATAGGGTTAGCAGAAACCTGGCTCTAGAGAAATTCCCAGGAATCCACAAGGATGACTCCACCTAAAACCCTAAGCAATAGAGGAGAGGGGGCCCAATATTGACTTGCCCTGTAGTCAGACTGTTGATTATCTTAAATATCACCATAGAACCTTCATCCAGCAACTAATGGAAACAGGGGCAGAGACCCACATTGGAGCACTGGACTGACCTCCCAAAGTCCAGTTGAAGAGTGGAAGGATTGAGAATATGAATAAAGAGGTCAAGACCATGATGGGTTCACCCACCGGAACAGTTTGCCTGAGCTAATAGGAGCTCACTAGCTCCAGCCAGACTGGGAAGGGAAAAGCATAGGACCAAACTAGTCTCTATGAATGTGGTTGATAGTTGCATGCCTGAGGCAGACTGAGGGGCCTCTGGCAGTGGCATCAGGATTTATCCCTACTGCATGTACTGGCTTTTTGGAATCCTATTTCCTTTGGATATATACCTTGCTCAGCATAGATAGTAGGCAGTTCCTTGGACCTTCCACAAAGCAATGTGCCTTACCCTCTCTGAGGATTAGATGGGGATGGGGTAAGAGGGTGTGTGTAGGGAATTGGGAGGAGGGGAGGGAGTGAGAACTTGGATTGTTTTTTTAAAAAAATACTAATAAATTTTTAAAAAGAATGGCTTCTAAAAGTCTTCCATTTAATTCAGGAAAGAGACTACCCCAGATACCCCAGACTGTCCCATAGACTAGGAATTGAATGAGGCAACTAGGAAAGACTGCAGCTACATTTTGACAGCCATGATAAGAATTAACTCTACAGAGAAGCTTCAATCTGGCCATGTAAAAAGAGCATAGTCAAACAGCCAACAGAACCTGTCAAAGTCCAAGTGAAGGTTGGCAGAACCAGCAATGATAGCTCAGTCTAATGGCTGGCAGACAGGACAAGTTCAGCCATTAGCACCCAATAGAGACAGACAGAAGTAGGTTCAAAGCATGAACAGTCCCTTAATTGGGTGAGCAGCACATGAACAATTTTTGATCATCAGCTCATGCATATGCATGTGTACATGCATGTGTGTGTGTTATACAATGTGCATGCATGCAATGTGAGTGCAGGTACTCATAGTGGCCAGAAGAGGGCACCATCCTCAATTCTCATTGGTCAGAGAAGCATGCAGAGTCTACCCCTAACTTGCCCAGATATGCCCAAAGAACTAATCCATCTTGGTAGAAATCTCTTCATTCATTATCCCTATTCTACCTTATATCTATAAAAGCCCCTAGACCAGTGGTTCTCAACCTTCCTAATGCTGCAACCTTTTAATACAGTTCCTCATGTTATGATGACCCAACCATAAAATTATTTTCATCATTTCTTTATAACTATAATTCTGCTACTGTTGATAATCTTAATGTAAATGTTTGGTATGCAGGATATTTGATATGTGACCTCTGTGAAAGTATCATTTGACCCTCAAAAGGGGTCATGACCCTTGTGTTGAGAACCACTACCCTACATGAATATCTCAGTGATTTTTCCTCTCTGGAGAACTCCTTCTACCCTGGGACATGTCTCTTACTTTTCCTTAATTTCTGTTAATAACTCTTGCTTTGATCTTTCTTATGCACATGTCCATATCTTTTTTTAATTCTTCTCTCATACACTAAATCCCAAATGCAGTTTCCCCTCCCTCCTCTCCTCCTAATTCCTGCCCCTATCTCCCTTCTCCCCAAGATCCATTTCTCCTCCTTTCCCTTCAGAAAAGGGCAGGCCTCCCAGGGATATCAACCAACCATGACCTATCAAGTTATAAGAGGACAAGGCACAGCCCTTCATAATATGGCTGAACAAAGCAACCCAGTAGGAGGAAAAGGGTTCCAAAAACATCCAAAAGCATTAGAGACAGCCCCTGATCCCACTGTTAGGAGTCCCACAAGGAAACCAACCTACACAACCATAACATATATACAGAGGACCTAGGTCACGTTCATGCAGCCTTCCTGATTATTGGTTAAGGGTCTGTGAGCCCCCAAGGGCCCTGGGTTATTGATTTTGTGGGCCATTTTCTTTTGGTGTCCTTGACGCCTCTGATTTCTACAGTCCCTCCTCACCCTCTTCTACAGGAGTCCCCGAGCTCCACCTCATGTTGTACTGTGGGTCTCAGACAAATATGTCCACATCTTCAATTTTCATTTGCACGAGAGAACATACTTAAGAGGCACTCTCTTAGGTTGGCTGGGGGTGACCACTGAGTTTCTGGTTACATAAGCTCCTGGGTCACAGCTGTCTGGACTAAGAAAGATCCCATTGTTTTCAAAAACTATCTATATGCAGTTACTGTCAACTAGGCAGTAGACTCCTGAAGAGCAAGCACCCGAGTCCCCCTCCAGGGTGATAACTCATCAAGGACCCAGCCAACCATCACCACTCTGAGCACAGCCCTGCAGAACTTAAACACTGACCCAGCATTGAGGAGCCCCTCCCCCGACACTGTCCAAGCAAGAGTTCTGCTCTCCTCCCCATGCTGGTTCATGTGTCCGTCATCTTTTCATAAACTACAGCCTTCTGGGAAGAAGGAAGTGCCTGGAGGGAAGTCAGTGGAACCTGTTCTTAATGAATGAATGGTGTAGGAGGACCCAGACTACTATTGGTGGTACCACTGATAGGTAGGTGAGTCTGGACTATACAAGCAAGTGAGAGTCAGGAAGAAACTCTCCTCCATGGTCTCTGCTTCAGTTGCTACCCTACTTCCAGGTCCTTGCCTTGAGTTCCTCCTTGACTCTCCTCATGTGGACTGTAAGATCCACATGTAAATCCTTGTCTCCCCAAGTTGATTTTGGTCTTGGCCAATCATGACAATAGAAAAACAAGAAAATGAGGACACCTCCTCACCCCATCTCCAGACTATCACATGCCCTGGATCCTCAATCAGAAATCCCCTCACATCAATCCATCCCCACTTCAGAAGGTACTTAGTAAAGTAGTCACCTCTCGCTGCATGGAAGTTCAAGGACATCCCTCCCTTTCCCCTACCCCACTATGGCTCTGTTTGGCATGCCAACACAATGCAACCTTCTGAGATACAAACATGACCACAGTTCATCTCAATGTAGGACTAGGCCAGGGTACCTACCCCATTGCTATCAGTAGAGAAATCAAAGTCATAAACAAACGCTCAGTTCTCCTTAAGATCTGGCTCTGATCTCCACCAGGCCGTGGTGGCACACACCTTTAATCCCAGCACTCAGGAGGCAGAGGCAGGTGGATCTCTGTGAGTTTGAGGCCAGCCTGGTCTACAGAGTGAGTTTTAAGACAGGCTCCAAAACTACAGAGAAACCCTGTCTCTAAAACCAAAAACAAAGAAAAAACTGACTCTGAATCCAAGCCCCTCCAAGTGTCTGGAAACTTGGTACTGAGTATCTTCTCTTGCTCTGTCTTCTACTCCTTGGTGACTGATGCTGCAGAGAACTAGCAGCACTGCTTTGGGTCCAGCCACACTAGGCGATGTGTCCCCATGACCCACCATCTCCTTGCCCACTTGTCTGACTCCTGAGTTGAACTTGGAGTCTGGTCTCACACCTCCAGCATGGCACACTATAGAATCCATGGAGCAGAGATGGCCCTCTTGAAACTTCCATTACTGTGTGTGGAGCTGTAGAGTCATTCTGTCTGCTACTCTTGTTCCTGCTGCCTGTGCCCAAATCCTGCTTAGCCTTCACTGGCTACCAGATAGACGGACAGAGCTCAAAGGAAGATTCCAGGAGTCTCTTGAGTTTGGAGACTAGTATGACAGCAAGCTGCCACAAGGGACTGAATGAGTAGAGAGCTATTGCTTCCTGGGATGAAGCCAGGGGGTGTCCAATGTGGAATGGCCACATATTTACGAAAAGAGCCCTGCCCACCTTCAAGATAAGATGGTGCCAAACAGCACAAAGAGCTTGAGGCTTAGCACATCGTAAGACCTCTTTGGTGGGCTCCTGAAGGCTGAAGAGCTCATGAAATCCATATCCACTTAGGGTTATGTTTCAGCTAGAGAGGGACCAGAGCCTGCACTCTACTCAGGACTTCCTGGAATGGGTGGCCTGACTAGTTAACCTCAAAAAAGGATATGCCAGCCTTTTGAAGATATCAGAGGGAAGGCTTCTAAAGGTCTCTGCCCAGAAGGAAGTTCTGAGATGGCATTCTGTGACTCTTTCTGAGCTGAGCCACTAAAGTCCTGGTATACAGGTTGGAGGAGTCCCCAGGGTCTGCCTGGAGGAGACGCAGAGACCAAGTTTATGCTCCCAGATACCTACCTAGGCTTTAGAGATGTGCTGTAATGGCTCACAGAAGACATTTGTCATGGGCCCTTTTCATCTGTTCCTCCCAGTGACAGCCAGGGAGACATCCTTCAGCATAACTGGATGCCCACATCTCTCAAACTCAAGTCCAATAGCATTTCCTGGTGGATAGAGCACTTTCCCTCTGTGTTTCAAGTTTATTTCAGCCTAAATTATTAAGCAGATTGTTTAATAATGCAAGCTTTCTCATTGGAGACGGCAAAGCAGACGCTGTGTTTCAAAGCATATTGTTTCCCCAAAGCAGCAGGCAACGCAGATCCCTTCTCTCTGATCTTCGGTCGAGATCATCTGCTAATCGAGACGAAGGAGGTTTTAGTTGGTGAATAAATGAGGCCTGGCTCTGTTTCATGCTCGACCCGACAGCCGTGGACATGTTGCTCTTCTTCCTAAACAATGCCCACTTACTTATTCATTTGCATTTGACATGGTCTCTGGGACAATTGTTGGCATTCCAATGGCTTTCAGTTTATCACAGACGCTGTCTATGCACGAGAGCTTTTTCACACCTGGGCTTGTGTGCAGCATCCTTTTATGCCATACGGACAGGTACGGGTAGTGTATTCTTTTAATGCTCAGAGAGATTTAATTTCCTGGAGTAATTCGCATTTCATTAGAGCCCTCTGTGAACACCCTTCATGCTTCAGTGGTGAGGTTGGCTTGGGGCCACTGCCTGGCTGGAGCTTGTGATGGTCTGAAGGTCAAGGCTGCGCAGCTAGAAATGCAGACCTTGCCTTGCATGTGAATCAAGACTCCACACCAGTCCACATTAATTAGGCATACATCCCACTTAGAAGCTTAGCTAAAGCCATGGAGATGGATCATTGCTGTCCAGCAAATGCCAGTACATTCGACCACATGGCCTGACTGCTATCCCTACCCCCAAGAGGTGTGGTTGACAGTGAAACACCCTGCATGAAAGCTTAACATTCAGGGTGTATGACAGTCCTAGTTGGGGTTCTCAGCCATGCTTGAGATCCAAAAAAAAAAAAAACCCTTGGAAAAGCCCAAGCCTCTCCAGCTGCAGACTCCACTGGGAGTCTCATATCAGGAGACCTGAGATTTGACCTTTCTTCTGAGGAACCTCGAAGAGGGGATAAAAGGGCACAATCATTGGCCAGGCAGGGACCACAAATAGAACATAGCACTGTCCCAGGTGGGCTGCACATATGCCTGGCCCTGAGGTTTTACCATCTAGCCTCCTGGCACCTCTTGGAGTAATGAAGATGCCCACTTTTGC